>NC_090331.1:26780906-27083936 GCF_035084215.1 Heptranchias perlo
GCTGAAGTCAAATTTATTGATTCAAGAGTCTATGGTGTGTAAAGGAGGAGACTAGGGAAATGTTATTAGAAAGAAGGCCATCTTCAAAGTGGTCTTGCCACGACTTATGGCAAGTCACTGTAATCTTGCTTCCCTTCCCAAACTTTGTTGGTTGCTCCCAACTTTTGGTGCTATAGAAGAGAGCAGATAAGAAACTTGGCTTGAATTTGCTGGACTCATTCCCAGTTCCCTTCAGTTCCTTGACCTGATTCCTCCAATAATTTCTCAATTTATGGCCTTAATTTAACTTTGGTAGGAAGTCCCAACAGTAGGACACATTTCACTAACAATAAGAACTTGGGGCAGCCCATCATTTCAATCTGCTTGTGTTAGATAGGTAAGTTTTTCTAGTTCCTAACTGGCCTAAGAATGAAGTGCATGTTGAAATCAAGTTTGAGGTAGAGAGAAAAAAGCGCAGACATTGTTCTCTTTACTGTCCTTCATTTGCATCTGCTGTCATTGCTGGAGATTGCTGTGGCTATAAGACAACAACAACTTGTACTTGTATAGTGGCCTTAATGGTAGTAAAACGTCTCAAGGCGCTTCACTGGAGCGTTATCAAACAATATTTCACACCGAGCCCCAAAAGGAGATAGTAGGATAGGTGACCCAAAGCTTGGTCAAAGAGGTAGGCTTTACGGAGTGTCTTAAAGGAGGAGAAACAAGTAGAGAGGCGGAGAGTTAAGGGAGGGAATTCCTGAGCTTAGGACCTAGGCAGCTCACGGCAGGGTGGCCAATGGTGGAGCGATTAAAATCAGGCATTCGCATGAGGCCAGAATTGGAGAAGCGCAGAGATCTCGGAGTGTTTTAGGGCTGGAGGAGGTTACAGAGATAATGAGGAGCAGTGCCATGGAGGGATTTGAAAACAAGGATGAGAATTTTAAAATCGAGGCGCTGCTGGACCAGGAGCCAATATAGGTCAGCGAGCACAATGATGATGGGTGAATGGGACTTAGTGCGAGTTAGAATATGGGCAGCAGAGTTATGGATCAGCTTAATTTTACGAAGGGTGCAAGGTGGGAGGCCAATCAGGAAAGCATTGGGATAGTCGAGTCTCGAGGTAACAATGGCATGGACGATACCCTCCAAGATCCATAGTTCGAGGAGGAACCACAGGTGTCAACCGCCTGCATGAGGTGGCTAAAAATGGGGAATTTAGAAGAATGAGAGGAGATCTGGAGTTTAGAAGAATGAGGTGATCTCATTGAGTCGTAGAAAATTCTGAGAGGGCTTGATGGAGTAGAAGCTGAAAGACTGTTTCCACTGGCTGGAGTGTCTAGAACAAGGAGCCATAGTCTCAAGATAAGAGGTCGGCCATTTAGGATGAGATGAGGAAACATTTCTTCACTCAGAGGGTTATGAATCTTTGAAATTCTCTACCCCAAAGGACTGTGGATGCTCAGTCATTGAGTATATTCAAGACTGCGATCAATGGATATTGGGACACTAAGGGAATCAAGGGATATGGGGACAGGGCGGGAAAGTGGAGTTGAGGTAGATCATCAGCCATGATCTTATTGAATGGCGGAGCAGGATCAAGGGGCCATATGGCCTACTCCTGCTCCTATTTCCTATGTTCTTTTGTTCTTATGAATTTGTAGTTGATTGATTTTCACTTTACAACACTGACCCGTGAACTACATGAGAAAGCTGCCGACTGTTTTATGGTCTGATAGAAGACTTGTCTCACTTTAGATAACTTATAAGGCCAAATTCTCTTCCGAATGTTAAGTTTAATGAAAAGTTATACGTGTCAGCAAGATCAAAGTGGCAACAGATGCTTTGGTCCCATCTTAAAATGAGTGAAGGGAAATTAACAATATTTTATTTTTGTTTTTAAAGGACTTTTAAAGCCTTGTTGAAACCTTTCCCTGAGCAACTCATGTAAGGGTGGGGGGGGATATGAGGGAGCATATAAATGAAAAGTGAGTCCTGAACACCTGTTCAGAACTGGCATTAGTTGTTCAAATAAGTATCAGAATAGCTAATAATTGTATTATTCAATAATACTGCAGCAATGCTATAGATATTTCAGAAGTGCTTTCTGAAAAATGTCATAATGGCAATATTTTATTCATTGTACAATGCTGTTTTTAGATGTCTGATCAATTATATTTTTACCTCTGCACCAATTACACGAATGAATCACTACAATAAAATGCAGTTATGTGATTTAGTATTTTTGGCACCAAATTTGATGGAATTTTTATACATTTCAAAACCATTATTTCTTATAAAATGTTAAAACAGCCTTGTGACTCAAATAAATCTGAAGTGGGGGGGAATCCTTTCTGTTCACTATTTATAGCAACATCTTTAATGCATGTACAAAGAATGCCTTTACAGATCTGATACAACCAGAAAATGTTCCCCTGTCACTGGGCAACGTCAATTTTTAAGTCCTTGAAAGGGGAATACAAGATCTAATTGCAAGGTAACAATTGTCCATATGTCATCAATATTGGTCAATTATCTGAAAGTACATGTCTGCACATCTGGTGAGACTGATGATGTTGCAAACAGTGCATTTTATATATTAATTACAGCTAAAGGGCTATAAGACTGGCTGGAATCCTAATTTTTCTAAATTAACGCAATCTTGATTTTCACTATAAAACATTCATTTAAAAACTCAATCATTTCTGTTTATACCAGAATTTCATCTTTATCCATCTCCTTGTTCTGGACATGTTTTATACCCCATTGAAGCCTGGATAGATGGTTGTTTGCTTTTAAATCTCTTATAATATTGTGAGGTGTATTGTGTTTAAAAAAAAAAGTTAAATATTTTATGTAAGTGTACATGTTTTGTAAACCTTGTCACGAAGAATGCAAAAAAATCTACATTTTAAGAATGATACAATTGGTCCTAATTTTAAATTCGTTAACTGTACTTGTCAAAAGAAAATTCCCTTAGTTGTAGCTATGGCAACAGTCACTGTTTTTAGGCTAAGACTTGTTTATGTGGACATATTATGAAAGTTTTCATTTGTAAGATTTTGCGAAACAGCAATTATAGATTGACAAAGGGCATCTACATCATCGGTCGAGTGTCGTCGGAGCTCCTGTGGCTATCCTCCATACTTTATTCATTGTGCATTAAGGCAGGCTAGTGTTTTCTTTTGGACAGTTATGGTTGCTCTTTTGTTGACTTGTTATGTACGGCAGCAGCATGGTGGCTTGCAGATTTTGGAGGCCGTTGGTTAATCAAGAATAAGCTCATCCACCTTTTGATGGCATTTCGTCCATCAAGGGTCCCACTACCCTCCTCGAGGTTCTCATCCATCCAAAGTCGTTAGCACTTTCTGGAGGTGGCCACATTACTTAACCATTGCCCGGCACCTTGCGTTGACCAAACACGGGTCGTACTGTCTACTTGACGAACAAAGGGCATACAATTCTTGTAAATGGGTTTAGAATCTTCACATAGCATGTACGTGCTTGGCTTAATCCCCACACAAAAGCTACTTAACTGAGATTATTCACATTGTACCTGCTACTGGTATAGAATTATTCATTTTATATAAAGAACTATTAGTTCAAGGGAGGAACAAACAGAAATAACAACAGATTGGTCATAATATCTGACTAGAACTGTAAACGTGGTACAATTTATATCTGACTTGGTTCAAATAGTTATCATCCTTCATGTTGTCAAGCATGGTCTTTTATTTTGTTTTCTTCTTGCTATCTTCTCCTTTCTTTTTTCAATGCAAATGTATAATTCCTTACTCTGCCTGGTCCATTTTTCCCTTTTCCTTTTTTATTTCAATATTGATATTCGTGATCTATTTCCACTTCTTTTTTAGTGTATGTAATATATATTTCTTCAATCTATTGTGTCTTTCATATTGGAAAATTTCACACATGCAAAGCATGTATCATACTTGCATTTGATTAGCTCAAATATTATAGTTATAAAAAAAAATCCCAACTGAACAGATAGGGAACCTAACAATGAATGAGTAGCATCTTTAAAAGGAGAATAAGATGTGAAAGAGAAGCAATTATTTTCTGCTGGCTTCTTCGGACGTGGGGTCAGAATTTACAAGGAGCTGCCAATCTCTAAACTTCCTTAGCCAAGCTGTTCCAGTACAGCTACAACACTGGCATCTATCCGACAATGTGGAAAATTGCCCAGGTATGTCCTGTCCACAAAAAGCAGGACAAATCCAATCCGGCCAATTACCGCCCCATCAGTCTACTCTCAATCATCAGCAAAGTGATGAAAGGTGTCGTCGACAGTACCATCAAGCGGCACTTACTCACCAATAACCTGCTCACCGATGCTCAGTTTGGGTTCCGCCAGGACCACTCTGCTCCAGATCTCATTACAGCCTTGGATAAAAAAGCTGAATTTCAGAGGTGAGGTGAGAGTGACTGCCCTTGACATCAAGGCAGCATTTGACTGAGTGTGGCACCAAGGAGCCGAGTAAAATTGAAGTCAATGGGAATCAGGGGGAAAACTCTCCAGTGGCTGGAGTCATACCTAGCACAAAGGAAGATGGTAGTGGTTGTTGGAGGCCAATCATCTCAGCCCCAGGACATTGCTGCAGGAGTTCCTCAGGGCAGTGTCCTGGGCCCAACCATCTTCAGCTGCTTCATCAATGACCTTTCCTCCATCATAAGGTCAGAAATGGGGATGTTCGCTGATGATTGCACAGTGTTCAGTTCCATTTGCAACCCCTCAAATAATGAAACAGTCTGAGCCCGCATGCAGCAAGACCTGGACAACATCCAGGCTTGGGCTCATGAGTGGCAAGTAACATTCGCGCCAGATAAGTACCAGGCAATGACCATCTCCAACAAGAGAGAGTCTCACCGCCTCCCCTTGACATTCAACGGCATTACCATCACCGAATCCCCCACCATCAACATCCTGGGGGTCACCATTGACCAGAAACTTAACTGGACCAGCCATATAAATACTGTGGCTACAAGCGCAGGTCAGAGGCTGGGTTTTCTGCAGTGAGTGACTCACCTCCTGACTCCCCAAAGCCTTTCCACCATCAACAAGGCACAAGTCAGGAGTGTGATGGAACACTCTCCACTTGCCTGGATGAGTGCAGCTCCAACAACACTCAAGAAGCTCGACACCATCCAGGACAAAGCAACCCGCTTGATTGGCATCCTATCCACCACCCTAAACATTCACTCCCTTCACCACCGGAGCACAGTGGCTGCAGTGTGTACCATCCACAGGCTGCACTGCAGCAACTCGCCAAGGCTTCTTCGACAGCACCTCCCAAACCCACGACCTCTACCACCTAGATGGACAAGAGCAGCAGGTACATGGGAACAACACCACCTGCACATTCCCCTCCAAGTCACACACCATCCCAACTTGGAAATATATCGCCGTTCCTTCATCGTCGCTGGGTCAAAATCCTGGAACTCCCTTCCAAACAGCACTGTGGGAGAACCTTCACCACATGGACTGCAGCAGTTCAAGAAGGCGGCTCACCACCACCTTCTCAAGGGCAATTAGTGATGGGCAATAAATGCCGGCCTCGCCAGCGACGCCCACATCCCATGAACGAATAAAAAAAAATGCTTCAGTTTAGTAGAAAAATATATTGCCCTCTGGATGCAACAAAAGGCTGAGATCGTAGGCATTTGTGAGGGTCAGTGCTTTGCTCCCATTTGCTGAATAAACATAACTTATTTTGGCATCATTCATGAGAAAAAAAATCATTACTTCTCCCCCATTTTGTGTGATACATCCCGATCAGTCCCAGTGAAATTCATATATATAGTGTCACGTGTTTGTGTGGAATCCACAAAATTTAAATCTAGCAGGTGCATAGATTTTTTTAAAAATTAAACAAGTAATTGTTAACTTTGATTGGAAGAGGTAGTTACAGTGACAGTCAACACTTTTTGGGACTACTGGGGCTTATGGGTAAATCGAGAATTTGTGGCTTTTCATAGTCATTAAGTACAAACTATAAATTTAAATTTTCACACTTTTTGTCAGTTTAGTTCTTTGAGATGTGTGAAAGGAGCATTATTTTATGTATGCAATGATTGGCTTGGGTATCAACATGTTTTCTGAAAATCACAGATTTGCTATTTTGATTAGCAGCCACTAAAATCTACTAAAAAAATTCTCCACAAAAGAGATATATTCTTCTGTGATCATATTCTTTAGAAATCACAAATATACTCTAATTCTGGGGTATGCAGTAACTCAACCTTAAGTATCAACCGTACATAATTCTGAAGAAACCTTCAGCAATGATGAAAGTTTATGTTCTCATCATCTCCCACCCATTTAGTATTCTATCAACAACTGTGTCAAACTCATCTTCTAAATTCAAAGGTCCTTTGTCTAACTGGGACAAGGTGAAGCCTCCCACAGTTTTAAAATGCTATATAGCTACAAGATTGTACATGCCATTAGCAATCATTAAGGATTTGCTAAATTACAATATCCATTATCATATTAATGTTACATTTGCAAATGAATTAATATTTAACATTTTACTTTAAAACTTACAAATTATAATATGCAGCACAGCTATTAAGGACTAGGATTACCAGCTTTGTGACCTTGATGTTACTTGTATTTTAAACAGTTTGGAATATGTATACACAAAGTCAAAGAGATCCAGAATAAAGAATGTTCTGGTTGGAATCTAGCCAGATATTCAATATTTTACTTAGCTTTTTTTGTTCTCCCATTTCTAATAAACATGGGTCTAAGGTAATTTCTGCCTTGTTCTCCCCTCATGTTCTGGTACAGTTCCATGGCACATTGAGCCCTCAGCTACCTCACCAAGTGGCCATACTTCATGTTTGAGGGTAAACAGTGAATGTCAACAGGTTATTCAACTGAACCTCAGACAAGATTAGCTAATTAAACACAGACCAGGGATTGAACTCTGGCCTTCCTGATCCAAAGAGTTCTGTGCCACACAAACTTTGCATTTGCTCATAGGAACTTTGAGGCAGTCCAATATTTTTCCTGTTTCCACAAGAATAAAAGTTCAATCACCCAGTTCCATTTTGGGGACTTTAGAAATGTTGAATTAAAGTCGAAAAAAAACACCAGGAAGTGTCACGTATTTTGGTGTGTACTCCCTGCAGCCGTTCTTTCTTTGCACCAGCAAGAAAAAGAACACACTGAAGGTTCATTATACATCATCAACAGACATGGCTAAATGCAAAGAACTGGAGAATACTACACTGCAAAATTTGGTAGAAATCAATGATGCCGGATTGCCGCCTAGCTTGGGCCCCACTGCGTTGTGGACAGGCCAAAGCCAAGTATTTTAACTTCCTGTCCAAAGCAGGCAGGAGCTCCATGAACTAAAAACTAAAAATACTTACCTTTTAAAATTCCCCAGCGGAAGGTCTGCCCTAAGGTGCCTTGGGCAGAGGAAAAAGGACACTGCTCCATTTCTTGGCCTGTAGACATGTT
Source organism: Heptranchias perlo (assembly GCF_035084215.1). Classification (NCBI taxonomy): domain Eukaryota; kingdom Metazoa; phylum Chordata; class Chondrichthyes; order Hexanchiformes; family Hexanchidae; genus Heptranchias; species Heptranchias perlo. Next base: position 26,788,369 of record NC_090331.1, read on the forward strand.
AGGAACCAAGCCTATGTGCTTGCAAGAAACCTAATGGGAAGGGCACCTTGCAGACCTTCCAATGGGAAATTTTAAAGGTAAGTATTTTTAGTTTTTTTTTCTGGGCCCCTATTTATTTGTATTTTTTTTTACTGCTGGAATTTAGGCTTTCAGAAGCTTTCAGTACCAGTTGTTTGTTTATTTTTGCCTCCAGATGCCTTTACTGGTACTAGTAAGTTTGCTAATGGGGATTGACTTGGCTGACTTCTTCAGAGGAAGAGCAGGACCTACAGGAGTAACATCAGGCAGGTCAAGCTGACTGAGAAGTGTTCTGTGTCCTCCCTCTGGCACCTACACTTCTGCATCTGCAGACCAAGGTTAAGTGACCTCACTTTGGCAGACACTGTAGTGGTGGAGACTCCTCTTCCGAAAGGAGTCTGAACCAGCAGATTCCCAGTGGCGTCCGTGCAGGATACAAATGCCTGACTAACTCTTATACTAAAATATCTTCCAGAAACATTCTAATCACAACATTTCATGCATTACATGGCACTACATGAAAGAAGGCAAGGCAGGGAATCAAGAACTAGCATTACCAGATTGGCCACATCTGCCCAAATGCTACCAACCATTTCTGCAGGCCTTGGCACACCTACTAGGATATGATGTGGGCACTGTCTTCTCAGAGGCTGGATCAATAGAGAACCAGATGCAGTGCTGTACCATCTGCTGTATGGATACCTGGAACTACCATACAGTGTAGGGTTGGTACATCCAGTGAACTGAATTAGATCCGTAGCTGAAAATTGGCCCCTCAATCTTTTTTCCAGCTTTCGAAACAAGCACAATTTGAAACATCGGTACAATCGATGTCTGCAGAATCTTATATTATCACAATAGTGATGCAGAGAATTCTTCTTGCGAGCATTCTTTTTCACTCGTGAATTGGAATAGTCCCTGAGATTTAAAATCCTCTTGAATCTTTATTTTAATGAGATTGAACTGAAAAGTAAAATATAAAAAATACAAAACCAATTGTACCAGTGCTTTAGTGGCTGAATGCACCATATGGTCATACTAAACAATATAGACCAGGGTGTCCCAGATTGGATTACTATCTGTGCTGTAAACTAATCTTAGTTGGGCAGCTAATTGAACACTACAATTCCCTCTGTACCCCTGGGATAGTGAAAGCTAAAGTCAGTCAGATTTGCCACTCTGGATTGTTATACAGTGACCTGAGCTGGCAATGTATGTACCTGTGTATGTTAGGAAGGATAGAATTGGACTTGGCTCTGGATGTCCTGAATGATGAAGTGTCCTGGTGGCACTCATTGCTCACTCACCCTTGAAGAATGCCCATTTGGATGAGTGTCCTGCATTTGTGAAATTGCATTTGAGCAAAAGGCAGCACTTTCAAGAGAAAAAGCAACAAAGGAGAAAAAAATCAGTGGGGGGGAGAGAGAATTAATTAAAAGTGTTTGTAAATCAACATTTTCACTATGCTAATGTTTGCATTAGCACTTTACCTCACCTCATGATCACAGGAAAATAAAACTCTGATGTATGCATATACCAAATTAATTATTGCTTACATAAATTATAAATATATCAACTGGTAAACTATGTTCTCTTTTATCTCTTGATCCCTCTTTTATATAGTCATTAGATAAAGCTCACATAAATATACAAGCTTTATGTAAATGTAACACTGTCATACAAAAGGCAACTTGAAAAGGCTCCATTACTGAACAGAACAAAGAATGACAATTTACACTTGTAACCAAGAGAAAACAGTTACCCAATCATCGACTTATTGCAAGCGATATTTATGATAGAGATAATGATGAATCATTACATAAAGGATCAATTTTTACATCATTGAGCTTACCAGTGGGACTTCTTCACCGGGACCTTTACAAGATCTACTTGAACATTGTGTTAAAAGGGAAATTCCTGAGTTGAGAAACAACACAAAAAGGCTCTGGACACATTCCTGCAAGCACGGATACTGAGATTGGAATGAGAATGACCATATTCGGCCACCTGAACTTTAACCACTTGCTGGCCGATCGCCATTGTGATCGTGAAATAGAGGAGAGGTCACAAAAGAAAGATAGATCCTGCAACGGGTTCTGTGAAGGGAATTGATACTTTAAAAGCCCTCGAAGAAAGGGATGTTGCTTAATGAGGATGCTCTGTAAGAACAGAATATTTTTTGTGGATTGCTTTACAGCCTTTTTTTTTTAACCAAATGATAGTTATGAGGATTTAGCTGTCAGCACACAGCAAAGTAGGTGTCCCAATGTTATAAGAACAAAGTTATATTCCTTTTAGTTGATTTGCAAGAGTTATATGGTTCCCTTCACTTAAGTGTCTGGTATGTAGAAAAACAGCTAAAGCTGTTTTATTTTACTTTATCAGACATTCAACATTGTTTTGTAAGAAAGAATTTAAATTTCCATGTGCTTTTGACAGTATGACAACATTTAGCACCATACTGTTTCCTACATTACAACAGTGACTACACTGCAAAAAAAAAATTACTTTATTGGCTGTAAAGCGCATTGGAACGCCCTGAGGTCGTGAAAGGCGCTATATAAATGCAAGTCTTTTTTTAATAGCATTCCAAGTTCAATTTCAACAACCCCAGGGAATCAGTATTAGTTTGTTTTTGTTTGAGATCAGGTTCTGCATCCATCCATGTGTGTTCTTTCCTGTATGTACGACATTCTTGAATGAGGTTTTCTGGAACTAGAATAAACAGCTGTACTCTTTTTGTCTCCTCTTTAATCTAACAGTCTGAAGGACATAAAGCTCTAGAAATTTCTTCATAATCAGCAGAATACATAATCCAGTAGTATGCATAGTTAGAAATGAGAACATCCAATGTAAAATGATGAAATTAAAAACATGAACTTCAACTATCATCATTATCTAATCATTACAAAATGCTTTTATGATCCATTAACTCTGGAGTGATATTCATTTGATATCCTAAATGATTAATGTTTTCTGATTGAGGGATAAAAATTGAATCCTGCTGCATTTATTGCACTTCTAGGTAGATCAAACTTGTAGTAGATGATCAACACACATTTTAAGGTCATACCTGTGCTGAATCGACAAATGGTTCTGAGACTTTCACTGCTGAAAGAGTAACATGAGTGACAAGGCTTTCAAACCTAATACAGATGTATCTGAAAAAAATTGCTGCAGCACACTTTAGCAATAGCAAATGGAATTAAGGGGCTGTTGAGGATATATGATGGAGAATAGTGGAATACACAATTGATTTTATAAATGAAGAAAACCTAACAATTCATGATTGATGAAGTCATAAGAGACTTATCTCATTCTTACTCACAAGTGGAATAAATTGGGGATTGGGCTGTATCTCATTTTGAATTTTGTCAATAGAATGAATGTCAAAATGATTTTTAAGTCTCACTTTTTTTTCCAGAGAGCTTTAAAAATACTTCATTATGTCAAGTCAATCGTCTCTCATAGGTACTTTACAAGGATTTTAGAAAGCTTGTTCTGAGCCAGCTTTGGTATTTTTTTTGTTTTCCCACCACTGGCAATTATTTTACAATGTATCTTTGTGCCTTCTGCGGTGGGCCTCCTATATTTCCACCTCCCCCCTCCCTCCAATTCTAAAAGGGCCCAATGAGTTTCCCATTGGGACTATGCCTGTGTATTTGTTTTTTGGAGGAAGAGGAGGAGCAATGGAGGAAGACCCGGCAGCACAGGAGGTGCGTGGCTTCCACTCCAGAATATACAGACTGAGGTACTTCTACCCTCATTGACCCAGGAACAGTGACTTGACAAAGAAAGCCATGAATGAGTTATGCCACCTGTTACAGCCTCCACAGTCCACTATAGGCATTGGCTATAATGAACACAAGCTCCTTGATTTTTTTTTTGGAGCAAGGTCAATCCAGGCTGCTCTTAGGGACATCACCCAGGAACAGTGAATTGATGAAAGAAACCATAAATGAGTTATGCCACCTCCTACAGCCCACCTCCACCACAGGCAGTGCCACTGACTGTAAAGGTCACAACCGCTGTAAACTTTAATGTAGCAGGGTTATTCTGGGCTTCTCTTAGAGACATTAATAACTTCAACTAATTAGCTGTGCACAGATGCGGAAAGCAAGTCGCAGATTTATTATTTCCTGGAGCAAGACAGTTCATCCACTTTCCCATGGACAACTGGTGACAGTATGACAGGTGTGAAATATTACAGAGCGGGAAGATTTTCAAAGGTCGAAGGTCCACTGCACTCGTACTCTTTGATCCCGAAAGGCAAATGTTTGGGTGGCTGGCTCCTTCTACCTTGGCTGACTAGTCAACACACTTATGGCACTGAATTGCTGGACACCTCTGTCCACTGAGCCTGAGCAAATTTCTCAAGGTTTTCACGACTTGGCCCAAACAGGCCCTCCTCTCCTCTGCCTCATTTGGAGTGGCAGACAGGCTTAGTACAGTGTATTGGAAGTAACCTAGACTCATTATTTTTTTTTATTTGTTCATGGGATGTGGGCGTCGCTGGCGAGGCCGGCATTTATTGCCCATCACTAATTGCCCTTGAGAAGGTGGTGGTGAGCCACCTTCTTGAACCGCTGCAGTCCATTTGGTGAAGGTTCTCCCACAGTGCTGTTCGGAAGGGAGTTCCAGGATTTTGACCCAGCGACAATGAAGGAACGGCGATATATTTCCAAGTTGGGATGGTGTGTGACTTGGAGGGGAACGTGCAGGTGGTGTTGTTCCCATGTGCCTGCTGCTTTTGTCCTTCTAGGTGGTAGAGGTCGTGGGTTTGGGAGGTGCTGCCGAAGAAGCCTTGGCGAGTTGCTGCAGTGCATCCTGTGGATTGGAAGTTTAAGCTGGATTCATACCCAAGTCTTGGTGAAACAGTAGTGTTTTAATGTATTTTCTCAGTCCATTTAAAAAAAAACTCCTTCTTAATGGAAATGGTGTTCGAATTGTGGAATTCAAGTATTCTAGAATTACATTGAACTTTACAGCACAGGAACAGGCATTTCGGCCCAACAGGTCTATGCTGGTATTTATGCTCCACACGAGTCTTAACAATACCAACGACAACAACTTGCATTTTAAATAGCATCTTTAAAGTAGTAAAACGTCCCAAGGCGCTTCACAGGAGCGTTATCAAACAAAATTTCACACCGAGCCACTTAGAAGTATAAGGATGACCAAAAGCTTGGTCAAAGAGGTAAGTTTTAAGGGAGGAGAGAGAGGTAGAGAGGCAGAGAGATTTCGGGAGGGATTTCCAGAGCTTAGGGCCTGGGCAGCTGAAGGCATAGCTGCCAATGGTGGAGCGATTAAAATTGAGGATGCACATGAGGCAAGAATTGGAGGAGAACAGGGATCTCGGAGGGTTGTAGGACTGGAGGAGGTTACAGAGATGGAGAGGGGTGAGGCCATGGAAGGATTTTAAAATCGAGGCATTGCCGGACTGGGAGCCAGTATAGGTCAGCGAGCACAGGGGTGATGGGAGAATGGGACTCGGTACGAGTTAGGATATGGGCAGCAGAATTTTGGATGAGCTCAAGTTTATGGAGGGTGGAAGGTGGGAGGCCAGCCAGGAGACCATTGGAATAGTCGAGTCCGGATGTAACCAAGATGAGCTGAGGCAGGGGCCGAGACCAGCAATGTTATGGAGCTGGAAGTAGGCGGTCTAGGTGATGTAGTGGATATGTGGCCGGAAACTCATCTCAGGGCTAAATAGGATGCCAAGGTTGCGAACGGTTTGGTTCAGACTCAGACAGTGGCCAGGGAGAGGGATGGAGTTGGTGGCAAGGGAATGGAGTTTGCAGCGGGGACCAAAGACAATGGCTTTGGTCTGCCCAATATTTAGTTGGTGGAAATTTTTGCTCATCTATTGCTGCAAGCAATGTGACAAATGAGGGACAGTGGAGGCGTCGAGGAAGGTGGTTGTGAGGTTGAGCTGGGTGTCGTCAGGCTACATGCGGAACCTGATGATGTGTTTTCGGATGATGTCACCGAGGGGCAGCATGTTGATGAGAAATAGGAGGGGGCCAAGGATGGATCCTTGGGGGAACTCCAGAGGTAATGGTGCAGGAGTGGGAAGAGAAGCCATTGCAACTGATTCTCTAGCTACAACAGGATAGATAAGAATGGAACCAGGCGAGTGCAGCCCACCCAGCTGGGTGACGGAGGAGACACGTTGGAGGAGGAAGGTGTGGTCATATGTGTCAAAGGCTGCAGAAAGGAGGGATAGTTTACTATCATCACAGTCACTTAGGATGTCATTTGCGACTTTGAAAAGGGCCATTTCAGTACTGTGGCAGGGACGGAAACCTGATTGTCGGGATTCAAACATGGAATTGCGGGAAAGATGGGCACGGATTTGGGAGGTGACAACACGCCTCCGCCCACTTTACTTCATCTGTAGTTTTCCAAGGAGAAGTCGAATGGTTCAAAACCAACATCAATACGGTTATAGTGGTCCTTTGTTGTCAACAAGTAAAAGATCAATGCATGCAAGCATTTAAGCGATAGTTAACAGAACGCTGCAAGGAATTGATATTACCCGCTCCACTCTGGGTAGGACCCCGGGCATCATTGCCCAACTCATCCCATCAACCATGCGCCTTTCTCCGTCGCTTTGATTCTACCTCCCCGTGGACGTGACTCCAAGTTTGAATCCTACACTCTTACTGCACGCATAGTCCTGCTTTTAAACCCATAGGGCACAGAAATTGCACCACACCAATACAAAACCCTGGCTAGACCGAACCTGGAGTAGTGTGAGCAGTCCTGGGCACTGCACCTTCAGAAGGACATGTTTTTTTTATTCGTTCATGGGATGTGGGCGTCGCTGGCGAGGCCGGCATTTATTGGCCATCACTAATTGCCCTTGAGAAGGTGGTGGTGAGCCGCCTTCTTGAACTGCTGCAGTCCCTGTGGTGAAGGTTCTCCCACAGTGCTGTTAAGAAGGGAGTTCCAGGATTTTGACCCAGCGATGATGAAGGAACGGCGATATATTTCCAAGTCGGGATGGTATGTGACTTGGAGGGGAACGTGCAGGTGGTGTTGTTCCCATGTGCCTGCTGCTCTTGTCCTTCTAGGTGGTAGAGGTCGCGGGTTTGGGAGGTGCTGTTGAAGAAGCTTTGGCAAGTTGCAGCACTGCATCCTGTGGATGGTACACACTGCAGCCACAGTGCGCCGGTGGTGAAGGGAGTGAACGTTTAAGGTGGTGGATGGGGTGCCAATCAAGTGGGCTGCTTTATCTTGGATGGTGTTGAGCTTCTTGAGTGTTGTTGGAGCTGCACTCATTCAAGCAAGTGGAGAGTATTCCCTCACACTCCTGACTTGTGCCTTGTAGATGGTAGAAAGGCTTTGGGGAGTCAGGAGGTGAGTCACTCACCACAGAATACCCAGCCTCTGACTTGCTCTCATAGCCACAGTATTTATGTGGCTGGTCCAGTTAAGTTTCTGGTCAATGGTGACCCCCAGGATGTTGATGGTGGGGGATTTGGTGATGGTAATGCCGTTGAATGTCAAGGGGAGGTGGTTATACTCTCTCTTGTTGGAGATGGTCATTGCCTGGCACTTATCTGGCGCAAATGTTACTTGCCACTCATGAGCCCAAGCCTGGATGTTGTCCAGGTCTTGCTGCATGCGGGCTCGGACTGCTTCATTATTTGAGGGGTTGCGAATGGAACTGAACACAGTGCAATCATCAGCGAACATCCCCATTTCTGACCTTATGATGGAGGGAATGTCATTGATGAAGCAGTTGAAGATGGTTGGGCCTAGGACACTGGCCTTGGAGGGAGTGCAGCGTAGGTTTACTAGAATGATACCCGGACTTCAAGGGTTAAGTTACGAGGAGAGATGACACATATTGGGGTTGTATTCTCTGGAGGTTAGAAGGTTAAGGGGTGATCTGATTGAAGTTTATAAGATATTAAGGGGAACGGATAGGGTGGATAGAGAGAAACTATTTCCGCTGGTTGGGGATTCTAGGAGTACGGGGCACAGTCTAAAAATTAGAGCGAGATTAGAAAACATTTCTACACACAAAGGGTGGTAGAAGTTTGGAACCCTCTTCCACAAACGCAATTGATACTAGCTCAATTGCTAAATTTAAATGTGAGATAGATAGCTTTTTGGCAATCAAAGGTATTAAGGGATATGGGCCAGAGGCAGATATATGGAGTTAGATCACAGATCAGCCATGATCTTATCAAATGGCGGAACAGGCACGAGGGGTTGAATGGCCTTCTCATGTTCCAATGTTCCAATTAGGTTTTTCCACGTTTCCTCTGGCTCTCCAGAGAGAAATCAGTAGGGGTGCAATTTGTTCTAGCTATTGATGTTTTCATCACTGCACCCCTGTGGATGACATGACTGCTGTCCAAACATGTACAAGAAGGTGTGTGTACAATAGCCATCTTGCTTGATTATCTGTCAGTCGATTCCGCCTGATGCTTTCCAGGCTGCCATCAATAGATAATGGCCAAAAACAAAATACTGCAGATGCTGGACATCTGAAATAAAAACAGTAAACGCTGGAAAAGCTCAGCATGTGAGGCAGCATCTGTGGAGAAAGAAACAGAGTTAACATCTCAGGTCGAAGACTTTCCGTCAGAACTGGAAGATGTTGAAAGAGTTAACGTTTATAAGCAAGTACAGAGCCAGGGAACGAGGGAGTGGGGGGGGGGGTAGAGAGGGGAGGGGAGGAATGACCAAAAGGGAAGGTCTGTGATAGGGTAGAGGGCAAGAGTGATTAAATGACAAAAGGGATGATGTTGCAAGGTAACGAATGTGGTAATTGGAGCTGGAGACAGTTGCTGAGGAAAGAGATGTGGCTGTTAAAGCGAGTTTTTGCAGAAACCTGATCAAACACAAGAAGGGAAACAGAAAGCAATGAAGCTGAACAAGGTAAAAGAGACGACCGGAAATCCCATTGGAGAAAAGAGCAGAACTTCTTCAAGGTGGGCATTCCTGGAAGAGAAGTGGCCATGAATTAAACACTAAATGCAAAATTGATGGCCATCTAGTTTGTTCAACTGCTGATCAATTTAACCTGCCTGGCATTTCAAAGGAACATGAGATACTTTTGACCCGTCCCAGAAAGTTAAGGTGATTTCAGGACTGGTCTATCCACTAGTTCTTGTTCCCCCATTGTTCTGGCCAATCTCTGACATTAACACCTCACAACAAAAGATGGGATGCCTTCCATATACAATATGGAATGGTGCCGATCTATCTGCTTGTTAAAATGGCCAAGCAGAAGATGTCCATTTTACTCCTATCCAATATTCTTACAGACTGCCCTGGTTTCAAGTGATCACCCAGCACTCTCACAAAAATGTATCAAGCAAAAGCTACATTGTTTCAGCTCTGCACGTGGGCACACGTGCAGGTTTAAACATAATGTTCTGGACATTTTACATTATATTGATCATTCAATACTTGCAGCAAACTGTATATTCTTTTTAACCACACCCTATCAACATATCAATTGGCATTAACAATGTTTACATTGCATTTTACAATGTAAAATCATGACACAGGGAGTGTTCACCACATTCAAAACATAGATATATATATGGAAGGTGTCAGTGGATGATGATCGGTAGCAGGAGCCCAGGTTGATTTTTCCCTCCCAAATGAAGCCAATCTTAGCATCCTGACCACCATCATGGGTAAGATCTGCTAACTCTTCATGTGCCAGCTTAGTTCCTCTTTGTCTTAACCAGCTGACCATTGGGAAAATATCCAATGAAAGAGATAGACTAGAAGTATGTATGAAGTACATGACATTCATCAGCTGGTATATTCTGAATTGTTAATTCTTTTATTAGGCAAGTCTGCTACTGCACTGATTTTTTAATGTTGGTTGGAAAGGATGTTAGAATCAATCTACTGATTCTCAGGTTACCAGTCAAAAGGTTGAGTGGGATTGCCTGTGATGTATCTATACTCTTTTACTTGTATGGGAGGACAAACTTTGTACAAATTCCATCTGCCTATAAATCTTCTCAGCCACTAGTCAAAGGGAGGCTGCCTTTCCTACCATAGAAAATTATTGCCCACATATAAGCTATCAGCGTCTGAAAAATAACTCTAGAATTGGTACAGCAAACATGAAGTGTCTATACAATTGGCAGGTGATCATTTACAAAAGTGGAGAAGAAGATTTGTATATGATTATTGAGCATTCACTAAAAATGCCCAGGCATGTCAAGAGCAATATTAAGACAAATTAAGCCCTAGCACATATCTCAAAAATGTCTGATTACCTGTAGGGACAGATTACTTTAATCCTATATAGCCATTTCGTAAGAATATATTTAAGAGATAATTCTGTGATTCAGTATTCCCAGTGGAAAATTGCACTCATAGGTGGCACACCTTGGGGAAATTGTTGGAGCACAACCCATGATTTTCAGTCCATTATAGATGGAAAATCATGGACTCTATGCCTACGATTTTGGGAGATTTGCTTCTTGTTAACACTTGTCCTCACTGGGAATGCTGGGCTGTGGAATCACCCCTTTAGATTATTATCAGCAGTTTTGAGCATCTTGACAGTAAAAGGACATTTAACGAGGATGGTTTGGGGACTCAGTCTGACGGAGTTTGGAGAAGTTCAGGTGGGGGCGGGGCGGGGGGGGGAGGGGCGGGGAGGGGCAAGATCCAACTCTTCATATTACAAAAAAGTATGGCTAATTTGATAAAAAGACAAAAAAAAAACTACATAATTTAGAAGAGATGTGGATTAAACTCTCATCATTAATGTTAGGCAATACAGGATAGAAGAAGGTCATCTGGCCTGGCTAACTGTTCAACTGGAACTATTCACTTAAATCCCATTTCTCTGCCCTGTCCTTATATCTTTTTATATTCTTTCTTTCCAACTATTTATCCAATTCCATTTTAAATGGTATAGCCTCTGCCTAATGAGCCACATGTGGCAAAGCATTACATATTCTAATAACCTTCTGTGATTTTTTTTTCTCTAACTTCCCCCTTCATTCTTCTGTAGTTAGTTCTGAACCTATGCCACCTTGTTTCTGATATAAATTACCACTCTTAAAATAAGCTGTATGAATATCTGATTATGAAAGGACTGAACATGATATGGATAAATGAAGGCATAGATGCTACTCCGCAAAGAGTGGGACTGTTACCTATCATTGGCAATGCTCGTAATTTTAACGATTCATTGATTTTGCACTATTGTTTTTATGTGTGTGATTCATGGGGACAGAAGACAGAGAAAGAATTTGGTTATATGTGAAGATAATCAGTCAGTGTTGAATAATGAATAATGCACACACCATATTAGTTTAATACCTAAAGTTTTCCCTTAATTGTCTTTGAGAGTTAAATAATTTATAAAGCTCCCTCTTTCCTGAAGTTTTTACTTGTGGCTTTAAGTAAACAAGACAGTGCATAGCAAACTGGTAATCTAGATGGTGCAAATAAACAATTGTATATTATACTTTGGAAGGAGTGGATCAATGGGGAAAATTTGTGACTCTTAAGTCATACTTTGTTTTACTCATAGAACACTTTTCACAAACTTGAGCAGGCGACAAAAATGGATATGTCTGTCTATGGAATCAGATTATAAAAAAGAAACAAATGTCTTAATTTTTTTAAGTTCTCAATTGAGAAAATGCGATATGAGAAGAAGACAAGTTCTCTCAACTACTTAAGGCTATCCAACTGCTTAAGGAGAATGTTTGACTTTTTAGGTTTGACGAGCTTCACATGAGACTGTGCCCAACTAAAACTGGCAGAGTGCATGCACTAGAATATTTTTCAAGCTAATATAAGTATGCAGCTGTTGTTATCCTTAACTCATTGCATGGACTGGGAGTATAGGAGAAGGACTTCAATGTTACTACTACCCTAAACCAATGGATTTTGGAGGGCAAACTTATCAGGTAAATTTGTACAAAATAAAAGGAGTCTTGACTTTGTTTCAGCAACTACAATCTCACTCTAAGATAGACTAAATAATATTAGGGTAGATTTTCTACTGAGTAGAATTGTTCCTGCCAGTAGGTTATGGGCACAGTGGGTTGGGGAAATGATCTGAGGGCACATGTCACTGGTTCCTCTCAATTAATGTATTGTGTTATTTCCTGGGGGGCTTTTTACACTAATAAACACATCCAGTGTGTCAGTAGGTGTCCATATTACGAAGCTGGGGTTGGATTACATAACTTGCCATCGAAAACTTTTTTTAAGATGTCCGTGTGCCAAGGGTGTCAATTGCAGCTTGAATGAATGCCTTGGTGGAATATGAACATGTATAGTAAGCAATGAAGTAACTGTAAGGATGTCTGAGTGTTTTGCATGGGCCATCCACAGTTGTGCCATTTACCTGATATATGGTACTATTGTGCACGCTTACTTTGTTGTCTTAAAGTCTGCTGCCTTCTTCCACATCTGTTCCAAGTCTACAAAGGGATTGTGCAGAGCATGGACCCTGGCCAACATCACCTGGAGTGCCAATCGGGGAAATCCCCTTTGCATCAAGCCCATGGAGCAGTGCCTCCATTTCTATAGTCATCATACAGAGGTTGGCTGCTACACTGCTTCTCCATTTGCCACCACATGTCTTTTGCTCCCCATTGGTTTTAGCAGCCATTCCCGCCACCCGACAGCCTTTAGGAGTGCTGGCATATCGAAAGTTTAGATTTAACTACTTTGCACAATGGATGGTGATTGAATGGAATGGACTGCCAAGTGAGGCTGTGGGCATTGATTTTTATCAGGAAATTCAAGAGAGAGTTTGATGAACACCTGGAGAAAAATTTGATAATGAGATATGACATATCATCGGTTGTATAGGGCCATAATTTGCTGTAGCAGCGCATCTAATGGCATCTGTCGTTAGTTGGACTAACTCTTGCACAGCTTGGTTTTAAATATTTTTGCATGACAAGTTGCTGAAAGTGTGAGCTGATAACGTCGCAGTGAGAGAAACGGCATCTGGGACCTGAGTGAGCAGGGCAAGCAACTGTGTTTCTCCTTAACCAATCAGATTAAGGATTGAGAAGGCAACATCGCAAGGACTGAGATGAAAGAGTAAATTAGAGTGGACAAATTCAATGTCAAATCAGGTACAAAAAGAGAAACAAAGAGAGGGAAGGAAAAATTGAATTGAGAGAGAGAAAAAAAGAGACAGAAAGGAAAAGATAAATTTTTTTTTAAATGTAAATTTTTAAAATCTCCAACAACAATTAAACTTGAAGGAATGAGACTCCACACTTGCAATAGTTAATTTTCAGTGCCAGAGTTGTTGACTGGTAATAATTAACACTTATCATGTCATTGAAAGGATACTGAGACTGAAATGGACCAGATTTAACTTTCTGTGGCGAGTTTAGTTCGTATCTGCAGCGCAAATTGAGCCACCTCTCGTCCTTCATTGCATTTCAATGGTGAGGCAGTCTGTTTTCGCAAAGTTAACGTCAGAACGGTGCATCTCGGACAGCTATTTTTGTTTAACTGTGCATCCGCCCCTTGCCTGAAGTTGCTGTAGCATTTGTGCATAAATAATGCTGAGCGCCATTAGCCTCACCATTATTTTGACAGCAAATTCTGGCCCATCATTTCTAGACATGGATTCAGCTGGATAGATTATCGTTGTCTTTTCTGAGCCTATAAATTTCAATTCCTTAGAGCCTTTGGAAATGTTGAAAAATATTTTACAATTAAGTGGCCACTCTCTTTAAGTGCTGATGATGCTACAGATTTTCCACACCCTCCTATTCAGTTACCTCAAAGGTGTCGGCTCAATCCACACTGGAATCTTTTCTTGAACAGATCGTTAGGTCGACCTTGCAACATCCATTGGGGTCAGCCATTATGTGCATGCAAAAAGCTTGCAGCGCTCCAGTCTTGTCTTAGTGCCAGGAGCAGAAAATAACTACCACCAGTCTGTTAACTGCAAGCTAACAAAGTAATCTAAAGGCACTAGAGGGACTCCAATCTGCCAGATGTAAAGAAGTGAATAGTTCAGGCATCAGATACAGCAGTATGTGAGATTGCCTGGCTCAAAGCCAAAGGATTGCACAGTGTTTAGTTTAGATGTTACAAACCTAGGATTTATGACTCCTGAGATGCGTGTGAGTGATTCATCATCTTTGAAATTACCAAAAGTTAAAGGCATATAAGGAAATACTTCCAACAAGAGCTTCTATTAGGTAGTTACAGATGGACATCAGAAGTTAAATATTCAAGTGCAATTTTGAAATTTCACTCGTATTAATATAGAAGGCAGACACTGAGCAGCTGGTCATTAAACAGGGTGATAAACAGTACAACTAAGCCATATCAATAAAAAGTGTATCCCATCTACTATTAAGGTTTTCTTATGAATATTTGTAGCAATGAGTACTAATTTCCACAGACAAATATCTATGCCAGATTTCACTGAACTCAGTGCCAAAACAGAAGCATTTGCTGGACGGTAGTTAAGCCAAAAAGTTGGAAGGATTATCACTTGTATAACTAAGAAGTATTGATCAATCAATTATACTTTAATCTGCAAAGTTTTCAGCAGAGATAGAACAAGATATTTCATGCATTGATATATCATTTTGTGACCCATTGACTGTCTTCTAAGAGATTTAAAATATATTGCTGATAAAATATAGAAAAGCCTATTTCCCATTGCAAAATCCATGAATGTATCCAGTTTAGTACAACCAATATATTGATGGCTATTATGGGACATTGTGGTTCACACAAAAATGGCTCAAATTTCTGCTGACTGGAAAATCTGTTCCATGAGAGAATTTTCGAGCTGGTCATTTGCAGAGTGTTCTTCATTACCATCCTTAATTCTCTAATTATATTTAAGAGGTCATTTTTTTGACTGTGAATTTCTAGGGGGCGCCTTGCCCACCAGGAGAGTGTATCATAAATTCTGGTGCATGCTGTGCATGCTTTTCCAGCCATCTAAATAATCATAAAATTGTGGTCACTGCAAACTGGAATTTCTGATATAAGAACATAGGAAGGAACATAGGAAAAAGGAACAGGAGTAGGCCATTCAGCCCCTCGTGCCTGCTCCGCCATTTGATAAGATCATGGCTGATCTGTGATCTAACTCCATATACCTGCCTTTGGCCCATATCCCTTAATACCTTTGGTTGCCAAAAAGCTATCTATCTCAGATTTAAATTCAGCAATTGAGCTAGTATCAATTGCCGTTTGCGGAAGAGAGTTCCAAACTTCGACAACTCTTTGTGTGTAGAAATGTTTTCTAATCTCGCTCCTGAAAGGTCTGGCTCTAATTTTTAGACTGTGCCCCCTACTCCAAGAATCCCCAACCAGCGGAAATAGTTTCTCTCTATCCACCCTATCTGTTCCCCTTAATATCTTATAAACTTTGATCAGTTCACCCCTTAACCATCTAAACTCCAGAGAATACAGCCCCAATTTATGTAATCTCTCCTTGTAACTTAACTCTTGAAGTCCGGGTATCATTCGAGTAAACCTACGCTGCACTCCCTCCAAGGCCAGTATGTCCTTGTGAAGGTGCGGTGCCCAGAACTGCTCGCAGTACTCCAGGTGCGGTCTAACCAGGGTTTTGTATAGCTGCAGCATAACTTCTGCCCCCTTGTACTCTAGTCCTCTAGATATAAAGGCCAGCATTCCATTAGCCTTATTGATTATTTTCTGCACCTGTTCATGAGACTTCAATGATCTATACACCTGAACCCCGAGGACCCTTTGGACATCCACTGTTTTTAACTTTTTACCATTTAGAAAGTACCCTGTTCCATCCTTTCATGATCCAAAGTGGATGACCTCACATTTGCCTACATTGAATTCCATTTGCCACAGTTTTGCCCATTCATCTAATCTATCAATATCCCTTTTTAATTTTATGTTTTCAAGTACACTGCTTACAATGCCACCAATCTTTGTGTCATCGGCAAACTTAGATATGAGACTTTCTATGCCTTCATCTAAGTCGTTAATAAATATTGTGAATAATTGAGGCCCTAAGACAGATCCCTGTGGGACTCCACTAGTCACATCCTGCCAACGTGAGTACCTACCCATTATCCCTACTCTCTGTCGCCTTTCGCTCAGCCAACTTCCTGACTAAGTCCATACTTTTCCCTCGATTCCATGGGCTTCTATCTTAGCTAACAGTCTCTTATGTGGGACCATATCAAATGCCTTCTGGAAGTCCATATAAATAACATCCATTGACATTCCCCTGTCCACTACTTTAGTCACCTCTTCAAAAAATTCAATCAGGTTTGTCAGGCGAGACCTACCATTCACAAATCCATGCTGGCTCTCTCTGATTAACTGAAAATTCTCAAGGTGTTCAGTCACCCAATCCTTAATTATAGACTCCAGCATTTTCCCCACAACAGATGTTAGGCTAACTGGTCTATAATTCCCCGGTTTCCCTCTCTCTCCTTTCTTAAAAAGCGGAGTGACATGTGCAATTTTCCAATCTAGAGGGACAGTTCGTGAATCTAGAGAACTTTGAAAGATTATAGTTAGGGCATCTGCAATGTGCTCACCTACTTCCTTTAAAACTATGGGATGGAAACCATCTGGTCCTGGGGATTTGTCACTCTTTAGTGCTATTATTTTCTTCATTACTGTTGTTTTACTTATGTTAATTTTATTGAGCCCCTGTCCCCGATTCAATATTAGTTTTCTTGGGATTTCTGGCATGCTATCCGCTTTTTCTGCTGTAAATATTGATGCAAAGTAATTATTCAACATAAGAACAGAAGAAATAGGAGCAGGAGTAGGCCAATCGGCTCCTCGAGCCTGCTCCGCCATTCAATAAGATCATGGCTGATCTGATCCTAACCTCAAATCTAAATTCATGTCCAATTTCCTGCCCGCTCCCCGTAACCCC
This sequence comes from Heptranchias perlo, assembly GCF_035084215.1. Taxonomy (NCBI): domain Eukaryota; kingdom Metazoa; phylum Chordata; class Chondrichthyes; order Hexanchiformes; family Hexanchidae; genus Heptranchias; species Heptranchias perlo. The sequence goes on from NC_090331.1 coordinate 26,805,263, forward strand.
TAATTCCCTTTACTTCTAGGAAACTGTCTATTTCTGTTTTAAATTTATTCAATGATTTAGCTTCCACAGATTCCTGGGGCAGCAAAATCCACAGACCTACTACCCTCTGAGTGAAGCAGTTTCTCCTCATCTAAGTTTTGAAAGTGCAGCCCCTCATTCTAAGATTATGCCCCTTAGTTCTAGTTTCACCCATCCTTGGGAACATCCTGACCACATCCACCCGATCAAGCCCCTTCACAATCTTATATGTTTCAATAAGATCGCCTCTCATTCTTCTGAACTCCAATGAGTAGAGTCCCAATCTACTCAACCTCTCCTCATATGTCCGCCCCCTCATCCCCGGGATTAACCGAGTGAACATTCTTTGTACTGCCTCGAGAGCAAGTATGTCTTTTCTTAAGTATGGAGACCAAAACTGTATGCAGTATTCCAGGTGCAGTCTCACCAATACCTTATATAACTGCAGCAATACCTCCCTGGTTTTATATTCTATCCCCCTAGCAATAAAAGCCAACATTCCGTTGGCCTTCTTGATCACCTGCTGTACCTGAATGCTAACTTTTTGATTTTCTTGCACTAGGACCCCCAGATCCCTTTGTACTGCAGTACTTTCCAGTTTTTCGCCTTTAAGATAATAACTTGCTCTCTGATTTTTCCTGCCAAAGTGCATAACCTCACATTTTCCAATATTGTATTGCATCTGCCAAATCTCCGCCCACTCACCCAGCCTGTCTATATCCCCCTGTAGGTTTTTTATGTCCTCCTCACTCTCCACTTTCCCTCCCATCTTTGTATCATCTGCAAACTTTGATATGTTACACTCGGTCCCCTCCTCCAAATCGTTAATATAGATTGTAAAGAGTTGGGACCCCAGCACCGACCCCTGCGGACACCACTGGCTACTGGTTGCCAGTCCGATAATGAACCGTTTATCCCAACTCTCTGCTTCCTGTTAGATAACCAATCCTCCACCCATGCCAGAATATTACCCCCAATCCAGTGATTCTTTATCTTGAGCAATAATCTTTTATGTGGCACCTTGTCGAATGCCTTCTGGAAGTCTAAATACACTACGTCCACTGGTTCCCCTTTATCCACCCTGTATGTTATGTCCTCAAAGAACTCGAGCAAATTTGTCAGACATGACTTCCTCTTCGTAAAGCCATGCTGACTTTGTCTTATTAAATTATGTTTATCCAAATGTTCCGCTACTGTCTCCTTAATAATAGACTCCAAAATTTTACCCACCACAGATGTTAAGCTAACTGGTCTATAATTTCCAGCCTTCTGCCTACTACCCTTTTTAAATAAGGGTTTTACATTAGCAGTTTTCCAATCTGCCGGGACTTTTGCCGAGTCCAGAGAATTTTGGAAAATTATTACCAAAGCATCCACAATCCCTACTGCCACTTCCCTCAAGACCCTAGGATGTAAGCCATCAGGTCCAGGGGAATTATCCACCTTGAGTCCCATTAATTTACTGATTACCAATTCCTCAGTGATTTTAATCGTTTTTAGCTCCTCCCCCTCTAGAGCCCCCTGTTTGTCCAGTGTTGGGATATTCTAAGTGTCCTCTACCGTAAAGACTGAAACAAAATATTTGTTCAGCATTTTTGCCATCTCCATGTTTCCCACCATTAATTTCCCGGTCTCATCCTCTAAGGGACCTATGTTTGCCTTCGCCACCCTTTTTCTTTTTATATAACGATGGAAACTCTTGCTATCTGTTTTTATATTTTTTGCTAATTTATTTTCATAATCTATCTTCCCTTTCTTAATCAATCCTTTAGTTACTTTTTGCTGTCTTTTGAAGACTTCCCAATCCTCTATCCTCCCACTAAGTTTGGCTACCTTATATGTCCTTGTTTTTAGTCGGATACAATCCTTAATTTCATTACTTAGCCACGGATGGCTGTCATTTCTTTTACACCTTTTTTTCCTCAGTGGAATATATTTTTTTTGAAAGTTGTAAAATAACTCCTTAAACAAACACCATTGCTCATGTACCGTCTTACCCTTTAATCTATTTTCCCAGTCCACTTTAATCAATTCCGCTCTCATACCATCATAGTCTCCTTTATTCAAGCTCAGTACGCTTGTTTGAGAACCAACCTTCTCACCCTCTAATTGGATATGGAATGTAACCATGTTATGGTCACTCATTCCAAGGGGATCCTTAACTAGGACATTATTAATTAATCCTGGCTCATTACACAGGACCAGGTCCAAGGTTGCTTGCCCCCTTGTCGGATCAGTTACATACTGCTCAAGAAATCCATCCCTAATACACTCAATAAACTCTTCCTCAAGGCTGCCCTGCCCAATTTGATTTGTCCAGTTAATATGATAGTTAAAATCCCCCATAATTATAGCTGTTCCCTTATTACATGCCCCGACTATTTCCTGATTAATACTTCTTCCAGCAGAGTTGCAACTATTAGGAGGCCTATATACTACGCCCACTAGTGTCTTTTTCCCCTTATTATTCCTTATCTCTACCCAAACTGTTTCATTATCTTGATCCTTTGTCCCAATATCATTTCTCTGTATTACAGTGATTCCTTCCTTTATTAACATAGCCACCCCATCTCCCCTTCCTTCCTGCCTGTCCTTCCTGATTGTTAAATACCCTGGCATATTTAATTCCCAGTCATTGTCACCCTGCAGCCATGTTTCTGTAATGGCCACAAGATCATACCCATACGTAGTTATTTGTGCCGTTAACTCGTCCATTTTGTTACGAATGCTACGTGCATTCAGATAAAGAACTTTCAAATATGTTTTGTGACACTTCGTTCCTGCTTTTTCCTTTTTTAACACTTCACCTTTTACTCCATACCTTCTGTCCCTTCCTGACACGCTTTCCTCTGTCTCCCTGCTCAGGTTCCCAACCCCCTGCCACAGCTTTGATGCTGGGTTAATCACCTTACGCCTTCTAGTTTTTATTTTATCCGTCGTGCCTAAAGTACTCTTTCTTTCTGCTGCTCTACGCCTTTCCCTTTCACTTGTTCTTGAACAACTGTTTGTACTATTTGTGTTGTGATGAACCACATGAACAGTTTGCAACATAGACTGCTGGGACATTGATGTAACAGGAGTGGCCACGGTATATGTGACAGGTTTCATAGACTGTGAAATTTGGCGTTGGACAGTGATTAAAACTGGCTGAGTAGACAGCGGTGATCCTGGTGCACTCTGAGCATATCTTGCCTCTTGTATTACTGCTAACTTAGGTTGCACAGTGCTAGATTCATGATCTGTGGGGACTGGAGAACCTTCCCTGGACAGACTCTCTGGGGTTTGCACACCACTGGAGTGGGATGAAAACACACCAGGGTGGCTTGGAGAAGCTGGTGTGCTTCTGGAAGAAAGAGGTCCTAAGGGAGTTCTGAAGCAGGGCACTCCCCTTGGCCTTCATTTCCTAAAGGCCTGCTCTGTTAGTTTGCTTTCAGAAGCAGGGTCTTTCCTCCAGAATGAGCCTTTCCCAGGCTCCTCCTGGGAACGTGGTACCTTAATGAAGTAGCGATTCAGGGAAAGATTGTGTCGGATGGAATTCTGCCAGCCTTTGTCTGCTGTCCTATAATATGGATAATTCTTTGTGATGTGTGTGTAGATTCCACTTAATGTAAGCTGTTTATCTGGTGCTGTTGTGATGGCTTGAACTATTAACTGTGCACAGGAGTCGGGTGGCTTTGCATCATCCTTTGGGCTGTCTCCCTCTGATGTTTCCTTGTCATTCTCCGAATTGTTCTGTGTATGGTCAGACATTATTTGCAGGTCACAATGAAGTCCACGACTTATTCGGTAGTCAGACGAACCAGCACCCCTGGGGCTGGAAGGGCAGGAGTTTGCAGCACTGATTGTTCCAGTAGGAGTAGGGAGGGGACTGATCAGATCAGCTATGTTGTCTGGAATGTTTATCTTCAGAGGGGAGATTTGTGGTTGCACTTGCCTCACTGGGGATTCTGGGGCCTCCTGTTTTTCTTTTTTTTTCACTGCACAGTGCAGTAAATGAGATCTTGATGTTTGTGCTGGGGAACATGTCCGCCATTTCCCCATTATCAATGACAATATCCCCACTTTCAGTTTTTAAGGGGCCAACACTGCTCCTGACCACCCTCTTTTTCCTAATGTAACTATAAAAGTTCTTCGTATTGGTTTTGATATCCCTTGCAAGTTTCTTTTCATATTCTCTTTTTGTAGCTCTTATTATCTGTTTTGTGACCCTTAGTTGATCTTTGTATCTTTCCCATTCGCCAGGATCTGTGCCATTTTTTGCCTTTTTGTATGCCCTTTCCTTATGTCTTATACTGTCACTTACCTCTTTAGTTGCCCATGGCTGCTTTTTTTGGCAAGTAGAGTTCTTGCCCCTCAGGGGTATAAACCGATTCTGTATCTCGTTAAATGTTTCTTTGAACATTTCCCACTGATCATCAGTCGTTTTACCCATGAACAGACTTGCCACGTTTATTATGGACAGTCTCTGTCTCATCCCATTGAAGTCGGCCTTACCCAACTCTAGAATCTTAGCAGCTGATTCACTTTTTTCCCCTTCATACACAACCTATGTGCACTCTCAGCAGACAAATCTTCCGAATAGGAGAGCGAATTCAGAAAATTGCCCTTTTATTCTTCATGTGGTTTACTTAATGATGGAATCGTGGATTGTGTTCAGCTTGTAGGTGTAAAAGGAAGCACCATATGCAAAAGTAGTTTTAAAAGGTGCAGGTGCTTTTATTTGGTTTTTTTTGGAGCAGAGCACATTAATGTTACTGCAAATAAAGCTGATGCACTGTCCTTCCTCTGGTAGACTACCAATCAGGACCACATTACTGGCACCCATCCTTTTACAGAAACATCATTTTGTCAAACTGAGGGTAACAACTGTTTCATCACTTTTCCTACCCCACAATTTTTTTTATCATCTTGAGAGTTGTGCCAGCTGTATTATTTCACCATTCTGATTACTTTGGCAGACAGAAATTCTTTGCTGTCCTGGTTCCGCCAGGGCCATTCGGCTCCAGACCTCATTACAGCCTTGGTCCAAAATTGGAAAAAAAAAGAGCTGAATTCCAGATGTGAGATGAGAGTGACAGCCCTTGACATCAAGGCAGCATTTGACGATTGTGGCATCAAGGAGCCCTCGTAAGATTGAAGTCAATGGAAATCGGGGCAAACTCTCCAGCGGCTAGAGTCATACCTAGCACAAAGGAAGATGGTAGTGGTTGTTGGAGGCCAATCATCTCAGCCCCAGGACAAGGCTGCAGGAGTTCCTCAGGGCAGTGTCCTCGGCCCAACCATCTTCAGCTGCTTCATTAATGACCTTCCCTCCATCATAAGGTCAGAATAGGGGATGTTCGCTGATGATTGCAGTGTTCAGTTCCATTCGCAACCCCTCAGATAATGAAGCAGTCCATGCCCGCATGCAGCAAGACCTGGACAATATCCAGGCTTATGCTGATAAGTGGCAAGTAACATTTGTACCTGACAAGTAACAGGCAATGACCATCTCCAACAATAGAGGGTCTAACCACCTCCTCTTGCCATTCAATGGCATTACCATCGCCAAATCCCCCACCATCAACATCATAGGGCTCACCATTGACCAGAATCATAAATACTGTGGCTGCAGGAGCAGGTCAGAGGCTGGGTATTCTGCGGCGAGTGACTCACCTCCTGACTCCCCAAAGCCTTTCCACCATCTTCAAGGCACAAGTCAGGAGTGTAATGGAATACTCTCCACTTGCCTGGATGAGTGCAGCTCCAACAACACTTAAGAAGCTCGACACCATCCAGGACAAAGCAGCCCACTTGATTGGCACCCCATTCACCACCTTACACATTCACTCCCTCCACCACTGGCGCATCATGGCTTCAGTGTGTACCATCTGCAAGACACACTGCAGCAACTCACCTAGGCTTCTCCGATAGCACCTCCCAAACCCATGACCTCTACCACCTAGAAGGACAAGGGTGACAGAAGCCTGGGAACACCACCACCTGCACGTTCCCCTCCAAGTCACACACTATCCTGACTTGGAAATATATCACTGTTCCTTCATCATCGCTGGTTCAAAATTCTGAACTCCCTACCTAACAGCACTGTGGGAGAACCTTCACCACACGGACTGCAGCGGTTCAAGAAGGTGGCTCAACACTACCTTTTCAACGGCAATTAGGGATGGGCAATAAATGCTGGCCTTGCCAGCAATGCCCATATCCCATGAATGAATTTAAGAAAAACATATTATTTCCATCAAAGTGTCCATCTTACCTTTAAGTGACGGATGGAAATAAACTGCCCCACCCCCATTAGCAACCTTCCAGCAGTAGGCACATTACCCACTAAGGGAACTCAAATGGCTTATTTCGATCGGCCAATTGAGAGGTTTCCTGGGATCGGCTGCACTTTGCATGGGTGAGTGCCTGGCCTGAGCAATGCAACCAGAAAATCTGCTCCTTAATTTGTCAGTAAGAGGTAGTCATTTTCCTCCTGCGATAACCACCAAATTTGTAAATTATAGATAAGTGCAGATGTATCAATGTATGATGGCTTAATCACATTATTGAATGTGCAGAACCTGAAATTTAAAAAAATATGTAAATAATAATTGAAAATGACTTCACAAAAAGTCCAATCACAGCAGCAGCAAGTGCCCGAGAAATGACTTATTTTACAGTAATGAAGGTATACTGAGCATCGCTTGCAATGCTTAAATCTTATACAGCAGACTTATAAAGGCACAGCGTTATTTTTATTTAATCTGAGATTGTGTGTGCTATAACAAACACACAATGGGAAAGCCAATGAAACACTAACTAATAATCCTGTCAAATACATGTTTAAAGCACTAAACAGCCACTTAAGGCCTTGACATGTGCATGTCTCAATAGAACAGCTGTTTGTTGAGCAATTTGTTTTGAAATAGAGTGCATGAGGCAGAAAACTAGATGTTTCGATGTCCAGGCACTTGAAGCACTGATCTGAGGCATGAGAAAACAAAGGGACACAATGTACAAGATGGAGGAACTACTCACTTCAGAAGTGCATAAGAAGAAATCACAGAATAATCACAGAAAGAAGCATTTCTTTCAGACTGGACCTGGTAGAATATCTAAGAAGATGGCAGGGATTAAGAAATCCACTAAAATAATCTGTATGACATGAATCTGCTATAAATGGACATGAAAGAAGTTCAGGTCTAAAAAACCTTACATTGACTGAGAAGATTATACACAGGGAATAAGGTATGAGGAGGTTATTAATGGTAAGTTCCTGGAAAACTATGTGAATACCAAGCATTGAAACGCCAATTAAGGTAGTGAAGGCAAAGAATGGAACCTAGCAAAGCAATGACAATTCACTGTAAATATCTCGTGTGCTGAACATACCACACAGCTTCCTGAATTTGTTAGGACTTTATGTACTTTACATTTATCAGTATTGCTGTTCTACTTGCAGAAGAATCTAGCCTTCAACCAGCATAAATATTTGTGCACTGGCAGTGGAACCAGAGTGCAGGCCTCTTACTCTATTTGAGGAGGCCATCTTGGAAATCATTGGAAGGGAAAGCATAAAGAGATGGTGAAGCTGATAGTCACAGAGGCACACACTCAATTTGAGCATCATGACAGAGAATAGCGCACAATTATACTGCTGCAATCTGTTCAGTTGAGGCAACGTGACAACCTCTTCAATTTACCATGTTCTCTTTGTAGAAATTTAGGAACAGACTGATCACCAGTTAGTGCCTCCAAGCAACCTACACATCAACATAATATAAGCGCCAACATAGCGACACACCCTGGGGAACGTAAGTGATGTTAGAAGAGGGACCACAATGTGTGTCACACTGTGCGGATGAGGATGGATGAATGAATGGTATTGGTCACACAAGGTCAGGCCTCTGCTGATCAGAAGTCCTGTATGGTTTCTGCCCTTCCTGCAGTATCTATTTCAGACCTCGCTGGATCTCCTTAGAAATTTAGATTTCTGCAATAGGCACTGCAGGTTCTGGTGATGCCTGTGAAGATCTGCACAGTCAAGGATAAGACCATAAGAGATAGGAGCAGGAGTAGGCCATTTGGCCCTTCGAGCCTGCTCCGCCATTCAATGAGATCATGGCTGATCTGATTTTTACCTCAACTCCACTTTCCCACCCTTTCCCCATATCCTTTGACTCCCTTGCTGATCAAAAATTTGTCTAACTCAGCCTTGAATGTATTTAATGACTCAGCCTCCACAGCTTTTTGGGGTAAAGAATTCCAAAGATTCACGACCCTCCGGGAGAAAAAATTCCTCCTCATTTCCATCTTAAACGGGCGACCCCTTATTCTGAGACTGTGCCCCCTAGTTTTAGATTCCCCCATGAGGGGGTAACATCCTCTCAGCATCTACCCTATTGAGTCCCCTCAGAATCTTTCAATATGTTTCAATAAGATCTCCTCTCATTCTTCTAAACTCCAATGAGTATAGACCCAACCTGTTCAATCTTTCCTCATAAGACAACCCTTCCATACCCGGAATCACCCTAGTGAACCTTCTCTGAACTGCCTCCAATGCAAGTATGTCCTTCATTAAATAAGGGCACCAGAACTGTACGCAGTACTCCAGGTGTGATGTCACCAGCAACCTGTACAGTTGAAGCGTGACTTCCCTGCTTTTATACTCCATCCCCCTAGAAATAAAGGCCAATATTCCGTTTGCCTTCCGGATTACCTGCTGCACCTGTATGTTGACTTTTTGTGTTTCATGTATGAGGACACCCAGATCCCTCTGTACTGCAGCATTTTGTAATTCAAATAATATTTTGCTTTTTCATTTTTCTTCCCAAAGTGGATGACTTCACATTTTCCCACATTATATTCCATCTCCCAAATTTTTGCCCATTCGCTTCACCTGTCAATATCCCTTTGCAGACACTTTGGGCTCGATTTTAGGGTCGGGTTACCTGCGGGTTTCCAGCGGGGGGGCCCCGAAAATCCCGATCTCCGATCACGTGACCGGATTCGGACGAAATCCCGGCCACTTCCGGGTACCGCGCTGACGTGCGGGGCTGCGCGCGAAAGCCACGCTGGTGGGAATCCCGCAGGCAATTAAAGCCAGCGGGGTTCCACTTGAGAGTACTTACCTTGCTCGTTGTGGTCAGTTAATGAGCTGAAGCAGCTGTCAAAAGAGGAAGTGTGGGATTTTACGTTCAAAGCAGTCAGTTTCCCACACTGGGGGAAACAGGACCCTTCAAACCAGGCGTGTTGCAGCCAGCAGCCTGTGGCAGGTGCCAAGGTGCGCTCCACGGGGGAGCGCCCTCACCCACGCAGGAGGCCACCGCGTCACATAGGGCAACCCCTGCCCCCCACCACCCCCCGGCCAAGCCAGAGGACAGACCGACACGAAACCGCAGCCCCGGTCCGAGGACCCACACACCTACCCTGCACAACCCCTCAGATCAACACCTGCCAGTTGGGTGGTGTGTGGACACCCTCGGAGGACGAAGAGCATGACCACCACCAGCAGCCTCGCAGTCCACGCCGTCCGCCGCAGAGACGTGGATCCCCCCAACACGGTGTGGTTGCACGCCCACCTGCACAGCAGGAGGGAGGGCTACCGCAGAGAGAGACGCGTCGCAGAGGGCACTACCCTCGCCACAGGGTCCACAGACCGAGGCGCAGCTCCCCGGACCTCTCCGAGCAGCAGTGCACAGGGAGGCGCAGATTCGCTCGACATGTAGTCGTGGAGATTTGCAGCCTCTTTCATGCCGAGCTGCTCCTGGCTGGCCCCAGCACCAACTGCTTACCTGTCGCTGGCAAAGTCACCACTGTCCTCCACACCTTCTCCTCCGCATCCTTCCAGGGTGCAGCCGGCAACACCGCCGATGTCTCTCAGTTGTCTGCGCGGACGAGCCCTGCAAATACACCTGCACCTACTCTGCAGTAACACGATGGGTGGCATCAGTGGTGGGTCCTCATAGTGATACCCAGGAGTGGGCATTATTGGACACAATGGACAGGATTCGCGGAGACATGGCAGTGGTGGTGTCAATATAATGTGTGCTGTTTGTGGCTCTGAAATTCAATATGGGTAACACCCATGACAAACCCTCAGACACCCTTGTGCACCCCCTTCATGCTGACGAGACGTTTGCCTTACCCTGCCTACTGCACATATGTGATGCATGCCCTGTGGCTGCAGCACAGGTGGTGGCAGGTTGAGTGAGGCTGGCCGTGAGGGAGATGCACGAGAGGGTGAGTATGGGATGGAGCCATGAGATTGTATGAGGATTGGGTCGCGTGTTAGTGGCAGGATGAGTACTGGCGAGGTGAGTAGGTGGAGGTAAGATGAGGATGGGGTGTGAGTGGGCATGAAGGGTGATGTGACAGAATAGTGTTGGCGGTGCCGAAGGAGATTTGGGGTGGGGGCAGTGTTGTGGCAGACGGAGTGTAGGGGAAAGACTTCGTGTTCTCACTGTGGCTGACCTACTGCGGTCATTGCAGCGCCTCCTGCACTGTATGCAGGTGGGCGATATGTTGGTGGCGCAGGTGACCCCCTCTGCCACCTCGAGCCAGGCCTTCTTGGTGGCAGAGGCAGGCCGCTTCCTCCCGCCCGCCGGGGGGAAGATCTGTGTCCTCCCCCTCCTCCTCACCCCATCTGATGATATCTGGGGTGAGGCATCATTAAACTGGGAGCAGCCTTCCCCCTGGGCTGCTCCATGCTGCAATTTGTCCCATTGGTTGCAGCATCTGTCAGTGGAGGACTGCCCCTTTAACTAGAGAGCCTCCAGCTGACAGATCGTACTGCGCATGCGCAGCCCGACCGACGCGCAGGCCAGCGCCGTGGACCCCGGAGGAGCAGGCAATTGGATCCTATTAGTGGATTGCCTGCTACGATCGCGTGGGCAACCCACTAATTTCGCCGTTCGCGTTTTTGACGCTCCCAGAGGACCACCCGCTGGGAACCCGCAGGCCTGCTAAATTCGAGCCCTTTGTGTCCTCATCGCAACTTGCTTTTCCACCTATCTTTGTATCATCAGCAAATTTGGCCACAGGACACTCTGTTCCTTCATCCAAGTCATTGAGATATATTGTAAATAGTTGAGGCCCCAGCACTGAGCCCTGTGGCACCCCACTAGTTACAGATTGCCATTTTGAAAATGACCCTTTTATTCTGACTCTTTGTTTTCTGTTAGCCAATCCTCTATCCATGCCAGTATATTACCCCCAACACCATGAGCTCTTATCTTGTGCAGTAATCTTTTATGTGGCACCTTATCGAATGCCTTTTGGAAATCCAAATATACTGTATTCGTTGGTTCCCCTTTATCCACCCTGCCCGTTAGTTCCTCAAAGAACTCTAATAAATTTGTCAGACACGATTTTCCCTCCATAAAACCATGTTGACTCTCCTTGATTGCATTGTGAGTCTCCAAATGTCCTGCTACTACTTCCTTAATAATGGATTCTAGCATTTTCCCAATGACAGATGTTAGGCTAACTGGTCTATAGTTACCTGCTTTCTGTCTCACTCCCTTCTTGAATAGGGGTGTTTCGTTTGCGGTTTTCCAATCCGCTGGGACTTTTCCAGAATCTAGTGAATACTGGAAGATTACAACCAATGCATCCACTATCTCGTAGCCACTTCCTTTTAGGACCCTCAGATGCAAGCCATCAGGTCTAGGGGACTTGTCAGCCTTAAGATCCATTAGTTTACCCAGTACTTTTTCTCTCGTGATAGTGATTGTTTTTAGTTCCTTCCTCCCCTTTGCCTCTTGATTTTGTACTATTATTGTTATATTATTAATGTCTTCCACTGTGAAGACAGGTACAAAATATCTGTTCAATTCCTCCGCCATTTTCTTGTTTTCCATTATTATTTCCCCAGTCTCATCCTCTAAGGGACCAAAGTTTACTTTAGCTACCCTCTTTCTTTTTATATACTTGTAGAAGCTTTTATATTTCTTGCTAGTTTACTCTCATAATTTATTTTCTCCCTCTTTATTATTCTTTTAGTCATCCTTTGCTGGTTTTTAAAGTTTTCCCATTCTTCGGGCTTACCAGTAATCTTTGCCATGAAGTATACTTTTTCTTTTAACCTGATACCATCCTTTACTTCCTTAGTTAGCCATGGTTGGTTCACTCTTTTTGTGGAGTCTTTCCTCCTCACAGGGATATATTTTTGTTGCGAGTCATAAAACATCTTTTTAAATGTTTGCCACTGCTTATCCACCATCATACCATCTAATCTGTTTATCCAGTCCACTTTTGCGAATTCTGCCCTCATTCCTTTATAATTGCCCTTATTTAAGTTTAATACAGTAGTTTCAGACCCAAGATCCTCGCTCTCAAACTGGATGTGAAATTCTATCATCTTATGATTGCTGCTTCCCAAAGGATCCTTTACATTGAGATCATTAATTAATCCTGTTTTGTTACCCATTACCAGATCCAAAATGGCTTGTTCCCTGGTTGGTTCCCCAACATAAGAAATAGTCCCTAATACACTCTATGAACTCCTCCTCAGGGCTATTTTTGCCAATTTGACTTGTCCAATCTATGTGAAAGTTAAAATCGCCCATGATTATTGCATTACCTTTTTTACAAGCCCCCCTTATTTCCTGATTAATATTTTGCCCTACAGTGTAGCTACTGTTAGGGGGCCTATATATTACTCCCACCAGTGATTTCTTTCCCTTGCTATTTCTTACCTCCACCCAAATTGATTCGACGTCTTGATCTTCTGAGCCAAGATCATTTCTCACTATTATACCAATTTCATCCTTTATTAACAGAGCTACCCCACCACCTTTTACCTTTTTTCCTATCCTTCCGAAATGTTAAATACCCCTGAATATTTAGCTCCCAACCTTGGTCACCTTGCATCCACGTCTCTGTAATGGCCACAAGATCATACCCATTTGTTTCTATTTGTGCCGTCAATTCATCTATCTTATTACGAATGCTGCGCACATTCGGATAAAGAACCTTTAATTTTGTCTTTTTACCATCTTTTCCTACCCCAGCCCCATTTGCTAGTGCATTCTTATGTTTGTACGCTCTGTCCGTTCCTGACACACTCTGTTTATCATTATCCCCATCAATTTCCTGTACTATTTCCTTGTCTTTTCTCTTTATCAATCTAAACTTTGCCCCACCTGAGCCCTCCCCCCCCTCCATTTAGTTTAAAGCCTTCTCTACCGCCCTAGTTATTCGGTTTGCCAGAACACTGGTCCCAGCATGGTTCAGGTGAAGCCCATCCCACCGGAACAGCTCCCTCTTTCCCCAGTGCTGGTGCCAGTGCCCCATGAATCGAAACCCACTTCTCCCACACCAATCTTTGAGCCACGCATTCATCTCTCTGATCTGATTTACCCTGTGCCAATTTGCTTGTGGCTCAGGTAATAATCCGGAGATTATCGCCTTTGTGGTTCTGCTTTTTAGTTTAGTCCCTAGCTGCTCAAACTCCCTCAGCAGAACCTCTCTCTTAGTCCTACCGATGTCGTTGGTACCTACGTGGACCACGACAACTGGATCCTCCCCCTCCCACTCCAAGTTTCTCTCCAGCCCTGAGGAGATGTCCTTAACCCTGACATCGGGTAGGCAACACAGCCTTCGGGACTCTCTCTCTTGGCTGCAAAGAACCAATAGTTGTCCTTACTGGAATCTGCCAAGGAGAACATCACCAGCAGGAGAGCCAGAGCAAAATGAATCCTAGGCACAGTGAAAGAATTACTCCTGAAAGCAATCAGCTGCTCCTATAGAGACCTTAGAGTCCATATTCCAAGAGGCACATTGTGCGAGCAGCAACTTTCATGAGGAATAGATGAAGACGGACTTGAGGCAGGCATTCATAAACCTCATTGATGCCGAATGTTCTGAGATCATTTGTCATGTTGAGGGGGAACAATCGTTTATCCATGATTATGCCCTACACAACTTCCAGGTACTTTTTCCTCTATCAATGTGCAGCTGGTATGCAACAACCAGCACAGCATTACAAAAGTAAATGCTCACTTCCCAGGAGATGCTGTCCCAGGAGATGCATGTATTACTGTCTGCTGCAGTACTCTTCCTTCCTGCACTGGTCGTTTTGCAGCTGGTTATCCAACTCATTTTCAGGCTCTTATTCTATGATTGCTTTAGAATATTCCTCTTTTTCTTCCATGGCGAAGCCTCTTTTAAAAGAGAAGCATACAATGGTCATTAGGGGTTGTATTGTAAGTCATCACCTATTTCTTCTGAATATCTGAAGTGGTCTTTTCGGATTCCAATTATGTTTTTAATGATTATCCTTATAGTTGCATGAGTGTCATTATATTTGTACATTCAATTTTCCAATTTTTCTTCCCTTTCAAATAAAGTTGGCTTGGGGGTCCTATTGGTGGTGGGCATTTACTTGTATAATTAGAATCATAGAAAATTATAGCACAGGAGGAGAACATTTGGTATATTGTGTCTGTTCTTTTAGTAGAGCAATCTATAACTAATCCTACTGCACCACTCTTTCCCCAAAGGCTACATCTTCAGGTGTGATGCATTGGATGCCTGTTAGATGTGACAATTGATCAAACCAAACTCCTTCAATTCCTCTCCTCTGTTGTCCACATGGTTGCACTCTTACAGAACCAATTGTAGCCAGAGCATCTTTATCAATGGCTTTTCTTCCCCCCTTGGGAGCACCCCATCTATATTTGACTCCCTCTTCCTCATCTACATTCTGCTTCAATCAACCACAGACATGGGGCTCGATATTAGCACCCGCTATCGGGTGCGTTCCTGGCGGGGGGGCTCTGAAAATTGGGGAATCCCGGGGTGGGTCGGGAGCCCGGCTCCATCCCGCCCACTTCCGGGTTTCCCACAGACGTGCTGACGTGTGCGCGCAGCCCCCGCATGTGGGACTCCCGCCGGCAATGAGAGCCGGCGGGGTGCCACTTAAAGTATTTATTTAGGTATTTCAGGTCATTTACAGACCTGACTAAGGAGATATTTTACATGGGGTGGGATTTTACATACAACTGGGACTGTTTCCCATACTGGGGGAAACACTCCCAGTTCAAATGGACGTGTTGTAGCCATCAGCCTGTGGCAACTGCAAAGGTCCATTTGACAGATGGTGGGGGGAGACCCTCACTCATTGCCGGAGGCCACTCTGTCACTTTGGACAATGTTTGGCCTCCACCACCCTCCTTCTAACAATAAAATTCACCAACTTGCACACTTACCCCGGTGTCCAGACACATGTATCTACTTTGCGGACCCCCTCAGATGTACATCTTCCGGATGGGGGCCGCCGTAGCTGCAGTCATGACCTCCTCAGAGGGCGAACAGCATCGCCGGCCATGCCGTCCACCTCTGACACGTGGAGCTCCACAACACAGTGCTGTGACACATCCAGCTGCAAAGCAGGAAGGAGGGCAACAGCAGAGAGAGATGCGGTGCAGAGGGCACTACCCTCGCCACAGGGTCTACAGACCGAGGCTCAGCTTCCTGGACCTCTCTGAGCAGCAGTGCACACGGAGGCTCAGAGTCACTCGACATGTCGTCGTGGACATCTGCAGCCTCCTTCATGCCGAGCTGCTCCCAGCTGGCCAGAGCACCATCTTCTTACCTGTCGCTGTCAAAGTCACCACTGCCCTCAACAACTTCTCCTCCGCATCCTTCCAGGGTGCCACCAGGGACATCGCCGACATCTCTCAGTCGTCTGCACAAAAGAGCCCTGCAAATACACCTACACCCACTCTGCAGTGACACAATGGGTGGCATCAGGTGTGGGTCTTCATTGTGATCCTCAGGAAAGGGCATTATCGCACAAACCAGACAAGATTCGCAAAGACGTGGCAGTAGTGGTGCCAATATAATATGTGATGTGAGTTGGTCAGAAAGTAAATATAAGTAAAAACCATGACAAACCCTCAAACACCCTTGTGCATCCTCTTCATGCTCACAACACGTTTGCCTTACGCTGCCTACTGCACATATGTGATGCATGCCCTGTGGCTGCAGCACAGGTAGTGGCAGGTTGAGTGAGGCTGACCGTGAAAGAGATGCATGAGAGGGTGAGTATGAGATAGATCCATGAGATTGTATGAGGATTGGGTTGAGTGGTAGTGGCGGGATGAGTACTGGCGAGGTGAGTAAGTGCAGGTAAGATGAGGATGAGGTTTGAGTGGGTGTGAGGGGTGATGTGACAGAGTAGTGTTGGCAGTGCAGAAGGAGATGTGGGGTGGGGGTGGTGATGTGGCAGACGGAGTGTGCGGGAATGAGTAAGTGTACTCACTTTAGCTGACCTACTTAGGTCATTGCAATGCCTCCTGCACTGTATGCAGGTGGGCAATATGTTGGTGGTGCAGGTGACCTCCTCTGCCACCTCGAGCCAGGCCTTCTTGGTGGCAGAGGCAGGCCGCTTCCTCCTGCCCGCCGGGGGAAGATCTCTGTCCTCCCCCTCCTCCTCACCCCATCCAATGATACCTGGAGTGAGGCATCATTAAACTGGGAGCAGCCTTCCTCCTGGGCTGCTCCATGCTGTAATTTTTCCTATTTCTTGCAGCATCAGTCAGTGGAGGACTGCCCCTTTAAATAGAGCTCCTCCAGCTGACAGACCTTACTGCGCATGCGCAGTCTGCCGGACGCGCAGCTCAGCAGCGAGGAACCTGGAAGACCAGGTAAGTGGATCCAATTAGCCTGCGATTACGCGCGGGGCAGACTGATTTCACCGGGCGCGTTACCCATGCGCCCAATGGAGCCCGCGCCACGAACCCACCGCTCTGGTAATATCGGGCCCATGGAATCAGCTTCCACATTTATGCTGATGACACCCAGATCTGTCTCTCCACTACCTCTTTTGACTGCTCCACTGCATCTGTGCTATTTAAAATATTGGTCCAATATTCAATCTTGGATGAGCTGTAATTCTTCCATCTAAACATTGGGAACACTGAAACCATTGTCTTTGGCCCATCACAAACTCCGTACCATCATCACAAATTGAATCCCCCTTTCTGATCACTGTTTTATGCCAAACCAAATTGTTTGCAACCTGGTTCAGCTTAAGACAATGGTCGGAAAAGGAGATGCAATTGCTGGTGAGGATATGGAGTTTCTGGTGGGGACGAAGACAATGGATTCAGTCTGTCCTGTTTGATCCCATTCTGAGTTTCTGATCCTATATGTTATCCATAACATCACCCGCCTTCACCTCTACCTCAGCCCATCTGTCACATGCTCATTCATGCCTTTGTCACCTCCAGACTTGATTACTTCAATGCTTTCCTGATTGGCCTCCCACCCTCCACCCTCCCTAAACTTCAGCACATTCAAAACTCTGCTGCCTCTATCCTATCAACATCAAGTTACACCTATCCTTCACTGATTTACATTGGCTTCCAGTTCCCCAATACCTCAAATTTAAAATTCTTATTCTTGTGTTTAAATCTCTCCATGGCCAAACCCATCCCAATCTCTAACCTTTTCCAGCCCTAAAACCACCGCCCCCCCCCCCCTCCTCCAACTCTCCATTGCACTGAGTCCAGCCTTTTATGCAGGCTCCCCTCCTTTCATCCCATCATTGGCTGCTGTTCCTTTAGCTACCTAGATCCTATAATCTAAAATTCCCTTCCTAAACCCCTGCACTTCCCTACTTCCTTTAAGAGGCAGTTTAAAACCCACCTCTTTGACCAAACCTTTGGTCTCCCTCTCTAATCTCCTTTGCCTCTACATCATTTTTCCTTGCATATCTGTGAAGCACATTAGGATATTTTTGAAGTTACAGGTGCTATAAAAATAGAAGATCTTTTGTTGTCTTTTAATTTAATAGATTATTACTTAACTGTGGAGTCCTGATTACATCAAATTATATAAGCAAGGCAGATTTGTTGACTCCCAACAGTGTGTGAGAACTAAATTAACACCAAATGATGCCACGATTAATTTAGTGTCCGCTTCAGTTAATTAGGATTCCTTATACCACTGGTTTGGTGACTGCTTCAGATCATCCTGTTCCCCCACTGCCTCCAGTGATGTTATCATTCATTGCTTAAGCAAACATTTAAAAAAAAAACAAAGGGAGTTTAAGTTAATCCTAACTCTTTTCAATTGGTTAGTTCTTAAGATGATTCTTTCTTTGAAGTTATCATTCCATACTGTCTCAAGACCATCAGAGTAGGCCGGCCGAGTGATTAAGAGTGGTGTCGAGCCTGAAATTGTGAAATTGAAATAGTATAAATTCTGCTTCCAATATTTGTATTTAAATGGCCTGAATGCTGTTTTGGTAATTCAGGTCTATTTCATAAATGTCACTTTTCACTTTTATATATCTTCTATCCAACATAGGCACAATGGGCCAAATGGCCTCCTTCTGTGCTGTATCATTCTATGATTCTGTGATATACTTCATAGGTGCAATGTGTTTCAATTATGTGACTATGACCTGACTCAGACAGTCAAATGATCATCCAGTTTTATTTATAGCTCCTTGCTTCCAATGTAAGTTATCAGTGAAGTGGCTAATTAGTTGCAGGATGTGCCTCTGGAATGTGCAACTGACGCCTCATCGCATAATAGACAAAGACTAAAATATGAATTAATTGGCCAAAACTCAATTATCACAAATGACTGGCTATTAAAGGAGAGACTCGCTGCATTTTTATAACACATTGTTTTGCCACCTTATTTACTTTGGATCCTGTAATATCCTTTACAAATTAGCCTAATTAAAACAATTTTGTTTGTGAAGCCCTGTAAATAATTTGTTCTCCAGTGGTGCTGCACTAGTGGTTTAGATAGTCAGGGAAAATAATGATATTCCAAAGTCCGTCTTATGTTAACTCATGCAAAGTGTTCCACATGTGTGGTACACTACAGGCTTCATTGCATTGTTTCAGGAATTCACTGCTTGCTTTCTGAGATGCTTACAATACAAAATGGCTTATAAGATGCAATTCATTTGAAGATGAAAGATATGGTAAAAATATCATTTGACTGTCTGAGTCAGGTCATAGTCATATAATTGAAACACATTCCATCTATAAAGTATATCATAGAAACATAAAATGATACAGCACAGAAGGAGGCCATTCATCCCATTGTGTCTATGTTAGATAGAAGATATATGAAAGAGTGAAAAGTGACATTTATGCAATAGACCTGAATTACCAAAACACCATTGAGGCCATTTAATTACACCTATTGGAAGCAGAATTTCACATATCCTCCAGATAAAATGTATTAGTGCGGTATGGTTTCAGAGTGCTTTCCATATTATGCAGTTTGCCC
The DNA here is from genome assembly GCF_035084215.1 of Heptranchias perlo. Taxonomy (NCBI): domain Eukaryota; kingdom Metazoa; phylum Chordata; class Chondrichthyes; order Hexanchiformes; family Hexanchidae; genus Heptranchias; species Heptranchias perlo. The sequence continues at coordinate 26,824,523 of NC_090331.1, forward strand.
CGAGCTCTGACTGTTGAACTGTGTTACAAAAAGGAAATGCATTTTTTTTTGTGTGTGAAAATAATGAGGTGCAAACTTTACCAAGCAGCAGATTCAGAACCAAAGCATCTTGTGATGTAAAAGTTGCTGAATGAGTGGTTTATGGCCTTGGTGTGCAGTGCTGAATAACACATTCATCATACTGGGATTTTACAAATTTCCAGTTGCTTGTATGACATTTTAATATTTTTGCAAGGGTAACAAAAAAAACTGTTGCCACTGTTATTTAGAGATTAGTTATTATTAGAGGTATTTTTGGCATTCCATGTATCTGTGTTCGATTCAAGGTGAGGTATTAGTCTGCTAAGCAATGGAAGAATTAATGAAGAAATGTTATAAAATTGCAAAGTGAAAAACAATGGGCTCGAATTTAGCAGGCCTGCGGGTTCCCAGCGGGTGGTCCTCCGGGAGCGTCGAAAACGCGAACGGCGAAATTAGTGGGTTGCCCACGCGATCGTAGCAGGCAATCCACTAATAGGATCCAATTACCTGCTCCTCCGGGGTCCACGGCGCTGGCCTGCGCGTCGGGCGGGCTGCGCATGCGCAGTACGATCTGTCAGCTGGAGGCTCTCGAGTTAAAGGGGCAGTCCTCCACTGACAGATGCTGCAACCAATGGGACAAATTGCAGCATGGAGCAGCCCAGGGGGAAGGCTGCTCCCAGTTTAATGATGCCTCACCCCAGATATCATCAGATGGGGTGAGGAGGAGGGGGAGGACACAGATCTTCCCCCCGGCGGGCGGGAGGAAGCGGCCTGCCTCTGCCACCAAGAAGGCCTGGCTCGAGGTGGCAGAGGGGGTCACCTGCGCCACCAACATATCGCCCACCTACATACAGTGCAGGAGGCGCTGCAATGACCGCAGTAGGTCAGCCACAGTGAGAACACGAAGTCTTTCCCCTACACTCCGTCTGCCACAACACTGCCCCCACCCCAAATCTCCTTCAGCACCGCCAACACTATTCTGTCACATCACCCTTCATGCCCACTCACACCCCATCCTCATCTTACCTCCACCTACTCACCTCGCCAGTACTCATCCTGCCACTAACACGCGACCCAATCCTCATACAATCTCATGGCTCCATCCCATACTCACCCTCTCGTGCATCTCCCTCACGGCCAGCCTCACTCAACCTGCCACCACCTGTGCTGCAGCCACAGGGCATGCATCACATATGTGCAGTAGGCAGGGTAAGGCAAACGTCTCGTCAGCATGAAGGGGGTGCACAAGGGTGTCTGAGGGTTTGTCATGGGTGTTACCCATATTGAATTTCAGAGCCACAAACAGCACACATTATATTGACACCACCACTGCCATGTCTCCGCGAATCCTGTCCATTGTGTCCAATAATGCCCGCTCCTGGGTATCACTATGAGGACCCACCACTGATGCCACCCATCGTGTTACTGCAGAGTAGGTGCAGGTGTATTTGCAGGGCTCGTCCGCGCAGACAACTGAGAGACATCGGCGGTGTTGCCGGCTGCACCCTGGAAGGATGCGGAGGAGAAGGTGTGGAGGACAGTGGTGACTTTGCCAGCGACAGGTAAGCAGTTGGTGCTGGGGCCAGCCAGGAGCAGCTCGGCATGAAAGAGGCTGCAGATCTCCACGACTACATGCCGAGCGAATCTGCGCCTCCCTGTGCACTGCTGCTGGGAGAGGTCCGGGGAGCTGCGCCTCGGTCTGTGGACCCTGTGGCGAGGGTAGTGCCCTCTGCGACGCGTCTCTCTCTGCGGTAGCCCTCCCTCCTGCTGTGCAGGTGGGCGTGCAACCACACCGTGTTGGGGGGATCCACGTCTCTGCGGCGGACGGCGTGGACTGCGAGGCTGCTGGTGGTGGTCATGCTCTTCGTCCTCCGAGGGTGTCCACACACCACCCAACTGGCAGGTGTTGGTCTGAGGGGTTGTGCAGGGTAGGTGTGTGGGTCCTCGGACTGGGGCTGCGGTTTCGTGTCGGTCTGTCCTCTGGCTTGGCCGGGGGGTGGTGGGGGGCAGGGGTTGCCCTATGTGACGCGGTGGCCTCCTGCGTGGGTGAGGGCGCTCCCCCGTGGAGCGCACCTTGGCACCTGCCACAGGCTGCTGGCTGCAACACGCCTGGTTTGAAGGGTCCTGTTTCCCCCAGTGTGGGAAACTGACTGCTTTGAACGTAAAATCCCACACTTCCTCTTTTGACAGCTGCTTCAGCTCATTAACTGACCACAACGAGCAAGTTAAGTGCTCTCAAGTGGAACCCCGCTGGCTTTAATTGCCTGCGGGATTCCCACCAGCGGGGCTTGCGCGCGCAGCCCCGCACGTCAGCGCGGTACCCGGAAGTGGCCGAGATTTCGTCCGAATCCGGTCACGTGATCGGAGATCGGGATTTTCGGGGCCCCCCCGCTGGAAACCCGCAGGTAACCCGACCCTAAAATCGAGCCCAATGTATTTGTTCATGAAGATAGTGTTTTTCTAACACTGGAAAAACTTTTTACATACCTTTGCTTTATTTTTGTCAGTTATTTTTGTATTAAACAGTGAAATTAATTGGAAACTGGGTCTCCAAATGGCTTTAAAGTAATATACTGAATGCAAAACAATACTGAAGACTTAAATTGCTCCTTTCACTGACATAAAGTAACGTCTGCATTTAAAGAAATATTTTTTACCATATAGTTCATCTTCAAACAAATTGCATCTTATAAATATTGGAGAGTTTACAATGTTCTTTTCACAACACATATGTCTCCAGAAAATCATCTTTCTTGTTATAATGGCAAGATATATGTAAAGCATTTCCCTCTAATGGGCAGTACAATCGGTTATATAGCTGTCCCAGCACCTTATAGGACTTGAGTTCAAATCCAGTCAAGTTTGGTGGGATAAAAGTCTCTGTCTACGAGCTGTGAGGGCTTTATATGAGATGAGTTTGGATGATCTCAGTCAGTTCCTACAGCATAGCCCACAACACACAACTGCCCTGATTTTGCACTAATTTAAGAGGCTGCAGGATGTCTGGTGTGGGAAAAGGGAAAATATCACAATGATATCGTAGAAGGTGCCCTACTGAGGCTGGGGTTGAGACACATTGTTGGGTCAGAGTAAAGAGAATTGTATTCTGCATGCAATATTACCCTGTCTGCCCTGGAGTGCTTTGTATGACACTGGGTACCCAAAGTGGAATGACTTCCATTCCCCAGCACTAACATCTTTCACATTGATGAACACAAAATTGCCCAAAAGTTAACTGCATTTGCAGTTGGACTCACTTGACTTACCAAAGACTCTTATCTTCATTTTATCATTTATTAACTTAAATGAAATGTGGTTTTAATGTTCCTTGCAAAAGCACTGATATACTTGGCTCCTGATCACCTTTAAATAGGCACAAAACGACCCCCGGTGCACAAGTATAGCAGAGAGAGGGGATCTGAGACGTTGGTGATGGTGCAAACCTTTCACTTACATTAGAGGCAGAGCCCAAAATGGTACTGTGTGCATAAATGTAATCTTCCCTGCATTAAATATGTCTTTAAATCAGTCTTCTATATAGATCCTGCATGGTCCTATTTAACTCCCTGGGTTAAGGCACATTGATGGGGCTCAGGAGAGTGTGCCTTACTTTGCATCTAACTGAGCTGTACCTGAACTGGGAGCAGCTAATGCTGACACTGACAGCCTGAAATGCACTAACGTTCCTCAATTGAACAATAACTTTCTTTCTTAAATTGTCAGCAGACAGGAGAGAGTTAGGAAATACACAGTGATACTGCAAAGTGTTGCAATAATAGTTCATCACACATTTAAATTACTGAACAGAAAGCAATGCTGTAGATGCAATATGTGCACTGCAAGGGTCGTTGCAGATGTTTGGAGCTGGGACTGCGTATTTGTTTTGTCAAAAAATGATGGTTTTTTTTTTATTCGTTCATGGGATGTGGGCTTCGCTGGTGAGGCCAGCATTTATTACCCATCCCTAATTGCCCTTGAGAAGGTGGTGGTGAGCCGCCTTCTTGAACCTCTGCAGTCCTTGAGGTGAAGGTTCTCCCACAGTGCTGTTAGGAAGCGAGTTCCAGGATTTTGACCCAGCGACGATGAAGGAACGGTGATATATTTCCAAGTCGGGATGGTGTGTAACTTGGAGGGGAACATGCAGGTGTTGTTGTTCCCATGTGCCTGCTGCCCTTGCCCTTTTAGGTGTAGAGGTCGTGGGTTTGGGAGGTGCTGTCGAAATTTTAATTTATTTCAATCATAGAATAAAATTCTAGTCAACAAATAGAAAGCAAAGTTAGGTTAGATTAGTCACTGAAAACTTATTGAAACATAGAAGGCTTACACTTGGTGGAGTATTTACATTGCAAGTTTATTGTCAACGCAGAGCCCGACCTGATTTTGGAGCAAAGTGGAGTGACAGTATGTGACAGTCTCACACCACTTCAGTGTGGTGTCAAATTTAGTTTACAATGTATTCTGTTGGAACGCTGATCAATTTGTAAACTTGTCTTGCTTAAATTTGAATGTTTAGCAAGCAGGGATTGTCTCTTCATCAAACCTTAGGATTTAACTTTCTATTTCTTGGGGAGAGAGCTCTGCTTCTGCATGTACCCAGGCATCTCTCCAAAGCAGGATAGTTGAAGTTCCAGCCAGCCAGTAACTAAGCAATATAAATAAGATTCAATTTGGCTGGAACTCAGACTGCAGCTACAAGTCTCAGACGCAGCCATGCAATAAAAAAATAATTTTATCTGCTTTACCACAGTGTTTATTTCAGGTACTTTGATCCAACCAAAAGAAAGGGAGACAAGCAAACAATTGGCAATAAGCAAATTTCTTCGCTCTCAGCTGAGCTGCTGGAAGAGTTTTCCCACCATAGTGGGACACCTCAGCCTTATCTGTCTTGCTGAAATCTGGCACCCATTTTGCTGGCTGATCAAAAGTGCAGCAGTGACGTCCTAAACTATGAAGGAGGGGATTGTCCTTTCGCACTGGTCACAGGACTCCAAGCAGGTGCAAGGGCTGTCTGTGTGGGTGGAATTATAAAAGAGAACAAGAGAAAAGATCTGTATGAAGAAAAAAAAAGGCTAGTGAATGCCTGAAACAGACAGCTGGCTAAAAATTAAATAAAGGCATTGCACATGAGACAGCAGCTGTGTCAATCAGAAATCCAACCTGAAGGCATTGACATGTCAATAAAAGATATTGGGGCAGAAATTGCTTGGAGCAACAAACCAACAGTGTTCACCGCTCCATTGGTTTATACTAACCCACTAACTTACTTCGGGCACTTCCTCGAATAGGAAGCGGAGAAGAGTCCAGCGTCAGTTCAAGCGAAGCTCGGACCCTAGGAGAAGCGAAAGGATCGCTCTCTCCCCTCAATCAATCAGATTGCAGCATTTTTGACAAGCTGCATTAACTGTCTCTGCAAGCTTCCAACATTAAATCCAGGAAGTGAAAGGTACAACATTAAAATCATTGTAAAAACTGTTATAGACAGTGAAAAAAGAGAGGGTAAGAAATAATTTGATTAAATAAAAGAGACAAAAGGGAAAAGTAAATAAAAAGATTTTTTTTTAAATGTTTTAAAAATGTTAGGAACCAAAAACTATTAAAATAAGGAGTAAAGAGACTCCATATTTTTAAAAGTTAATTTTTAGTTGTTTGACAGTCATTAAGACTTAATTCAGACCTGTATTTTTAAGCGTACCTTTTTTTGGCGATATTAGTTACTTTACAGGTAGGCAGATAAGCAAGTTGCCACTTTTTTAATGATTTCCCTGATTGCAGCCGGCGATATACCTTTAATTCGAAGTTGTTGTATCGCGGCGAACCAGTAGGAGCAAGTTCCGGATTTCCATGTTTCACTGCATGTGCGAACTTCGGAATTTGCTCCTCCATTTCGCCACGAACAACGGAGAGCGCTGTTGAGCTCTCCATTATTTTGTAAGCAATTTCTGCCCCATGTAGTGGAACACTAAAACATGTATCTGTTGTACCAAACTGGGAACAGGATTTAAATACACTTTAAAAAAAAATGTGGAATACTCTCATCTCAGCTCATTTGATCTTTCGCACAGTAGCTAAAGAAAAATTGCATGCTTTTTAATCTGTAACATATGCTTGATTAAAAGATGTCGCTGTCTAAGATGAATATATTATTTATTCCTGTGTTCCACTATAAAGCATAAATCATTAGACTTCTCAGAATTACACAGTGATGTTTTATTTCTGAATCTTGTATTCTTCTTAGTGGGAATGAATAGAAAGTGATTTGATGCATTGAAATCCGTGCTGAAAATTAGAATTAGGCAATCAGTGAACTGCAGTAACATTTCTGAATTTATGAATACAACACTAATATTATTGGTGTAGCATCTAGTTACTTAAGAAATATTAACTTCATAAAAGGATCAATCATCATAAAGCTAGATTTTTTTTTATTGTGGTAAACCTGAGTTTGAGCAATTTATACCTCCTTGGTATTGGTAACCGACTGAATAACATGATTTTTCATTTAAGGTTAATGTTGGTTTCAATTACTTTGCAATGAATGTGGGGAATAGGATAACTGGTAATAAAGGGAACTTATTTGCCTGCCTTCTTGCCATTTAAAAATTGAAAACTGGGAGATGTGTCAGTAGTTCCATGCTGTTATCCAATCATCCTATTCCACACTTTCAATGCCAAGTCATTAAAGTCAAAGTTAAGAGACAGGCTGTTTCAAGACCGCATCTGATTGAAGCATTTGGAATGAGCTTATCTCCTCTGATGCACAGCTGAAATCTTGTCCTTAGTAGTCCAGGAATCCAACTATGTTTATACATGTATGGTGGGGGGGGATAATCAGAAGCAATAATGGAAGATTGAGTGAACAGTATGTAGTTACTGTTTGTCCAGAGGATAATTCCAACCCATAGAGCAAAGGAAGTATTAACTCAACCATGGTGAGAAATTGAGCTTTCAATGGAGAACGTTATACCTACCTCATTGTAGAGTTTTAACTAGAAGCCATCATCTTTGTAAACGCAAGCATAGATAAGAGCAAAGCATTTAGGGTAAAGGACAGGATTTGGTTTGATTTCACGTGCCTCAATAGCATATCCCCTGTTACAGCTCTAAGACAAGAAGGGGTGAAATTGGGCTATGTAGTGCCCATTTTTTAGGCGCTACGTGGGCACCTAAGTCCTGAAAATAGGGTCCAAGGTGCGCGAGCACACTTGCAACAGGAAGTGCACAGGACACCATCTTGGTAAAGGGGTTTACCCGCGCGCACCTGACGACCACCGACAGCATGCAGAGTAGGGAGATTATGATGTGGATCAGTGTATGACGCTGATTTGAAGGCAATGCTGCTATTTTAGAACTCCAGGCTCCAGCCAATGCACTGTCTTAACCTCGCACAGCTGAATAGGACATGAAGGACCCCCCACCAGCGCCATTTAAAGGGATGATGAAATACTGATAGATTAGTTGCTGGATTATTTATTCCAGCTGCTGGTGCAATTGTACATGTTTTTGGAGGTTTCTTCTACTTGGATAAAGTTTCAATACTATACACTGATTGGCCCGGTTGGTTTTGCTGTGCTCTTTGTCATTTAAAATATTGTGCAGAAAAAAGTTGCTTCCAGACATGGGTGTCCTGGCAGGGCTTCCTCTGGGAATTGAACATGACTGGGAGAATGAAGAGACATCTTCAGATCACTAAAGAGGTTGTGACTGAAATTTGTCAACTGCTGCAGTGACAACTGCAGTCTCAAAGCAGGGCAAGGAAAACATTACCTGTGGCTGTCAAGGTAACCATGGCTATTTATTTTTATGGCTCTAGCTCCATTCAGGCTGCTGCTCGAGGTATAAGCAACATCTCGCAGTTTGCAGTGCACTGCAGTGTAAGGGAGGTAACTGAGGCTCTCTACAATGAGAAATACATTCATCTCATTCCCTCTTGCCAGAGACGAACAGGAGGAGTGAGCACAAGGTTTTGCTCGCATTGCAGGCTTCTCCATGGTGCAGGGTGCCATTGACTGCACATATATTGCCTTGTGTGCTCCACATCTCAACTCGGGCATATTCATGAACAGAAAGGGATTCCACTCCCTCATTGTGCAGCTAGTGTGTGCCCACATGCAGCGCATCATGCAGGTGAATGCCCGCTACCTTGGCAGCAATCATGATTCATTCGTTCTGCAGCAGTCCTCTGTTTCACCTGTATTTCTACCAGCACGGCAAGTCAAAGGCTGGCTACTGGGCGACAAGGGTTATCCCCTCATGACATGGCACATGGCTCATGACTCCAGTCAGGAACCCACGCACATGTGCACAGCAGGTCTACAGTGAGAACTATGCTGCCACAAGGAACATCATAGAGGACACCATAGGCGTCCTCAAGCAATGCTTCTGCTGCCTGGACCGCTCTGGAGGAGCCCTATAGTATTCAGCTGAGTGGGTATCAAGATTTGTCGTTGCTGCATGCTGCACAATCTGGCCATTATGAGGGAACAGCCCTTGCCACCGCCTATCAGGCGAGAACCTGAGGAGCATGAGCGGGAGGCAGAGGAGGACGTGCAACAGGAACTAGAGGAAGGGAGGCTACAACATTAATTAAAGAATCAATTACTGCCATAAGGAGGGATGATATATTAGCAGGTTCCTCAAATGAGGCCATATGGGTGGAGCTTAAAAACAAAAGGGGGCAAGCACTTTGATGGGAGTGTACTATAGGCCCCCAAACAGTCAGGGGGAGATAGAGGAACAGATATGTAGGCAAATCTCAGAAAACTGTGCAAATAATAGGGTAATAATAGTGGGGGATTTCAATTTCCCCAATATTAACTGGGATACTCAGAGTGTAAAAGGCTTAGAGGGTACAAAATTCTTAACGTGCATCCAGGAGAGCTTTTTGAGCCAGCATGTAGAAAGTCCTACAAGAGAGGGGGCGGTACTGGACCTAATTCTAGGGAATGTGGCCGGCCAAGTGGAAGAAGTGCTAGTAGGTGAGCACTTTGGTGACAGTGACCATAATTTGGTGAGATTTAAGGTGGTCATGGAAAAGGACAGGGAGGGGCCAGAAATAAAGGTTCTAAATTGGGGGAAGGCCGATTTTAATAGGATAAGGCAGGATCTGGCCAAAATGGACTGGGATCAGCTGCTTGTAGGAAAATCCGCATCGGAGCAATGGGAGTCTTTCAGAAGGGAGATTGAGACCAGACAATGGCAACATGTTCCCGTAAAGGACAAGGGTGGTTCCAAGAACTCCAGGGAACCTTGGATGTCAGGGGATATACGAGAATGGATTAGGAAAAAAAGGAGGGCTTTTGGCAGATACAAAAGGCTAAAGACGGAGGAAGCCCGAGAGGAGTACAAAAAGTGCAGGGGGATACTTAAAAAAGAAATTAGGAGATCAAGGAGGGGCCATGAAATAACACTGGCGAGCAAAATAAAGGAAAATCCTAAGATGTTTTATAAGTATATTAAGGGTAAGAGGATGACTAGGGAAAAAATAGGGCCCATTAGGGACAAAAATGGCAATCTATGTGTGGAGCCGGCAGATGTAGGAGGGGTTCTAAATGAATTTTTTGCATCTGTTTTCACTATGGAGAAGGACGATGTAGACATAGAAATACGGCAGGGGGACTGTGATATACTCGAACATATTAACATCGAGCGGAAGGAGGTATTGGCGGTTTTAGCAGGCCTGAAAATGGATAAATCCCCAGGCCCGGACGAAATGTATCCCAGGCTACTGTGTGAGGCAAAGGAGGAGATTGCGGGGGCTCTGACACATATATTCAGAACCTCTCTGGCCACAGGGGATGTGCCAGAGGACTGGAGAACCGCTAATGTAATACCATTATTCAAGAAGGGGAGTAGGGAAAAACCGAGGAACTACAGGCCAGTGAGCCTAACATCAGTGGTAGGAAAATTATTGGAAAAAATTCTGAAGGACAAAATTAGTCTCCACTTGGAGAAGCAAGGATTAATCAGGGATAGTCAACATGGCTTTGTCAAGGGAAGATCATGTCTGACTAATTTGATTGAATTTTTTGAGGGGGTGACGAGGCGTGTGGATGAGGGTAACGCAGTGGATGTGGTATACATGGATTTCAGTAAGGCCTTCGATAAAGTCCCCCACAAGAGACTGGTCAAGAAGGTACGAGCCCATGGAATCCAGGGTGCCTTGGCACTTTGGATACAAAACTGGCTTAGTGGCAGAAGGCAGAGGGTGATGGTCGAAGGTTGTTTTTGTGACTGGAAGCCTGTGGCCAGTGGGGTACCACAGGGATCGGTGCTGGGTCCCTTGCTGTTTGTGGTCTACATTAACGACTTGGATATGAATGTAAAAGGTATGATCAGTAAGTTCGCTGATGATACAAAGATTGGTAGGGTGGTAAATAGCGAGGAGGATAGCCTCAGTCTGCAGGACGATATAGATGGGTTGGTCAGATGGGCGGAACAGTGGCAAATGGAATTTAACCCGGAAAAGTGTGAGGTGATGCACTTTGGAGGGACTAACAAGGCAAGGGAATACACAATGAATGGGAGGACCCTAGGCAAGACAGAGGGTCAGAGGGATCTTGGTGTGCAAGTTCACAGATCCCTGAAGGCGGCGGAACAGGTAGATAAGGTGGTAAAGAAGGCATATGGGATACTTGCCTTTATTAGCCGAGGCATAGAATATAAGAGCAAGGAGGTTATGATGGAGCTGTATAAAACACTGGTTAGGCCACAGCTGGAGTACTGTGTGCAGTTCTGGTCGCCACACTACAGGAAGGATGTGATCGCTTTGGAGAGGGTGCAGAGGAGATTCACCAGGATGTTACCAGGGTACGGACCAAATGCTGGAATATGGGATTAGAGCAGACAGGGCTGATGGCCGGCGCGGACACGATGGGCCGAAGGGCCTCTATCCGTGCTGTATAACTCTATGACTCTCTGCCTCTCTATGACTCTATAACATAGATGGGCCCTTTCTGCCAGGGCTCTGTGTAATCCGATTATTACTGAGGGATATCAGTAACCTCATCTACACCTCCCCATTCACCAACAGTCCCACACTCCTTACCTTTCCTCTCTCACATGACCATCAAATCATCCTCCTTATGCTTGCACATTGGTTCCTCTCTCAGCTTATTGCAGTACTGATTGAAAGATTGTTGGTAGGCGTGTTGTGGAGGGTAGTGAATTGAGCAGTGAATGAGGCTCGAGGTGCAGTTGGTACCATATGCCAATTGAAGCTTGAACTCACTCACTTTGACAACTCATGTTAAATCATTGAACTTCTTCCTGCATTACATCCATGTTCTTGGACCTACTCTCCTGGCATTTACCTCCTCCATTACTTCCTCCTACTGTCTCTTCAGCATATGTCTGGAGGGCCTCCTGCTCCCCTGTGGATACAAAATGCCCCACCTTCTCTCTACCTCTTGCACCAAGGCTCAGCCATTCTTCAAACTTTCACAGCATAGGTTCAGTTTTCAAACGACTCCCGCCACTTCTTGCAACCACAATGCACTTCCCCTTTAATAGATGCAGGCTGCCTTTAAGAAGCGCGAGCCACTCACGATATCTGGGCCCCCTGCTAATGTGTACAGCCAATCACAGTGCAGGTAGCGCTGGCTGCACGCAGCAATCATTTAAAACAACAGGCAGCACAAATGTAGCATGCTGCCTTCATCGCAATGGACGGGTGCGGGTTAATTGCGAACCAGATTCCCCGTACCCTTTTACAGGGGTTATGCAATTTAACCCTCGATGAATGACCACTTGGGTGAGGTATCAGAGGGTAGCTGCGAAACATGGTACCCTATGTCAGCAGGACATTCATAAGACGATGGAAGAAAATATGGGAAAAATAACAACTTAACCTTTTCATTAAGTTGCAAAGCATCTAGATTTTGCAGTATCTCATCCAACTAGTTTAAATGAACAGCCTATCTTTTATCATTGTGTAGTATAAATGAAAGTGTGTTAAATTGGGCTATATTTTAAATATGTAATGTATTAAGGATAGTATTTTATAAATGGAACTTGGAATAGAGCTGACAGCTTTTCCTTTGTTATGCATCCAGTGAAGCAGTCAGCATAAATGTCTGCTTTATCATCCTGCCCAATTAGAACAGTGAGCAAAGCTCCTGCTCACTGTTGAAACTATTATAATGACTGTGTCAGCACTCTGCAACAACTTTCACTTGTTGATAATGCAATGTCCGGTTGCAGAACAAGAATATGTTTTGGAAAACTTTCCAATTTAGGTTTATCAAACAAATATAGTTATTACTTAATCATTGAACCATGGCTCAACTCTTAGCAATGTTAAAAATATGATGTAAGAGGGATGATTTTCCTCTGAAGCTGCACCAATTTTTCAGCAGAACTCGAGCGGGCAGAGACGGGAAGGAGGTGGGGACCTGCTTTGCTGGATCCCTTTCCATTTACAGGCCTGTATTGATCTGGCATTACTTCCACCAGATGCTAGAAGTGGCCACCCAAAAAGAGGAGGGGGGGGGGTGCCCAAATAAGCAATAATGACAGATATCAAATGTCACAATTTCCTTCTTTACTACCATAGCAATGCCTAATATGTCAGACAGCCGGTGTTGGTAGGACAGAGGCCTATTAAGTACAATTGATTGTGCGGCAATTGTTTTACACGCACCAACACTTTGGATGGGAAGTATCAGTTTTCCCTGACTAATGAGGAGGTGGCCTCTTTAAGCTGTTGCAAGGATTCTGGCCCTACCCCCCTCCCCGAGGGGCTCCCTGGTGCTGGCAGAAACCCCACTGAGAGCCCACCAATTTTTTATTTAGTTACACTGCGCAGCTGACAGTTGAACGGCAGTCCTTCCTTGCCACATTTATGGGTAGTGTTACCAGCATTGAGGAAGATCAAGGCCAATCCCTTTAGCTGTTTTCACTGGTTCTCAGCTTTCAAGTGATGATGTATCATTCTGTTGTGCTAACGAGGAAATGTAAGCTATTTTGGTAACTTAATTATTGAACAGAAATGGTGCAAAGTTGCTAAAATCACATCTCAGTTCCAACTGACACTTACAACAGAATGATTCCCAAAGGATAAAACCATTACTTCCATGTTTTCGCATCTGACAATATATAGGGCTGGTTTTTACTGAGTCTTCTATGGATAGTTAACTGTCAACCTAGCATAAGACTAAAAAGATATGCTCCTGAACTATAGATGTTTTCAGTTTTTACCTTTCAATCGTGACATTGCTGTTCCCACACACTTATCTCCTTCACACACCTGGGCCTGATCCTCCAATGATTTTGGTGTTGTACCTTTCACTTCCTGGATTTTACATTCAAGCTTGCTGAAACTGTTCGCAGCTTGTCAAAAAATGCTGCAATCTGTTTGGTAGTGGGGAGAGAGTGATCCTCTTGCTTCTCCCATGGTTCCGAGCTTTGCTGGAGCGAATGCTGGGCTCTTCTCTACTTCCTATTAGAGGAAGTGCATACACTAAAGACCACGATAAGTTAGTGGATAAGTATAAATCTGTGGAGCAACGAACACTGTTGGTTCACTGCTCGGAGCAATTTCTGGGTCATAAATATTTTTTGATATGTAAAAACTTTTAAACGTGCTTTTGTGACTAAAAAATGAGTGCAATCTGAAGAGCCTTGCCTAACCAGCACAATCGGCGCAATCTTGCAATGTTGACCTGGGGACGTGGCCAATTTTTTGGGCAGGGCCTGATCTGGGCAAAATGAATCTTAAACCAGCGTCAAAGATCGCGGAAAATCCTAAAGTAAGTGGTTTGGGGCTTAACTCACCTTTAAAATTCCCTGCTCTTTTGCGCTGGCTTGGCCAATTGCGCTGGAATTTGGGCGCAAAACGAATGGAAACAAATGGAATCCCTACCCCAAAGATTTTAAAAGCCAACTTAAGTCAAATTGCATGTTGCTGGCCTAAATCAATGCAAATGTTGAGGTTTGGTCGGCTGTCGCCAAGGTTACAGGCGAAAGAGAGAAACCAAGCCACAGAATTCAAACATATAACGGTGTTCTGTGGTTGGTTCAGTTATGTGTCTGACTAGCAGTTCCTTTTGGAACTGAGTTGTCAGCTATTTAAATCCAAGAAACCCTGGTAACTCAGTGATATTTGAGTAAGTTGAATAATTAAAATAGGGAGAATTTATTCAAAACCTTCAAGAATCATATCAAATCAGTAAAGCTGCCAAAGTACTGAGAAATACAAGAAGAAAATAATCACTTAGTATTTAAGCTGTTAATTCAAAAAAATAGTAATTTAGTATAGCGATTACAAAAACTTGTTAGCATAATTTCTATTGTGAATTTGTTATGTTACTGTCATTTATTCGCTTATTTATCTATTAATAAATAAATTTGCTGACTACACCTGAAACGGGGGATAATTTTCACTTTGGGTGTGGGTTACAAACTGGCAGTTGTGGATCGTCTGCCCAGTATACACCCCACATGATGTTCCTTTCTGCGTTAAAATTTGTGGCAATTGTACGTTGCATAGTGTAATATACTTATAAAACAGTGTATCCTCTGACTTACTCTGTGTCGCACCATGGGATATCCGTGGTTTGGTTAATTTGTTTTAATTTTCAACATCAGAATGGAATAGGCAGATTGGCCCTTTATTGATTAAAATTTAGGGATATAACATTAAGTGATTCAAAGAACCTTTCTGATCCAGATACAACAACATGTTTCCTGGTACTGGAGTACTAGTTAAGGAAATTGAAGCTTCTCATGTAATTCCACTCATTAAGCAAATTTGGCAATTTCATCAGAAGCACAGACTATCCATTAAGAATTTAAGATTTTGTATGACCAAATATATTTTTTAAAAACTGTTCCACTGCCCAACAAGTCATTGATGCTTTCCTTGAATCTCAGCCGCATGTTCTTAAATCCTACTTAAACGAATAGAGGCAATCTAAGTGCTATTTCATGTAAGGAAAATTCAAAAAGCTGACCTAAGATATTGCTTTAGGGAATTGCTTGGATTGGAGATGTATTGACATCAGAATGTTGCTGCTGACACTTGATTCAACACTACTTGAAGCTTACCCTTATTTATTTTACTGCAAATTTTCCAGTGACTACACCACCAGAGGCCCTGCCACTGATACAGGTCCACCATGGTAAGTCAGAGACATAAGTAGCTGCCCTTCCGTAATCTCTGAGACTCTGCAGTTTAGTTCTACAGCCATCTGCCAGTGCTACTCTTTTTTAACTGGGGGAGTATACTACTGGGCCACATCCACAATGAACACAGAGAAGTTGATGACACAGCAGGGTAAAGCACATATGGCACAAGTACTTTCAAGAGTACATGTAGAAATCATATGCATTTTATTTGATAGATCTGTTAATAAATGGACGTACTTAAGTATATTTCTTTTAATTTACATCGAAACCCAAATTATAAATTTCATAACAATTGTTCCCTGTTCCCACAGGTATTGTTTTTGGGAAATAAAAGTTGCATCATTGTAATGGTTTCTCATCTATATTTCCTGGATACAATGTAAGGCATCGAAAGATCATCGATTTAAAATTGTCAATAAAAGAGTGAAGAGAAAGATTGGGAGAAATTTCTTCATGCAGAGGATTGTTGGAGCATAGAATCCTTTGCGACAGGAAGTGGTTGAGGTAGAGACCATTGCTCTTTTAAGAGAAGAGCGGATAAATATTTGAAGCAGAGGAAGATATATGACTTTGAGGACAGGTCGGGGCTGATGGGAGTAGTTTTGGATTGCCAGTTCAATGGGTTAAATAGCCTCCTTCGTTGCTGTAAATTTCTATGGTTCTTGAGGTACAAACATTTATAGGAGTTTGTGGTTGAGTCATTTTCATGATTGCTTTCAAAGCATTTATTTTTCCTTTGGACAAGAAGGAGTTAACTCTTTAGGAGCTTAACTTTTATTTACTTTCCAGAAGAGTTTTATTAGATTTACCATGGCAACAAGAATTCTGTGCGATTGGCCTTTTGCCCATGTACAGTAAGGAGAGGAGCTTGGGGGAGGGGGGTGGGAGAATCCGTCAATTTAACATGTGAAAACATCCACAGTCAGCCAAAATCTCTTGAGCTTGACTTTACTTAGAACAACAGAAGTCTGCATTGTTGGAACTTAACACTGGAGAATAGTTTTCTCTGTGGACATGTGATCATGGAAAAGAGGTCGATTGACATTTCAGAAAAGATAAAGGGGCCAGCATTAACGGGGAGGTAATGGCCTCAAAATGGGGTCAGTAGATTTATCGCCCGATTAATGGCAATGCTCCGGTTGCTGTCATTTTTAAAGGTACCTTCCCATGGGCAGCCAAAACTATTATTCCCACTACAGCTAGTTCCCTACTGCCACAACAGCCTGCAGTTCTGCCATCTTCTGAATCCTGGAAAATGTTAATGCATAACGATTGCAGCAGCAAATCTGACTCCACCATCTAAGTAATATGTTCCTCTGCACTAAGCTTCATGTGCCTGGTATTTTATTCAATATATATGGTGCATCAAGCACTATTGGGAGGCTCTATCCTCTTTCTCCACTATTAAATTTCAGCATCATGTTTCAGAAGCATGTACATTCTCCATTTCAGTGAATGGGCAAACACGACCTTGCATTTCTAGCATTGAAAATAGCCTTTTTAATGGATGTTGTCATGGCTTGATGGCTCAGTCAATTACTGTTTGGTAATTTACCCACTATATCTCTAGGTGTTAAAGGACAGGGCAGGATTAATATTTTGTTCAAACCATTGTGGCTTTCTAAGGTTGTGCCTGAGTTCCACCTATTACAGTAAGCTATTATGCAATCTCTGCTCCACATGTATTACAGCTCAAGCAATATAGCACATATGGACGTAACAATTTGTGGGTTTTATCCAGGCTGCATTAAGATGTGAGAACAACATAGTGAGCTCCTTCATGCCATGTTCAAAACATCACTTCATTCAGTTGATTTCTACACAGACAATCACAATTGACAGTTTATCAAACAGTATTACAAACTACCAGGGAAGACCCTTTTGTAGAAGTCTGATCACTGAACTGAAGCAATTTCCTCACTGAGAATTAATTCTGTCAAACTACAGAATGGACATCTGTAAGGCTGCAACATGAAGTATTTTACAATCTAATACACTTCAGACTTCTTGGTTTACTTGTTTTACAAATTTTGTATGCTAATGCTCTTGTGAAGCACCTTGAAATGATTTTACTCTGTCAAAGGCGTTATATAAACACAAGTTGTTGTTGTTTTACCACATGGAGTTCTTCACTGTGACAGTGACTTTCTGTTCCAAACTTCACATGTTAAATATGTGCTGGAAAGTGTCCACTTTTGACCCTGTATACATTACTGCTGGCGTTAGAAGCACAACAGCTATAAAAAGTAGCAGGACTGAATTTTTTCACATATGATCAGGTGATGACCGATCAACATTTTTGACAAGTCACAACATTTTGAGGTGTAGTTAACTCAAATGTGTACCAGCATTAATACCTTATGACCATATTTTCTGAGTATTTGAAATTTTAATTGTAACTTGATGCTCATGCGCAGTTAGGCACACAAAGTAATATTTTTCATGTGACTTTAATCCACGAGTAAATTCTTACTGACAGTGAATTAAAGAGACCAATTAAGGCAAGTATTAAGGATAGATCTATTTAAATTAAGTAAGACACTATTTCCAGGACTTCACAGCATTAACACTACTGCCAGTCTAAAACTACATTTGTACCAGGCTTTAACGCTGTTATTAGATTCAAGAATGATAGTTTGACTTCGGTTCTGGAAATTGCATTTAAAGACATATAAGGTACTGGGTTGTACTAGAAGAGGCATAAGGTACCAATTAATAGATTGTATTGCTGTCCTTCTGGAGTACCGTATGCAGTAATCAGTGAGGTTTTTGCAGCAGAGGGGTGGAAGAAAGAACATCAGAGGAATTTAAGGTGACAGATGACGGATTGACAGGTTTTAAGGAGCGTCTTAGAGGAGGATAGAGAGGCGGAGAAATTTAGGGAGAGAATTCCAGAGCTTAGAGCCTAGGCAGCTGAAGGCACGGCCGCCAATGGTGGAGCGATTAAAATCGGGGATGCACGAGGCAAGAATTGGAGGAGCACAGAGATCTCCGAGGGTTGTAGGACAGGAGGAGGTTACAGAGATAGGGAGGGGCAAGGTTATGGAGGGATTTGAAAACAAGAATGAGAATTTTATAATCGAGGCATTCCGAGACCGGCAGCCAATGTAGGCCAGCGAGTACAGGAGTGATGGGAGAACGGGACTTGGTGCAAGTTAGGATACGGGCAGCAGAGTTTTGGATGAGTTCAAGTTTACGGCGGGTGGAAGATGGAATTAAGGATTCATTTGGTGCCCTTGATGAATATTCTTGTAAATGTATCCATTCCACTGTTCTTACATTTACTGGGGGCTCATGACCAGGATTTGAATCTCCCAAGGTCTTTGGGTACACTATTAAACTGGGATTCATTTTTTAAAGGTATAATTTATTTTGTAAGTAGCTTGCACTATTAAATTGGGGTAAACCTGTTAAATATATAATTTAATTACTTTTGAGTAGCTTATAAAGCAACTAAGCATAACTGAGTGAATTGAATTTGTGCTGAAAATGAAGGATTGAAGTACCTATACAATTTTAAGTTGTTCTTGCTGATATATTGATGCATATAGCTGCCTATAGAAGTAAAGGGTTATTTACTACTGGTACCCTGCAGAGTAATTGGCAAAAAAGTGAATGGAGCGAGTTACAGTAAACAGCTTTGAAATCCAAAAACACTATCCTAAAGTTTAAGCAAGAATGGAGTCTCACCATGACAATATTACATTCCTGTCCAATTCCATGCTTCATTTGATATTATACGGGATCACTACAATCAGGAATAGACTCGGTACTTTAGAAGAGTGAGTTTCAGAAAAGGGCAGCCTGGGGAGATGGGTGGAGGGTGAAGCAACTTTAGTGGCACAACAGGCCGTAACAAACAGGTTTGACCAGATAAAAATGAAAAATGCAAAGCTCAGGATAGCTACCCCAGGTGCAGAAATGCAGTATATACGAATGAGAGATTAACTGGAGACTTCGTTCAGGGGAAAGAAAGAGCTTCAGAGGAACTTAAACAACAGCTAGCCCTTAACCAACAACTCGCCTATAAGCTTCTGGCTTGAAAAAAACACTGTTTTACAGGTAGATGTTGGACAATGGGTAGTTATGGAATTATAAGCACAGAAAACTGCCTTACAAACAGAATTCAAATGGCAGCTACCAGGAACTCCAAGTGAGGGAAACAATCTTTGCTAAAAGAGAGGTACAATTTATGCAACAGCTAAGCCAGGAAGAACTAGACTTCACATGACAGTTAAACTAGAAAGAATAAGAGCTGACACAACAGTCACAATGGTTGTGCCAGAAAGAGCTGCAGCTCAGAGAACAGTTGTTCCAGAAAGAGCTAGCCATGCAGGAGGTACGATCACAGTACCCCAAATGCAGAGACCCCAAAGGAGCAAATGATATTGTCCCATCGGACAAAAGATGGCATCGTCCATGGATCCCATGGATCCCAGTTACAGTTGGTAGAGAATGACGAGGGGGAATAGAACACAAGGATATTGCGGATATAACTAGGATAGAGAGAGTGAGTCCATATCTTGGATTTAAGGATCAGGTAGAAGAATAGATCCGAAACACAAACACTGACAACTGCAGAGCGGCGTGTAGACCTGCACCAACTATTTTACGAGTTCTCTGATATATCTGGTAGGGATCTTATGACTGTGGAGAAATCAGCATACATGAAGTCTAGATTCCCATGGATCCGGAAGCCCTGCCAATGTATGTAAGACATTACAAAATACCCAAAAGTGCTCATGAGGCAGTTCAAGATACATTAAATGCTTTAAATAACATTATTTAAGAGTGTAATTTTACTTACAACTGCCCCATTGGCCTTGGGTAAAGCTAAATGGCAAGTTGACCAAAGACAATTGAATCACCATGTCCCTCTGTCACACTAGCCCATCGTCCACTTAAATCATTACTTACCTAGACTGACAATAGCACAGTATTTACTACCTGTATAAAACTAATGGGTTCTGGAATATTAGAGTTCACCCCAAAGACCAGAACAAACTGCTTTTTTTGTCCAATAACTGGAATGGTTGTCTGTTCTGATGTGCCAGTTCTCCAGCCGAACTTAATATCGCTGAGGTTGAGAATGGGGTAACTTAATCTTTGGAGATGACATCCTGATAGGTGGCCGGACCTAGTCTGAGCACCTTGCAAAGCTGAGGTATGTATTAGGGTAACGGAGGCATGCTGTGATAATGGGAGCCATGAGGAAAGGACGGTGGTGTTGCATCCGAATGAAGTATATGGGGTACACTGTTGGGTTGGATGGATTCTTGCCATGACCGTGTTCAGGCCATACAAGAGTTAGAGTTGCCAATCAACTTAAAAGAGCCGAGGAGCTGTTAGGTTTGTGAACTACTCCCTTCAGTTTATAGAGGAATATGTTGAAACTGCCCAACCTTTAAATAAACTATTGAAGAAAAATGCACCCTGGATCTGGGGTAGTGAGCAATTTGAGGCCTGGATAGAACTAAAAGAAGCTCAGCAGCGGTCCCTGACTGGCATACCATGTACCCAAACAAGAAGTCGATGTTGAGACAGACTGTACGTGTTATATACCAAAAATGTGACCATCACCAGGCCGAATTTCTTAAATCGCAAAAAGATTTACAAGGGAAATGTGACCAGCAGTAGCACTGTTGCATGGACCCGGCTACCGCAGGGACTGCGTCAGGAAGTTTGATATGCTTTAGTTGAAAGAACTGGGATATTATGTTTTATCTCTGGTATTAATAGCTCTCAATAAATTCACCTGATGGACTCCATTCAAGATGATGACAGGTAGACAGATGATCTTACCCTTGCATCTCTTATATGAGTCGATAGACAGCAAAATCAATGCTTATGTCACCGGATCCTGTCAAGGGACAGGTTGAAATGGAGCCTGGAGGGCCTTGCCACTGCTACGATGGTTTGGTCTGGGAAGCCATGATGTGGAGATGCCGGTGATGGACTGGGGTTAACAATTGTAAACAATTTTACAACACCAAGTTATAGTCCAACGATTTTAACTATTTTAACTATAGTTAACGATTTTAACTATAGTCAACGACTATAACTTGGTGTTGTAAAATTGTTTACAATTGGTCTGGGAAGGTAGTGGATTATGTAGTTAAGCGGGATAGCTTTGGTGAGTGGAAAAGAGTCTCCACTGATGAACATAGGGACAGGTGTAGGCGATTCAGCCCCTCAAGCTTGTTCCGCCATTCAGTGAGATCATGGCTGATCTGTATCCTAATTCCATTTACCCGCGATGGGTCCATATCCCTTAATACTCTTGACTTCCAAAAATCTATCGATCTCCGATTTAAAATTATTAATTGAGCTAGCATCTACTGCTTTTGGTGGGAGACAGTTCCACACTTCTACCACCCTTTGCTTGAAGAAGTGTTTCCTCACTTCTCTCCTGAATGGCCTGGCTCTGATTTTAAGGTTATGTCTCCTTGTCCAAGACTCGCATACCAGCGGAAAAAGTTTCTCTCTATCTACCCTATCAATTCCTTTCAAAATCCTGAAAACTTCAATCAAATCATCCTTTAACCTTTTATATTCCAGGGAATACAAGCCTAGTTGATGTAATTTCTCCTCATATTTTAACCCATGGAGCCCTGATAACATTCTGGTGAATCTGCGCTACACTCTTTCTAAGGCCAACATATTCTTTCTAAGGTGTGGTTCCCAGAGCTGTATATAGTACTCCAGATGGGTCGAACCAGGGCTTTGTATAGTTGCAGCAAAACGTCCTCCCTTTTATATTCTAGCCCTCCAGATATAAAAGCTAACATTCCATTAGTCTTATTGATTATTTTTTGTATCTGATTACTACATTTTAGTGATTTGTGTACGTGGACCACTAAATCTCTTTGGTCCTCCACTGTTCCTAACTATTCACCATTTAAAAAATACTTGAATCTATCCTTTTTTGGTCCAAAATGGATGACCTTGCACTTACCTGCATTGAAATCCATCTGCCACAGTTTTGCCCATTCACTTAATCTATCAATGTCTCTTTATAACTTTATGCTCTCGTCTCCATGACTTACTATGCCACCAATCTTGGTGTCATCGGCCAACTTGGATAGATGGCTCTCTATTGTGTTTTCCAAGTTATTAATAAATATAGTGAATAGTTGAAGCCCCAGCACAGATCCTTGTGGGACATTACTAGTCTCTTCCTTCCAATTCGAGTACATACCCATTATCCCTTCTCTCTGTCTCCTACCACCTAACCAATGTTCTAACCAGATCAATAATTTGCCTTCAATTCCATGAGCTTTAATTTTAGTTAACAGTCTCTTCTGTGGAACCTTATCGAATGCCTTCTGAAGGTCCACATAAACTACATCTACAGACATTCTCCTGTCTACTACTTTAGTTACATGCTCAAAAAATTCAATTAGGTTCGTTAAACTGACCTACCCATTACAAATCCATGTTGACTCTCTCTAATCAGCACAAATTTCTCTAAGTGCTCAGTCACGCTCTCCTTAGTTATAGATTTCAATAACTTCCTCATAATGGATATTAGACTAACAGGTCTGGAATTTATTTGTTTCTCTCGCTCACCTTTCTTAAATAATGGAGTTATATTTGCAATTCCTGAATTGTGAGAGCTTTGGAAAATTATGGAATCTGCAATTTCCTCACCTACTTCCTTTAAAACCCAAGGGTGGAAAGCACCAGGTCCTGCAGATTTGTCAGTCTTTAGTGCCATTATTTTTTATAATGCTGTTTTCTTGCTTACGTTAACTTTAGTGAGTTCCAGTCTTTGATTCATTATTAGTTTCTCGGGAATGTCAGGTATATTATCCTCTTCCTCCACCGTGAAGACTGACACAAAGTAATTATTCAACAAGTCTGCCATTTCCTTATTTTAATTTGCAATATTACCCACATCTGTTTTTGAAGGGTCCGCATAACCCTTGTTTACCCTTTTTCTTCTTATATAATTGTAAAACTTTTTGTGTTAATCTTAATATCCCTTGCAAGTTTCTTTTCGTATTCCCTTTTTGCAGCTCTTACTATCTTTTTTTTGTCTTTCTTTGCCCTTCTTTATACATCTCCCAGTCCCCTGATCTATACTATTCTTTACACTTTTGTATGCTCTTTTCTTTAGTTTTATGTTATCTCTCACCTCTTTTGTCGACCATGGCTGTTTTATTTGGTCTGGGCCAGGATGTCGATAGACTTCTCTAGGATGAGATTATGGATGGGGAAATGCCGTGAATAGCTCTTTCTCAGTACATTTGGGCATTTCTTGTTTTATTTTTGGCTAATTTTGCAATTTGCAAAAGAGCTCCGGCGGCATTATTACCCCTGATTTACATTTAGAGGATGAAGGCTTAATTTCTTTTTGTTGAGGTGGTTAACAAGGATTATTGCAACCCTTGGCTGTTAAATAACTTAACTTACTGCTGTTAGTAAATTAAAACTACATGGACCGGAAAATGGAGCGCAATCAGTTCAGTGGTGACTGAACAGAGTCAGTGCTGAAATCCTTTTTAAAATGCCTTAATGTATATCTCCCGAAAAGGGCCAAAACTTTCTGTCCTTGCCTATGGAAATGTTGAAGGCATCTTTGTGCATTAATCCTTTTACATGTATGATGATACAAAATGGTGCCAGATGGAATATCGATTCATCTAAAAATGATATTCTTAGCAATTAACATTTATGCTTCTGCAAGCACTAATGGGAATTGATTGACATTCCTTCACATGGTGAAAATATGGATAAAACTCAATTAGGCAGCCATCAAGAACAGACATTAAGCATTAATTGAAAGGGAAAAATCCATTTAGGAATGCAGCACTATTTCTTGTTGCTCCATTTATTAAAAATGTAAAACTTTGCCTTTCATTATGAAATGTTCAAGTAAAAAAAAATCTGTTGGGAGGTGATATTTTCCAGCTTTAGGTTCTTGATGAGTTTAGGGACTATTTTACCAGCTGCAACAATTTATTAATTAAGGTTGCTAGTTTTCAGAAGAAAATCCAATTTCATGACAATTTTTTTCTTCAATCTTAACCTATAAATTGATGCACTTGATCCAAACAATTTCTAAAATACAGTTAGGCAATATAAATAGGTTAACAGTTCCGATGTTTAGAATGTTTGGAGACATCCTATTAGTGATATTTTAAAAAAGACAGATGTTCAATTTACTCTGTTAGGTTTACACTATATTAATGAGACACTTTGGCACAGTAAGTTTGTATGTAGCATTGTGATGGACTAATAGGTGTTGCTCAATTCAGCACTCACTGTCAGAAATGAGGGGGGAGACTTTTGGGTTGGGCACTGAGCAGGCGCGATTATGTCGATGCGGCCGTGGCATCACCTAATGGGAGAGTTGGGAGGCCTGAACCGTGTTCAGGTTCGGGCAATTGAGGATTGACCCTCACGGGGATAGAGACTGATCCCATCGTAGCTCTGATAATTGGCCAGTTGGCCTGTCCATTATTGCATAATCATTTCTGGTTGGTTGTGCTTTTGCCCATCAATCATTGCCAGTATTTTCAGTTGTCCTTACAGTTTTTTGGAGTTGTCAGCTTTTTTGAAGTTGTCGGTCAACATTTCTTAACTTTCTAGATTGGTAATGTGTTCCTCCTTAAAGGGAAAGCATCTGTTGATTGATCAACCATGCACTCTTTCACATTTATCCACAATAAAATCCATTCATCTTCCCCAGCCCATCTGTTTGTTTGGACCAGGCCCATCTGAGTGCGATCAATCTTTCTATCCTTCCCTTGGGCATATTGCTTGGTGTTAAATGCAAATGCTATAATATCTGAAAAAAGTACTCACCTACATGAGGTTTACGAATAGTGTGAAGAGCAGAAGATCCACAGTAGACCCTTTTGGAGCTCCACTTCATCACCCCCAAACAAAGCCTTTTAAATTTGTCATTGTCTTATTGTTAAGCCAGTTAGCTAATCATCATTAATTCCATAAGATTTAACATCCCTTGTGTGGAACTGTATCAAATTGTTTGTAAAATTCAAGTTTTATTATATCAATTATTGAAGAGCTCTCGTCCACAAGTGTAGTTGTGTCCTAAAAGAATTCCAATAAATTATGACCCACTGCTTCTACATTTGTGTTGATAACTCCTTTTAGGCCTCAGTTCTTTAGATGAGCAATTGATAGCATCCTGTAAATGTTCTCAAGCATTTTACTCACTAACTGAAGTGATTCCTCAGTTAGTGTCTCTCTGATTTTTACAAAATTTGTTCTCTGAATGGGAGTGATGCTGGCAAGCCGACATTTATTGCTCATCCATAGTTGTCCTGAAAAGGTGGATGTGGGCAATTTCTTGAAAATGACGCAGTCCTTGTGATGATCGTCCTCTGACTATGGTGTTAGATAGGGCATTGTAGGATATTGACCCAGCGACGAAGAATGAATGTCAATATAGGTCCAAATCAGGATGGCATGAGACTTGGAGGGGAATTTGGAGGTGATGGTACTCCCACAATATAGCTGCTCTTGTTCTTCTCAGTGGTAGAGGTCGCAGGGGTTGGAGGTGCTATTCAAGTAACCTTGATGAGTTGCTGCAGTACATCCTGTAAGTGGTACATACAGCAGCCACAGTGCACCAGTGGCAGATAGAATTGAATTGAGTACCAAGGTGAAGATCAAGTAAACTGCTCTGTGATAGAATCATTACAGCACAGAAGGAGGCCATTCTGCCTATCGAGCATGTGCCGGCGCTTTGTAAGAGCAATCCAGTTAGTCCCATTCCCCTGCTCTTTCCCCGTAGCCCTGCAAATTTTTTCCCTTCAAATATTTATCCAATTCCTTTTGAAATTGTCACCAATTTTCCCTCCTGTCCACCAGTTTTCCCTTCTCTCCACCAGTTGGCCCACCTATCAATTGGTTGCCTTTCTGTCCAATGGTTTCTCTTCCTGTCCAACAATTGAATCTGCATTCACCACCCTTTCAGGTAATGTATTCCAGATCATAACTACTCGCCGCGTAAAAAAAATATTTCCTCACGTCGCCTTTGGTTCTTTTACCAATCACCTTAAATCTGTGTCCTCTGGTTCTCGACCCTTCCGCCAATGGGAACAGTTTCTCTTTATTTACTTTATCTAAAGCCTTCATGATTTTTAATACTTCTAACAAATCTCCTCCTAATTTTCTCTGCTCTAAGGAGAACAATCCCAGCTTCTCCAGTCTATCCACTAACTGAAGTCCCTCATCGCTGGAACCATTCTAGTAAATCTTTTCTGCACCCTCTCTAAGGCCTTCACATCCTTTCTAAAGTGTGATGCACAGAATTGGACACAATACTCCAGCTGTGGCCGAACCATTGTTTTTTAAAGGTTCAACATAACTTCCTTGCTTTTGTATTCTATGCCTCTATTTATAAAGTCCAGGATCCCGTATGCTTTTTTAACTGCTTTCTCAACCTGCCCTGCCACCTTCAAAGATTTGTGCCCCCAGGTCTCCCTGTTCCTGCAACCCCTTTAGAATTGTACCATTTAGTTTATATTGCCTCTCCTCATTCTTTCTGCCAAAATGTATCACTTCACAATTCTCTGCATTAAAATTCATCTGCCATGTGTCCGCCCATTCCACCAGCCTGTCTATATCCCCTTGAAATCTATTACTATCCTCCTCACTGTTTACTACATTTCCAAGTTTTGTGTCATCTGTAAATTTTGAAATTGTGCCCTGTACACTCAAGTTCAAGTCATTAATATATATCAACAGAAGTACCGACCCCTGGGGAACACCACTGTATACACTCCTCCAGTCTGAAAAATAACCATTCACCACTTCTCTCTCTTTCCTGTCGCTTAGCCAATTTTGCATCCATGCTGCTACTGCCCCTTTTATTCCATGGAGTTCAATTTTGCTGACAAGCCTATTATGCGGCATTTTATCAAACGCCTTTTGTAAGTCCATACACACATCGACCGCATTGTCCTCATCAACCCTCTCTGTTACCTCATCAAAAAACTCAATCAAGTTAGTTAAACACGATCTGCCTTTAACAAATCCGTGCTGGCTTTCCTTTATTAATCATGTCCATGTGACTATTAATTTTGTCTAAAAGCTACGTCCTGTCTAAAACCTGTCCTGGATGGTGTTGAGCTCCTTGGCTTTTGTTGTGACAGCACCAATCCAGGCATGTGGCAACTATTCAATCACACCCTTGACTTGAGCCTTATAGATGGTGCAGAAGATTTAAGGGGTCAAGTGGTGAGTTGCTTGTTACAGAATACCGAGTTCCTGCCTTGCCCTTGCATCCAGTGTTAAAATGGCTGGTCGAGTTAAGCTCTGGTCAGTGGTGACCGCCAAGTCGTTGATTGTGAGAAACTGAACGATGGTGGTAGCATTGAAGGTCGGGGGAAATGGCTGGGCTTTCTCTTGTTTGAGATGGTCATTACCTGGCACTTATGTTGCCTATTACTCGTTAGGCCAAGCCTGGATGTTATCCAGGTCCTGCTGTAGGCTGGCATGGGCTGCTTCGTTATCAAAGGAGTTGTGAATGGAGCTGAATACTGTGGAATTGTCAGTGAACAGTTGTACTCGTGACCTTATGATAGAGGGAAGGTCATGATGAAGCAGCTGAAGATAGTTAGGACAAGGATGCTTCCCTGAGGAACTGCTGCAGTGATATTCTGGGGCTGCACTGAATGGCTTCCAACAAACGCAACCATCCTACATTGTGTCAGATATTACGCCAGCCACTGGAGGGTTTTCCATTTGACCCCCATTGACCTCAATTTTGCTAGGGCTCTTTGGTGCTGTAATGGGTTGAATGCTGCCTTGATGTTGTGGGTAGCTAACTCTCACCGCTTCAGGAAATAACATTTGCTGCCTTCCAGATCTTGATGTGGAGATGCCGGTGATGGACTGGGGTTGACAATTGTAAACAATTTTACAACACCAAGTTATAGTCCAGCAATTTTATTTTAAATTCACAAGCTTTCGGAGATTTTCTCCTTCCTCATTTGCCTGAGGAAGGAGAAAATCTCCGAAAGCTTGTGAATTTAAAATAAAATTGCTGGACTATAACTTGGTGTTGTAAAATTGTTTCCAGATCTTAGCTGTAGTTCCTGTATTTATTAAACACCTAAAAGTATTAACAAAATATTTAATAATACTCACGCCTATTTTCTCAGAAATTTCTTTGAGCATTTCAGATGATGTCTCTCCTGGTCAAGATATCCTGCTGGGGTGATATTCTCATGCAATTATTTGTTGCACCTACTTACCACCATGTGGAAAAGGGTACCCTGGGAGTTTTCGCTATTTTTAGATATATTGACGTTGGTTTGCAAATTGCACTGCAGATTTAGGACAGTGCTATATTTTTTATGTTCATGCATTGAAAAACACTATTGAGTCAATTATTGGGGGTGGGTCCAATTAACTTAATTTATGCTGAAAAATTCTAAATGTTTTACAAAGTGTCCTTCACCAGTATTTTAAATCATTCTGAGATCAGGTCATAATCTATGCCAGCAGACTAAAATCAATATGATTGAAGTAGTCTTTAAAATATCTCTGCTAAAATAAGTACCCATACCACAATTATGTATGGTGGGATCATACACTAAAAATTGATGCATTTATGTAATGAACCCAATTAGCGACCTTTTTTTGAATTTGATGAATTGTTTCACTAGAATAGACAGTTTTATCTCTGTAAATGAAATCGAATTTGCACTTGAGTCTCAATTTTGCTTCCTTTACTGCCATTAACAAAGGCCAAGTAACTCACTGTTATTCAGATAATGAGGACATTTTTAACTCACAGCTGCCTGTTTGGTGCTGGTAAAATGGGCGCCAGGTCACTGAATATTGGAATGGAAACAGGACCTCCTTTGTCTCACTTACCGACAAGGATTTCCACGGCGTCTGAAAATCAGGTGTAACTCATATTGCATGTTGTCTGTTTCAAGTTTGAAGTCTGAAGCGTGCAGCGCAAAGTGCACCTCCCCTTTAAGAGGTGCAAGCTGCCTTCAAGTGGCATCATTCTTGCTTGAATTCCTAATACCATCCCCCTCGCCCACTCCCCCTCCCCCCACCGTTGATGAGCTGCCAATAACCGGTGTGAGTAGTGCTGAGAGCTTACCCCTCATATAGAAATGAGGCATGAACCCCAAAATGTCATTGGGCAGGTGCTGTGCATTCTGGTTGCCCTCTTGGGTATCCTTTCAATAGCTGCAATATCCTTCTTGTATGGTGGCGACCAGGACTGTACACAATATTCTAAGTGCGGTTGCACCAATGATTTATAAAGTATCCTGATTACATCACTATTTTGGCTCAATACTGACCACCTAATATATTCCAGCAATTGGATCTGGAGTTTTCTCCTGATTTGCACCCAGATGCACGTGGAATCTGGACGCAAATGATTCAAACAGCGTAAAAGATCGTGGAAATTTGGGCGGAAATGAGTGATGTTCGTAACTACAGTATGACCAAGTAGCCAGGATCTTTTAAGTGTATTCATTGAACCCTGCCTGAATGAGTCCCTGCCCTCAAAACTGGCCACGCCCCCAGCACCAAAACACGTGTTTCCTCCAATTGCGCTTGTTTGGGAGGTTTATTATGTTGCATCCAGAAATGTCGGGCGCACAAGCACCCTTGGTCACATGAATCCAATGCAAGTCAGCTGACCAGTAGTGAATTAAAGCCTCAGGCTTGCCTTGCTACATAAAAAATATTGAAGGATCTGGTCATTTTCTGGCTATTCCTCTGCAGGGAGGGAAAAGACTCTGTGTAGAGCAATTTAAATTAATCACTGCACCTAACATCATTGCTATAACTTGAATTTATTGTAAACCAGGACCCCTAGATCCTTTTCATTTTCCATACACATTATTTTATTTTCATTAAACTAATAGTCCCTTCCTGGATTTTTTGCCTCCATGTTGCCACTTTGTATTTCTCGACATTGAATTCCATCTGCCACGTATGTGCCTAATTCCCAAGTAGATTCAAATCCTCCTGTAGCTTATCCTGTTCAGTTTAGCAGTCTACCACCTTCATTAGCTTTGTATCATCTGTAAATTTAGCCACTGTGCTTATGACTCATAGCTCCAGATCATTTATGAAGATTTTAAATAAAAGAGGTCCCAAGATAGACCACCATGGGACTCTATTGTTCACATTGTCCCAGGCTGATGACGATCCTTCCTGGCCCCCATGTTAGCTGATATTGTTAACTGTTCCCTCTACTCAGGTACTGTCCACCTCCCCTTCAAATCTGCCATCATCACCCCACTCCTCAAAAATCCCACCCTTGACCCCCTGTCCTTGCAAACTGCGGGCCCCATCTCCAACCTTCCTTTCCTCTCCAAAGCCCTCGAATGTGTTGTCACCTCCTGACTCCGTGCCCATCTTTCCCGCAACTCTATGTTTGAATCCATCCAATCAGATTTCCGCCACTGCCACTGTACCAAAATGGCCCTTATCAAAGTCACAAATGACATCCCATGTGACTGTGACCATGGTAAACTATCCCTCCTCCTCCTTCTCGATCTGTCTGCAGCCTTTGACACGGTTGACCACACCATCCTCCTCCAACACCTCTCTTCCGTCGTGCAGCTGGATGGGACTGTGCTCGCCTGGTTCCCTTCTTATCTATCCAGTCGTATCGATCCTGCCTCAGCTCATCTACTGCTGAAACCCTTATCTATGCCTTTGTTACCTCCAGCCTTGACTATTCCAATGCTCTCCTGACTGGCCTCCCATCTTCCACCCTCCATAAACTTGAGCTCATCCAAAACTTTGCTGACCATATCCTAACTTGCACCAAGTCCCAATCTCCCATCACCCCTGTGCTCAATGACCTACATTGGTTCCTGGTCTGGGAACGCCTTGATTTTAAAATTCTCATCCTTGTTTCCAAATCCCTTCACAGCTTCGCCTTTCCCTATCTCTGTAACCGCCAATCGCCCTCCAACCCTCCAAGATCTCTGCGCTCCTCCAATTCTTGCCTCTTGTGCATCCCTGATTTTAATCGCTCCACCATTGACCGCCGTGCCTTCAGCTGACTAGGTCCAAAGCTCTGGAATTCTCTCCCAAAACCTCTCCGCCTCTCTACCTCTCTCTCCTCCTTTACAACACCCCTTAAAACATACCTCTTTCACCAAGCTTTTGGTCACCTGTCCTAATACCTCCTTATGTGGCTCGGTATCAAATTTTGTTTGATAATAGTCTTGTGAAGCGCATTGGGATGTTTTACTATGTTAAAGCTGCTATATAAATGCAAGTTGTTGTTGATCCATGTACCACCGCCCTCTGGCTTCTATCAGTTAACAAATGACGTTTCCATTAGAATACATTTCCGCTGATTCCCACTTTCTTTATTTTCAGTACCAGCCTTTCCAAAGCAACTGTGTCAAAGGCCTGACTGAAATCCAAGTGCACCACATCCATTGCCTTGGCCCTATGAAACTCCTTTGTCGCACCCTCAAAGAAAACCACAAAATTAGATGAACCCACATTGGCTATCTTTTATGATTTTATTTCTATCCAGATGCTCCATGCTCTTAACTTTAATAAAGGTTTCCATAACTTTACCCACAGTGGATGTCAAACTCATTGGTCTGTAGTTTCTTGGGTCAGTTTTTGCTACCTTTTTAAAAAATAGTACTTACATCTGCCTTTCTCCAGTTCCCAGGCACCTCCCCAGTATTCAGTGATTTTTGAAAGATTTGTGCCAGAGTTCCTGCAATTTCCTTCCTCCTTTCCTTAAGAATCCTCTGCTGTATCTTATCAGGCCCATGATATTTATTTGCCTTAAGTTTGCAGAGCTGTTCAGCAACTTTGCTGGTAGCAATGTGAATAGTGTCACAAGTTACTCCTGCAACATCCTTTAGTTCGCTTTCAAGATCATTGCTCCTTGGTATGTACGCTTTACCTCTGAGATGTTGAGATCTCTTAGGTTATCATATTATGATCGCATGACGTGTCTCTTACTTAGCTAAATAAGTGTTTGTCTAGCTGTTCATCTTCAGCTGACAAGCATTAATAGCTGGCAGTTACTGTTTGTTCTCATTATTAATTTCTACCCATATTGCTTCTGCTATCTCCCCTTCTGCTGTTGTATCTATCCTCTCAGTAGCTGTTATATCAGATCTTACCACTAATGGCATTTGTCTGCCTGCCTTCACTGGTCTATCTTTGTGAAATATATTGTATTTCCCTAGGTTTGTTCCATGCCCCTTTCCCTAGGTTTGTTATATGCCCCTTTCTCATTTGTTTTTGTGAATCCAATAATATATTCAAACTATTAAGATCAAATATCAATAATAAATTCACAGGCAGACATAATAAGAATAATAAGCTTGCAAAACTGGTGGTGGTTTGTTGATCGAGGGATTACACCTACCAGACTCATCTTTCAGTCAAGTTACTTCCCCTGAATTTTATGGTGGCACACTCTCACAGGTCCATTATTGCTTAAATGAGTTGCATTAACTTGTCTTTTTTAATAAAATATCTGTAAAGTGATTCATCTGTTCAACTAAATTGAACTTAACTTGACTTTAACTTGCATACTAAAACTGCATGCCATTCTTTACATGTTGGCTTCAGCAGATACTGCAATTTCAAGGATTTATTGAGTTCTGGTTTGTCACTCTGTTGCAATTAATACTTAAACAGGCACTAGCTTTTGAGTTGGCTGTTACTTGAGTTTAAAGCCTTCAAAGTAACTGTTCGTATATAATACATCCATATTTGAGTTATATCATTTGACCTTATTTTAATTAGCTTTAATTATTATATAGGCCATTTCAACAGCTTGTCAGTTCTAATTTCTTTTAACAAGTCCTCTGTTTAAATTTATGTAGGTCTACAACCATTTACCTTCACTGGATTATAAAAGCCATTTATCCTCTTAATACCATTTATCATATAAAAAAAATAGAGACGCCTCCAAAATATAGCAGCAGATGGCCAGGACACAACTGAGCCATACAGACCAGAAAATCGCAGGTTCGATTCCTGATATGTGTTGTAAGCTGAACGAGGTTACAATAGAGGAGCAAGAAATGTCCCCAGTGCCACTAGACAAGGGAGCAGAAAATCTGCCAAACTTCTCAATCCTGGTTGATCGCCCATCCTGCTAAGTGTACATGTGCAGACATTGGGTGAGGACATTAGGCCCTGATGCCCCCAAAGTTGAATAGCATACCAACACATACTGTGCAGGCTCACACATGAATAAAGACCATTTGGGTAGGGTGCCAAAAGATATCTGGCACCCACTGGTTCAAATTGCAGCTGAAATCTAAACTTTCAAGTGGGTAGAAAGAGAGCAAATGGCAAAAAAAATAAATTAATGTAAAGGTAATAGCTGTTGAATACATAGGTTACTCCCTGTATACCAGTTGTCAGCTTTGACTGTAGTCTGAGAACTAGCCATCACTTTTTAAAATTTTTATTAAATGTGAGGGAATAGCTAATTTCAAAGTTCAAGTTGTTTCTCACTGTTTATTAATCAATTGGATGCTGCATACAAGAATGCAAAGGTCTCAATTAATGTAACAGATAATGTACATGGGGACTGAATAATTCTTCGCTCATTTATGAGTTAACGGTCCTTCTGATTTTCTTGGTTGTTTTCATTCCGTTCAAACACTGCTTTCATTGTAAAAAGGCTGAGCAATCAAGAGGAAAATTAATATCACAACATGATCAGTTTGGATCATTAAGTCCCACTCAAACTGACCATGTTAATTCTTATTACTGTATTATCAATGTTAATTTAACAATCATTTTCTACAGCCAGATATATTTTTGGTCAATTCTACAGTAATTTGGCTGTTTCCATATTTTAATTTAAGTGGAAAATTCGAAATTGAATCAGTGTTTTGAAATGGATGCAGCAACCAACCTAGTTTTCATAAAACTATACTTTGTAGATTATGCTGTTATATGGCAATGAATATAAATTAACTATGTGTCATGGTTGAACAAATGGCGGTGGAGTGACTGTCGATATGGAACTATGCCTAGAAAATTTTAAATACTGCAATGGCCTTGTCAGTCATCATCTGTTATTTAGTTTACACAGTGGATTATTTTTTAATTAGAAGATAAAGGTAGTACTGCTTTCTACCTGGTTTCCCAAAATGTGCTTTTTATATATTTTGTTGCTCTCTCAGACTGTGCTAATACGTCTTGTAATATTGAATAAAACCCTTAAGGCACCATGTTCAGATTTGATACAAGACATGTCATAAGCCTGTGCAATCAAACAGACATAATCACTTGGAACCATGTAGACCTTTTCTACGCTTATAAAACTGAGAAATGAAGTCAATGCAGAATTGAATCCAGAAAACCTAGCACAAACCAGACATATCTGAAATCTTCTGATATAATAAACTTCAGTCTGAACTCTATCGAGTTATCTGGCTTTTGTGTAAAGGCATCAAAATCGACCAGCACCTAATCTTTCCAGACTGGCAATTAAATCATGATATTTTGTAATGTGATGAAGAGCAGGATGTTGATTTGTCTCACCGATAGTCTCCAAAACTAACACAAACTGGATGGTATAAAATAAAATTATTTTCTAAGTTGCATGATAGAAATAGTTACTGAAAGATATGTGCTCCTGGGTACATGCTGGTGCCTAATGATTGTGGAACACATTCATTTTTGTAGATTATTGTGATCAATTCCCATATATGCAATGCTCATTAAAGTGATTACATTTAATATGAATTCTATTTGATTTTCATAATTGCAAGAGAATCCTGTCTGAAATATACCTGGAATATACCTGGCAATATTATTTGTAGCCTCAAGGATCAATTATATAACTGTCAACTCATTTGAGGCTTAAATTGCTGAACAAATTTCTGACATCATGTAGATATTGCAAGAATTAAATTGACATCATGAATAAAGGCCTAAAAATGTAGGCAATAAACTTAGCAACACGTTTAGACCGGTATACCAATAATTAATTCAAATTATATTAATTTGTAAACTTGGGTGGGATTGACATTCATATGGTCATGCAACTTCTGTCCTACTCAGGGCTAACTTAGTTAAAAAAGCAGTCAAAATCTCAGTTGATTGGCACATTGCACCATTTGCCAAGGTACTGCTACACTTTTTTTATTCGTTCATGGGATGTGGGCATCACTGGCGAGGCCAGCATTTATTGCCCATCCCTAATTGTCCTTGAGAAGGTGGTGGTGAGCCGCCTTCTTGAACTGCTGCAGTCAGTGTGGTGAAGGTTCTCCCACAGTGCTGTTAGGAAGGGAGTTCCAGGATTTTGACCCAGCGATGATGAAGGAACGGCGATATATTTCCAAGTCGGGATGGTGTGTGACTTGGAGGGGAACATACAGGTGTTGTTCCCATGTGCCTGCTGCTCTTGTCCTTATAGGTGATAGATGTGTTAACATATGAGGGAGATTTTAACTCCACCCTCCGAGCAGAAATGTGGCAGTAACAGAGTTAAATTG
This sequence comes from Heptranchias perlo, assembly GCF_035084215.1. Lineage (NCBI taxonomy): Eukaryota > Metazoa > Chordata > Chondrichthyes > Hexanchiformes > Hexanchidae > Heptranchias > Heptranchias perlo. The sequence goes on from NC_090331.1 coordinate 26,860,129, forward strand.
GAGGTGGTAGATTTATTGCCCCATTCCCTCTCTGCCGCCATTTTTCCCAGGGCTTTCCACTGTGGCTGAGATGCTCCTCTGGGCTCCACAAGAATATTGTGGACCACTGCCATCTCGGGCATCCCCTCCTCCACGATCGCAGCCCTCTTCCCTTCCGCACCTACATTTTGCCCGGCTAAGTCGGCCTCTGGGTTGCCCAATATTGAATTGGCCGATAGTCAGTGAGCTGCATAAGGAGGCCCCGAAGTGTGCTGCACGTGTGTTAATGAGGCCCAGCCCTCAAAATCTATTATCAAGGATGAGGTAACAGGGCACTTAGAAAATCATAACATGATTAGGCAGAGTCAACATTGTTTTATGAAAGAGAAATGGTGTTTGACAAGTCTATTAGAGTTTTTTGAGGGTGTAACCAGCAGAGTAGATAAGGAGGAACCAGTGGATGTAGTATATTTGTATTTTCAAAAGGCATTCAATAAGGTGCCACACAAGAGGTTGTTACACAAGATTAGGGCTCATGGAATTAGGGGTAATATATTAGCATGGATTGAGAATTGGTTAACAGACAGGAAACAGAGAGTAGGAATAAACAGGTCGTTGTCTGGTTGGCAGGTGGTAACTAGTGGGGTGTCTCAAGGATCAGTGCATGGGCCTCAGCTATTTACAATCTATATCAATGACTTAGATGAGGGGACTGAGGGTAAGGTATCCAAGTTTGCTGATGATACAAAGCTAGGCAGGGAAGTAAGTTGTGAGGCGGACGCAAAGAGGCTACAAAGGGATAAAGACAGGTTTAATGATTGGGCAAGAAGGTGGCAGATGGAGTATAATGTGGGGCAATGTGAAATTATCCACCTTGGTATGAAGAATAGAAAAGCAGAATATTTTTTAAAAGGTGAGAGATGAGTAAACGTTGGTATTCAGAGGGATTTGGGTGTCCTTGTACACGTATCACATAAAGTTAACATGCAGATACAGCAAACAATTAGGAAAGCAAATGGTCTATTACCCTTTATTACAAGGGGATTGGAGTATAAGAGTAAGGAGGTCTTGCTGCAATTACATGGGGCTTTGGTGAGACCACACCTAGAGCACTGTGTACAGTTTAGGTCTCCTTACCTAAGGAAGGATATACTTGCCTCAGAGGGGGTGCATCGAAGGTTCACTAGATTGATACCTGGGATGAGAGGGTTGTCCTGTGAGGAGGGATTGAGTAGAATTGGCCTCTTTTCTCTGGAGTTCAGAAGAATGAGAGGTGATCTCATTGAAACATATAAAATTCTGAGAGGGCTTGACAGTTTTTTTTTATTCGTTTTATATGGGACGTGGGCATCGCTGGTGAGGCCGGCATTTATTGCCCATCCCTAATTGCCCTTGAGAAGGAGGTGGTGAGCCACCTTCTTGAACCGCTGCAGTCCGTGTGGTGAAGGTTCTCCCACAGTGCTGTTTGGAAGGGAGTTCCAGGATTTTGACTCAGCGACGATGAAGGAACGGTGATATATTTCCAAGTCAGGATGGTGCGTGACTTGGAGGGGAACGTGCAGGTGGTGTTGTTCCCATGTACCTGCTGCTCTTGTCCTTCTAGGTGGAAGAGGTCGCGGGTTTCGGAGGTGGTGTCGAAGAAACCTTGGCAAGTTGCTGCAGTGCATCCTGTGGATGGTACACACTGCAGCCACTGTGCGCCAGTGGTGAAGGGAGTGAACGTTTAGGGTGGTGGATGGGGTGCCAATCAAGCGGGCTGCTTTATCCTGGATGGGGACGAGCTGCTTGAGTGTTGTTGGAGCTGCACTCATCCAAGCAAGTGGAGAATATTCCATCACACTCCTGACTTGTGCCTTGCAGATGGTGGAAAGGCTTTCAGGAATCAGGAGGTGAGTCACTCGCCGCAGAATACCCAACCTCTGACCTGCTCTTGTAGCCACAGTATTTATATGGCTGGTCCAGTTATATTTCTGGTCAATGGTGACCCCCAGGATGTTGATGGTGGGGGATTCAGCAATGGTAATGCCGTTGAATGACAAGGGGAGGTGGTTAGACTCTCTCTTGTTGGAGATGGTCATTGCCTGGCACTTGTCTGGCTCGAATGTAACTTGCCACTTATGAGCCCAAGCCTGGATGTTGTCCAGGTCTTGCTGCATGCGGGCTCAGACTGCTTCATTATTTGAGGGGTTGCGAATGGAACTGAACACTGTGCAATCATCAGCGAACATCCCCATTTCTGAACTTATGATGGAGGGAAGGTCATTGATGAAGCAGCTGAAGATGGTTGGGCCTAGGACACTACCCTGAGGAACTCCTGCAGCAATGTTCTAGGGCTGAGATGATTGGCCTCCAACAACCACTACCATCTTCCTTTGTGCTAGGTATGACTCCAGCCACTGAAGAGTTTTCTCCCTGATTCCCATTGATTTCAATTTTATTAGGACTCCTTGGTGCCACACTCGGTCAAATGCTGCCTTGATGTCAAGGGCAGTCACTCTCACCTCACCTCTGGAATTCAGCTCTTTTGTCCATGTTTGGACCAAGGCTGTAATGAGGTCTGGAGCCGAGTGGTCCTGGCGGAACCCAAACTGAGCATCGGTGAGCAGGTTATTGGTGAGTAAGTGCTGCTTGATAGCACTTTCAACGACAACTTCCATCACTTTGCTGATGATTGAGAGTAGACTGATGGGGTGGTAATTGGCCGGATTGGATTTGTCCTGCTTTTTGTGGACAGGACATACATGGGCAATTTTCCACTTTGTCGGGTAGATGCCAGTGTTGTAGCTGTACTGGAACAGTTTGGCTAGAGGCGCAGCTAGTTCTGGAGCACAAGTCTTCAGCACGACAGCCGGGATGTTGTCGGGGCCCATAGCCTTCGCTGTATCCTGTGCACTCAGCCGTTTCTTGATATCACGTGGAGTGAATCGAATTGGTTGAAGACTGGCTTCTGTGATGGTGGGGATATCAGGAGGAGGCCTAGATGGATCATCCACTCGGCACTTCTGGCTGAAGATGGTTGCAAACGCTTCAGCCTTGTCTTTTGCACTCACGTGCTGGACTCCGCCATCATTGAGGATGGGGATGTTTGCAGAGCCTCCTCCTCCCGTTAGTTGTTTAATTGTCCACCACCATTCACGACTGGATGTGGTAGGACTGCAGATCTTTGATCTGATCCGTTGGTTGTGGCATCACTTAGCTCTGTCTATAGCATGTTGCTTCCGCTGTTTAGCATGCATGTAGTCCTGAGTTGTAGCTTCACCAGGTTGGCACCTCGTTTTTAGGTACGCCTGGTGCTGCTCGTGGCATGCTCTTCTACACTCCTCATTGAACCAGTGTTGATCCCCTGGCTTGTTGGTAATGGTAGAGTGAGGAATATGCCGGGCCATGAGGTTACAGATTGTGCTCGAATACAATTCTGCTGCTGCTGATGGCCCACAGCGCCTCATGGATGCCCAGTTTTGAGCTGCTAGATCTGTTCTGAATCTATCCCATTTAGCACGGTGGTAGTGTCACACAACACGTTGGATGGTGTCCTCAGTGCGAAGACGGGACTTCGTCTCCACGAGGACTGTGCGGTGGTCACTCCAACCGATACTGTCATTGGACAGATGCGTTTGCGACAGCTAGATTGGTGAGGACGAGGTCAAGTAAGTTTTTCCCTCGTGTTGGTTCGCTCACCACCTGCCGCAGGCCCAGTCTGGCAGCTATGTCCTTCAGGACTCTGCCAGCTTGGTCAGTAGAGTCTAGAACTAGGTCTCAGGTTAAGGGGTTGGCCACTTACGACTGAGATGAAGTTACATTTCTTCACTCGGAGGGTTGTGAAACTTTGGAATTCTCTGCCCTACAGGGCAGTGAGTGCTCAGTCATTGAGTATATTCAAGACTGAGATTGATAGATTTTTGGACACTGAGGGAATCAAGGGATTTGGGGTCAGCATGTTCTTATTGAATGGCAGAGCAGGCTCGCGGGGCTGTACGGCCTACTCCTGCTCCTATTTCTTATGTTCTTATGAAATGGACTGGACTTCATGTCGATGTTATTGGCCAGCCAGCCCGCTCCACCAGTCAGCTGCCTAATAGTTCAAATCTGCACCATAGATTTCTGTCCAGGGTCAATCCCATATTTGGGTGAATCTGTTGCACTGCTTTGGATGTTAGGAGAAAATGTCAGAGACCCTGACTTGCTTCTCCATTGGAAGGAGGGAAAATTTAAAAAACTAATCAACCTGGGGCTCTCTCATACATCTCCAAGTATCCACTTTCAAAACAGTAATGGAAGACGGCTTAGAGCAAGTAATTTCCATGACTTACTAGCCTGCAATGGTTTGTATCTTCGTAAGAACCAATTAAGGGAGCCTTTATCTACTTGTAAGCAGGAAAGCAAAAATACTCTGACTTGCTGGCAAATTTATAATGCTCTATTTGTTTATATTTTGAAATGGCCCACTTGAAAATGAAGAAAATAGTTACTTTGGCAGCAGCTTCTAAGAAATTTCTGCTTTTACCTTTCCGTGGCAATTTGCATTTGAACATCTGTAATTTGTTCCTGTTTTGCTGATGTCTGTGCACGAGCAGAATTTCACCCATTGATTTGGACAATTTCCTCATTTTCTCCAACCATCTTCTGCTTTCCTTTCCAATCTGTCCTATCTTGTTTTGCGAGCCTGTAAAAATGGAGTCATGCTGCTTGTTGCTGCCAATACACATTTCGATATGGCCACCAAGATTGACAGAAAACAGAGAGCACGTTTTTCCTTGGTTGATCATTTTTAAATGTCGGATATATGATGGCTAGCAGCATAGTTTTGTTTTCACTGGGCCTTTGGGAAGAGAGTGTGGAGAGATGATAGAAGATGTATCAGGAGCGTGGGCCAGAAGAAGGGGAGCCATCAGTACATTAGTCAAGGATAAATCTTTGCTTGTTTAAATAGCATGTTTAGAGATGACATCATCTGTAAAAAAAAGAATTGTGGCAATTTATGATTTTTACACACTCTTATACCTGATATACAATCAGTGAATGCACAATGATTGTTCAGAAACACATGTAACAATGCATTGATTATACTTTACTTTAACACTCACGAGCAGAGCACAGCATCATTTAGACCCCGGTGTTGGAAACTCCATTATTTGGTCCTCAGGACTGCAGTGTCTAAAACTAATGTTAAAACTGTGTTTAAACACTGACCATCAAACATTAGTTATAATGTAGTTTTATTTTTCTGTTAATGCAATTTATCTCTTACATCTTTTTATGTACAAACTTGTTTTTAAAAATCCAGTTTCATTTTCATTACTTTTGTTGTTGCAATATAATTTATCATGTATAGTGTTTACTAATAGTTACAATTTTACCAAGTTGCTTTTGAATTTGCAGTACTGTGTAATAGAGATTGTAATGATGTGTTGCTTAGCAGCACTGAGCTGTAAGATATTCAAGATGCTTTGAAAATTTTCTTTTTTGCTCTTTTGCCGTTACTGAAATGTTTATATATTGATTTTAATACCTCCAGTTGAATTCATGCCACCCACGTTTCTGCAACAATTTTAATTTTGTTTGCGCATCATAAATTCTGGTTTCAGTCTTTAATCTCACAACTACTCTATAATGCACAAAGCCAAGAAGAATGTTTCCTTCCAGTTCCCATATATTCTGACAGATGAACTTGCTGATTTATAGGAATAATTCTGCAGTAAGGTTGCTGCTATAAAAATATAAATGTTATTAATGCATCGTATATATTATTGGATTAGTATATATAAACATAGCACTTCAAAGAAAAGAAATAATCAGCTGCATGTAGCTTACCAACTACAGTGATATGTATTGACCACCATATTACTTAGGTCGCCCCTTAGTAGCCATGAACGCCTGCCTGAAATGAGCTTTAGGCCCATTGCCAATGCAAATGAAGATCCGAACACTTGTTTCAGGCCCTTTTGATAAATTAGATCTCATCTGACTGGAGCATGACTTTTCGGGCCTTGAAGTAGCCAAACCAGTGGTCTTTTAAGGCGGCTGCTGGAGGCTGCTGCTTCCAAAAAAGGAAAGTAAAATGTTGTCTACTTACCTGAATGTGGAGTCAGATAGAGCAGGAGTGCTCCTCGTGTTCCACGTTGAAATTGCGGGTGGCTGCTGGTCGCTGCTCATGCCCCACCCCCCCACGACTCCTGACTTACCGTGGGCCCAGTGTCGATGTCCCCAATGGCCATCTTCATCCTCGTCAGGACCAGTGCATTGCATGTCTGGTAACAACTAGCGCCTAGCACGCCACTAATGATGCAAGAGGACCAATTTTGTTTGGTCCTCTTGTGCATCTGTATCAGCGCAGCGATCCTGGTTGCCACTCGGTTCGCACCTGAATCTAATTTTTACTTAGATGGAGGCCAAACAGTAAGTTGCGGAGAGTTTTCATCGAATGGAACAATCAGGCTGGCGTGGGCTTCAAAATGAAGAAGAATTGCAAAAACTTTTAACCTATGTAGTGAAGAACAAGGAAACATGTTAGTCACAACCAAATACATTGAACAGTAAGCACTGAAAATTACAGAATAGAAATGGGCTGAGAGTGATGCACAGATCTATTATAAGTGAGACTTCTCCTTGTAAACATCAATGAAATAAAAAATCATATCGCTGCAGTCTGAGATATAATTCAATTGTAAAATATCTGCCTTTGGGAATCTTAACAATTAATTCTGTCCTAGATTCTTGTAAACTGTTAAGTACTTTCATTTATAACTGAAAACAAAACATTTCCAAATTTCTACATGTAATATCTTTTTGATAGAGTTATTGCATCAAAGGCTTCAGTGAATGTTGATAAACCACTCAATCTTCATCCTCAGGATTTGTGACATTATCCAGATATTTTGATTTTTTTTTTACTGTTTCATCACAAGTTTCTATGCACTGTTCGATTTTTGCCAGTTTCTGATTTTTGAACATTTTTGGATATTTAGTGTTATGTTTTAACGTTTTATACTTTTAGACCAAATTTAAGTGCTCTTTCAGTGCTTTAATTTTAGAACATGGAGAAAAATAATAAATTGGAAACACAAGGTATCAACCTCACACTGTACAACTTGAGGGAACAAACATTAACACCAGGAGGGCAACAGATTATCCAGTCAGTGAGGTCTGTGGATAGGCGAGATGGGTTCGCAGTTTGAATTTCTATTTTATTCTGTTGATCAATTTTTATTCTGCTGATCCTTCATACCAGGTTTAACAGTTTGTGGTGAAAATGTCCCAGAAATCAATTACCCCACACTGCATTTCAGCTGTTCATCAGTGTAGATGAATAAGACATAAGGAAAGGGCATACAAAAAGGCAAAAAATGGCACAGATCCTGGCGAATGGGAAAGATACAAAGATCAACAAAGGGTCACAAAACAGATAGTAAGAGCTACAAAAAGAGAGTATGAAAAGAAACTCTCAAGGGATATCAAAACCAATACAAAGAACTTTTATAGTTATATTAGGAAAAAGAGGGTGGTCAGGAGCAGTGTTGACCCCTTAAAAACTGAAAGTGGGGATATTGTCATTGACAGTGGGGAAATGGCGGACATGTTGAACAATTACTTTGCGTCAGTATTTACAGTCGAGAAAGCGGATAGCATGCCGGAAATCCCAAGAAAACTAATATTGAATCGGGGACAGGGACTTGATAAAATTAACATAAGTAAAGCAACAGTAATGAAGAAAATAATAGCACTAAAGAGTGACAAATCCCCTGGACCAGATGGTTTCCATCCCAGGGTTTTAAAGGAATTAGGTGAGCACATTGCAGATGCCCTAACTATAATCGTTCGAAGTTCTCTAGATTCAGGAACTGTCCCTCTGGATTGGAAAATTGCACATGTCACTCCGCTTTTTAAGAAAGGAGAGCGAAGGAAACCAGGGAATTATAGACCAGTTAGCCTAACATCTGTTGTGGGGAAAATGCTGGAGTCTATAATTAAGGACAGGGTGACTGAACACCTCGAAAATTTTCAGTTAATCAGAGAGAACCAGCATGGATTTGTGAAAGGTAGGTCGTGCCTGACAAACATGATTGAATTTTTTGAAGAGGTGACTGAAGTAGTGGAGGGGAATGTCAATGGATGTTATTTATATGGACTTCCAGAAGGCATTTGACAAGGTCCCACATCAGAGACTGTTGGCTAAGATCGAAGCCCATGGAATCGAGGGAAAAGTGCGGACTTGGTTAGGAAGTTGGCTGAGCGAAAGGCGACAGAGAGTAGGGATAATGGGTAGGTACTCACATTGGCGGGATGTGACTAGTGGAGTCCCGCAGGGATCTGTCTTGGGGCCTCAATTATTCACAATATTTATTAACGACTTAGATGAAGGCATAGAAAGTCTCATATCTAAGTTTGCCGATGACACAAAGATTGGTGGCATTGTAAGCAGTGTAGATGAAAACATAAAATTACAAAGCGATATTGATAGATTAGGTGAATGGGCAAAACTGTGACAAATAGAATTCAAGGTAGACAAATTTGAGGTCATCCACTTTGGATCAAAAAAGGATAGAACAGGGTACTTTCTAAATGGTAAAAAGTTAAAAACAGTGGATGTCCAAAGGGACTTAGGGGTTCAGGTATATAGATCATTGAAGTGTCATGAACAGGTGCAGAAAATAATCAATAAGGCTAATGGAATGCTGGCCTTTATATCTAGAGGACTAGAGTACAAGGGGGCAGAAGTTATGCTGCAGCTATACAAAACCCTGGTTAGACCGCACCTGGAGTACTGTGAGCAGTTCTGGGCACCGCACTTTCGGAAGGACATATTGGCATTGGAGGGAGTGCAGCGTAGGTTTACCAGAATGATACCCGGACTTCAAGGGTTAAGTTACAAGGAGAGATTACACAAATTAGGGTTGTATTCTCTGGAGTTTAGAAGGTTAAGGGGTGATCTGATCGAAGTTTATAAGATATTAAGGGGAACAGATAGGGTGGATAGAGAGAAACTGTTTCCGCTGGTTGGGGATTTTAGGAGTAGGGGGCACAGTCTAAAAATTAGAGTCGGACCTTTCAGGGTTGAGATTAGAAAACATTTCTACACACAACGGGTGGTAGAAGTTTGGAACTCTTCCACAAATGGCAATTGATACGAGCTCAATTGCTAAATTTAAATCTGAGATAGATAGCTTTTTGGCAATCAAAGGTCTTAAGGGATATGGGCCAAAGGCAGGTGTATGGATTTAGATCACAGATCAGCCATGATCTTATCAAATGGCGGAGCAGGCACGAGGGGCTGAATGGCCTACTCCTGTTCCTATGTTCCTATGTTCCTAATAAACACTAAGTTCAGTATATTTTCATTACCCAAAAAAGGGAATGTATCAACGTATAATTCATTGGAAGTGTTTAACAATATTGTAAACTACAGAAACGATCTTTTATATTGCCATTGTTGGCAGGCTACTCGACTGCATGGGGCATTACAGTCAAGCCCAATCCTGTCCTCGCCCAACATCCACACACATGCACACCTCCAACTGTAATCAGGAGCAGGAGGATTGGCTGATAATTCCCCCCTCTCTAACTCGGGGGCATGGGGTACAATTATAGTACTCCCCTGGGGTTCACAAACTGACCACATATCAAGGATTGAACCCACAAATAAAATAAGATTTACCAAGTTCTTTGATAGCCCGTACCCAGGCAATTGTGATAATTGTTCCTTTTGTCCCCTAAACAATAATCAATGCATACATCAAAGTAACTTGTTGTATGTGAAGCTTTTTGGGATGTTTCTAAGAGATGTCTTTTTTTCTAAAACCTTCTATTATTTATATAAAAATCTGATGTCCGCACACACTTTCTGTCTGTGCCACTTGACTTCCTGTTTTCACATTTTTGCTGTCAACTTTTCCATGATAAATTCCTATTTTTACAGTTATAATGGAAACCCTTATGTAAACTTTTCACTCTGATTGCATAATCTGGCCATTGGTTTCCCTCAATTCCCTCAAAATGCTTTGCGAATTTTTTGTTTCAACCACCATTTTTTTCCTCAGTAACTCATATTTCTGAAGTACAAAATATGGTTTTGTCCAAAATAAGGATTTAACCAGGAAAAAAACAAATATTCACAATAACATGATTGGTCAGAGGGAAGATGAGATTTTTTTAATGCGGTGAGTTGCTATGATCTAGAATGCACTTCCTGAAAAGGTAGTGGAAGCAGATTCAATAGTAACTTTCAAAAGGTGATTGGCTATATACTTTAAAAAGAAAAATGTGCAGGGATATAAGGAAAGAGTGGATTGGGGGTTCGGGGGTGGGGTGCGACTAATAGGATGACTCTTTCAAAGAGCCATCTTGAGCAAGTAATCTAGACTGGCAGTTCAGTGCAATACTGAGGGAGTGTTGTACTGTCGTAGTTGCCATCTTTCGGACGAGACGTTAAATTGAGGCCCCGTCTGTCCTCTCAGGTGGAAGTAAAAGATCCCAAGGCACTTTTGGAAGAAGAGCAAAGGAGTTCTGCCAGTAGCCTGATCAACATTCATCACTCAGCCAACATCGCTAAAACAGATTATCTGATCATTATCTCATTGCTGTTTGTGCGACTTTGCTATGCGCAATTTGGCTGTCGCGATTCCTACATTACAACAGTGACTACACTGCAAAAAGTACTTCATTGGCTGTAGAGCCTTTGGGATGTCCTGAGCTCTTTTAATGTCTTCATTAAAGTTGCTGCTTGAAGATCTCAGCTTCTTCCAAAACCCTGGGCTTGAAATTGATACAGTTGCCCAGAACTGTAATGCTCTGAGCTGAATTTGGATTATGCAAGCTAAACATAGCTGGTGTACTTAAATTTCTAGGATGCATCAGTACAGTTCAATCAGCTACATCAAGGATTTTTTTCTGCGGCTTCCAGAGTTTTAGCTCAAAAGTTTTTCAAAATGATTTGAAGTAAAGTTAGAGAAAAATTTCAAAAGCTTTACTGAGGAATAGAGAGAAAAAGACAGTGTTCTAATTATACACCTGTTTGTCACCTTTGTTTTGTGCTCCATGAACATAAAAATAATGAGACTGGGGTGAGACAGAAAAAGAGAAAAGGATGTGATGCTATTTAAACTTTCAAATGCAACACCCATTTTGAAACTAAATGATTGTCTCATAACTGTTGACCATTAGCAAAAATCAAATAGAGATTCTGATTTCTAACACAGACGGAGAGAGAAAGAGACAGTATGAAAGGCAAACAGGCAGTTTCTTTCCTCATTCTAATTGAATTTAAACAAACAAGTTGAATTTTGAAATCAAACAAAATGTCTTTGAGATAAACAGATGGTAGAAAAGGGAGAGGAGGAGAGAAACTAGTTGAGGGTGAAGGAGGCTCTGGCTTCTCGATATCTGCTCTTGAGGGAGCAAGGAAAGGTTAAGGATGAGGTAAGTGACAGTGAAGGGGGAGTGGAGGATAAAAATTGAATTGGTAGTTTAAGCAGGAAAAGATAGGGGTAGTGATGGAAGTGAGGGTGGAGTAGGAAGGGGAATGGTTAATGGAAAGATGCAGAGTTTACATTGGGATTGATAGATATATAAAGTAAGGACAAATATATGATTTTAAAATGTGACCTGATTACATCAATGTGCCTTGATGCAATTATTTGCTGCCTTCTAACTCCGCTTAAGCTGAAAACTACACTTGGTCTTGACTCCCTCTGTGCAATGCCACAGGAGATTGACTAGTATATTCAAATTTTGCAATTGAAGTTGTGCCATTATAGTTGGCTGAATTTTTCCATGCGAGTCCTTCTGCGGCAGTTGTCAATTTTATATTGTTGAGAAATACTTCTATGGGTTACCGTTCAGATTGGATGAGTTTTGCCATTTTTTATGCTTGGATTTTATGAATGCACTATGATGTAAAAAAATGAAGTAAGTTATTCTCTGTCAAGCACCTTTTTATTCACTAGCCAAGGGATGATCAGGTACTGTGAACTGTAAAATACAGTGAGATGACTTCACTGGGGTGCTAGGGTATTATAATATTGGTATCGGCAGTGTGTCACTAAATACTTCATTACTCTTTGCATCGAGCAAAAGGAATGTATTAAATGAAACAATTTGATAGCTATGATTGTTATTCAATTTTAGCTTCTTGCTGTATTGACATGTTCAACATTTTGTTTTGACATCCTTATTGTGGCAAAATTTGTTTCAAAATACACCAGCTTATAGTTGCAAATTTCTAACGGTGTAAGACTTCTGTTTTGATAAAGGCAAAGTAGGATTTCTGTAAGAGAATGATATTTCTTAGCGATTGATATGCCACCAAGTGTACATATAATTTTACATATAAATAATAAAAGAAAGAAAAAAAACTTGCATTTATATAGCGCCTTTTACGACCTCAGGATGTCCCAAAGTGCTTTACAGCTAATTAAGTATTTTTGAAGTGCAGTCACTGTTGCAATGTAAGAAACCAATCCGGCCAATTACCGCCCCATCAGTCTACTCTCAATCATCAGCAAAGTGATGGAAGGTGTCGTCGACAGTGCTATCAAGCAGCACTTACTCGCCAATAACCTGCTCACCGATGCTCAGTTTGGGTTCCGACAGGACCATTCGGCTCCAGACCTCATTACAGTCTTGGTCCAAACATGGACAAAAGAGCTGAATTCCAGAGGTGAGGTGAAAGTGACTGCCCTTGACATCAAGGCAGCATTTGACCGAGTGTGGCACCAAGGAGCCCTAGTAAAATTGAACTCGATGGGAATCAGGGGGAAACTCTCCAGTGACTCGAGTCATAACTAGCACAAAGGAAGATGGTAGTGGTTGTTGGAGGCCTATCATCTCATCAATGACCTTCCCTCCATCATAAGGTCAGAAATGGGGATGTTCTCTGATGATTGCACAGTGTTCAGTTCCATTCGCAACCCCTCAAATAATGAAGCAGTCCGAGCCGGCATGCAGCAAGACCTGGATAACATCCAGGCTTGGGCTTATAAGTGGCAAGTAACATTCGCGCTCGACAAGTGCCAGGCAATGACCATCTCCAACAAGAGAGAGTCTAACCACCTCCCCATGACATTCGACGGTATTACCATCGCCGAATCCCCCACCATCAACATCCTGGGTGTCACCAATGACCAGAAACTTAACTGGACCAGCCACATAAATACTGTGGCTACAAGAGCAAGTCAGAGGCTGGGTATTCTGCGGCGAGTGACTCACCTCCTTACTCCCCAAAGCCTTTCCACCATCTACAAGGCACAAGTCAGGAGTGTGATGGAATACTCTCCACTTGTCTGGATCAGTGCAGCTCCAACAACATTCAAGAAGCTCGACACCATCCAGGACAAAGCAGCCCACTTGATTGGCACCTCATCCACCACCCTAAACATTCACTCCCTTCACCACCAGCGCACTGTGGCTGCAGTGTGTACCATCTACAGGATGCACTGCAGCAACTCGTGAAGGCTTCTTCGACAGCACCTCCCAAACCCGCGAACTCTACCACCTAGAAGGACAAGAGCAGCAGGCACATGGGAACAACACCACCTGCACAGTCCCCTCCAAGTCACACACCATCCCGACTTGGAAATATATCGCTATTCCTTCATCGTTGCTGGGTCAAAATCCTGGAACTCCCTTCCTAACAGCACTGTGGGAGAACCTTCACCACACGGACTGCAGCTATTCAAGAAGGCGGCTCACCACCACCTTCTCAAGGGCAATTAGGGATGGGCAATAAATGCTGGCCTCGCAAGCGACACCCACATCCCATGAACGAATAAAAAAAAACGCAGCAGCCAATTTGCACACAAACAGCAATGTGATAATGACCAAATAATTTTTTAGTGATGTTGGTTGAGGGGTTAGTATTGGCCAGAGATAACTCCCCTGCTCTTCTTCGAAATAGTGGCGTGGGATCTTTTACTTCCACCTGAAACGGCAGATGGGGCCTTGGTTTAACGTCTCCTCTGAGAAGTCTGCACCTCCAACAATGCAGCACTCCCCCAGTACTGCCCTGAAGTGTAAGCCTATATTTTGTTCTCAAGTCTTTGGAGTGGGACTTGAACCCACAACTTTCTGACTCCGGGTGAGAACGCTGCCACTGAGCTGCAGCTGACACCATTTAACAGTACAACTGAAAAATTAATAATTTACTGCAATACTAATGCACTGAGCAGTTTTCTGAGGAGGTTTAATTCCTGCAAAGTTCAACAAGATTTGCCCTGTTGCTATGGTTGAGTTTGCCTAACAGTAGCTGCTATTCATACCACAGTCCAAACATTACCAAGATGTTTTCTCTAAGTACAGTTAAGAACTAACTTAAAGAGATACAGAGGCACAATGTACTGGGAGTGCTGGGAAAGTCAGGGAAGACATTGGTAACCAGTGAAAGGCTGCTAACTGCTAGTAAAGTAAATTTTTGCAGGAGGATGGCCTGGCAGAGGACTTCGGCCTTTTGAGGCAGAATCGCAGAAGAGGAGGCAAGCTGGGTGACTCTATTGAAAGGTAACAGTCACTCAGAGCCTCCTCTTCAGTGCTCTGGGGCTCCAGACCTTTTATGAGGAGGCCTCCTAATTTGAATAATTTTTGCAGCCGTAATGAGCCTTGTGCACTGTTTGTTATGCAGGCCCCAGTGCCCTTCACGCTGGCTGGCCACATTCGGTTGCACTGAGCCCATTGGGCATTTAATTGGCCTCAGGCCTCTGCATCTGATCGTATCGGGATCTGGCACCTGATGTGCTTCAGTGCCCCCAATCACATTATAATCCCCTGTGTCTTCATGAAAAAGGGTTTGGCAAAGTTATTTTATTTGTGAAGAAAGAAGAACCAGAAGAGCTTTGTGTCATTTTTGTCAGAATGGTTTCCAATGTTTATTCAGTGAGTAACTGAGACTTAAGACCAGGAAGATGCCAAATTCAGTTCCTGCTCTGTGATGAGTTGGCTGATCTCAGCCAGGCTGGCAATAACAGTGCTACAATTAGCCTCAATGTCTCAATGCTAGAGAGGGAAAAATCGGCCAGTGTTCTGGCTTCTGATCACTATACAGTGATTGCCATTGGAAATGCATGAAAAGCCTGATAACACTCACTATCTAAACTCAACATGGGCACTTTCAGGGAGAAAGCAATTTTTCAGGAGAGTAGAGAGAAAATTGGTGGATTAACACAACAGGTATTCTGGTGTGTTATACATCAATGTGTTACATGTTTAGCAACCTTTGTTTACACTTTTAATAGAGTCCCTTTATACATTACTCAATGGGCATTGCTTATGGTTCTAATCTACAGATTTCAACCAAATCTGCATAAAGATGAAAATGAACAATAAGCTTTGAATAATGTATTTATTTTGACTGTCACAGAAATGAATGAAGCATTTATGTATGCTCTATTTATTACTCGTCTAATGAATGCAGATAATTTACAAAAAAATATGATCCCATCTAATAATTCTTGACTTAGTCACACATGAGCCTGTACCTGGCATAATGTGAGTTTGATAGTTAATTGTAACAGACAGGACGAGCATGGGCAGAATAGTAAAAACATATTGGACATTGTAAAGTGTGTCGATCACAATAGCATACATACATAAACACATTGTACATTTACTAGCCTGCTATGCGGCTGTCATTGAAAATCCTCAGTGACTTTGAAATTGCCAATGAAATATTTTAATTTTCATCAGTTTGGTTACTTTTGGTTGATAACCGCACCATTTATGTATTATTACTTAAAGTGACAGGGTGCATGAATTGTTTAAAAATAATATAGGAAAATTGTCTTGTTATCCAATATGACAAGTATCTTTCAAACGTAAGGAATCTGCCACATTTGAATGAGATATTACAAATCTGGCATCACAACCTGGTGATTGAGAATCTTTATATTTATTATTGTAAGTATGTATAAGTATTGAAAGTTTAACGTCTCAGAAAAGGCACCAAAATTTCAGTATTGGAAATTTTATGCCAGAAGTTATAAATATAATCTATATTATCAAAATGACTAAGTGCATCCTAGTGTTCTTAAGTAGTGCAGATTCATTTTATTAAAAAAAAGGTCTGGATAACATTTGTTCCTTTTTTTCACGTTACATATTTTGAGTTTAGATAAATTGCCAGCTCTGACACAAAATGCAAATGTGCAGCGAGGAAGAAGAAAACCTCAAATATCGATGACAAATACCTATTATTAAAATATAGATTGAAATGTTACTTGTTTTCACCATTACACGTGATGAATATTGAAGGTATTCAGCTACTCCTAATTTTGGGGGAGTCCAAAACTAGAGGTCATCAATATAAGATAATCACTAATAAATCCAATAGGGAATTCAGGAGAAATTTCTTTACCCAAAGAGTGGTGAGAATATGAAACAAGGGCTAGTTGAGGCAAATAGCACAGCTGCATTTAAGGGGAAGCTTGATAAACACATGAAGGAGAAAGCAATGGAAAGTTATGCAGATGAAGTAGATGAAGGAGAGAGGGAGGAGGCTCGTGTGGAGCATAAATGCTGACATAGACCAGTTGGTCTATGAGTGCTGTAGACTCAATGTAATATTGATGATAATGATCTAAGCCATCAAGTCATGCAAGCTCAAGCTCAATTGTTAACTATGCAGCCATCCAGCAACCTATCTATCAATTAATGTAGAAAAACAGTATGATATTGCACACTTTCTGTCCACATTTCAGGCATTACACTCTAGTGTTACCTTTATTCTGGCAAACTATGGCATGAATGCCTTGGTGTCACACTTCTTGTATAGATTTCTCACATTTCTGATTCATAAAACAACAATAAATCAGAACTCGAAATGAGAAATGAGGAAAATCTACCAGTTAAAAAAGCAATGAAGTAAATCAATGAAATCTTTTAAAAAAATGTATTTTTTTGCTTCAGTCACTGAACTCGACCTAAGTAAAAAATAATATTGAAATAAGATTTGTTATATCACTGGCATTTTACATGTTCCACAATAATATGATTAAACTTACCGATAACATTGCCTGAATACTTCATCAATGTTTTAATTGGAGGCCTCAGTTTTTCTGAAAAACCTAAGGCTGGAGTTGACATTCTCCCAGATTGATCACTGTGTCAGCGGAAGGGAGCGAACAAATATTCCTCGCCTGCAGTTCCCGAGATACTGCAGTCTTCAATGTGGGCAGCAAAGTGAATCTCTCACTGTGCTTCAGTATGATTCATTCAGTGCAACAACTCAAAGAGTATCTTTTCTCAGGCTATAAAAGTATTTTAGGTTTTTTTTACTTTTACAAATGATTTCAAAGAATCTGAAGCATGAATTGTAAACCCAATTTAAACTATTTTCAAGTTTTTTTAACTTCAGAGAGGGGGACTGGCTGTGAGGGAAAGAGAAAGACAAATAGAGGGGATAGTTATAGCTCTGCCAGTTTTTGTTTGTATTGAAAACTTTAAAACAATGTTTTATAAAGATGTATTCATTCTTTCAGTGCAATAACTTAAAGCATGTTTCCTCGGGCTAAAACAGTACATGAGTTTATTTTTCAAAATAATTATGAAACAAACTGGAGAATGAACTTTTGAAACTCTTGAAATAAGATTTGATAGGAAAACTATATTAACTGCATTTGTTCACAAGCAGTTGCCCTGTGATTGACCCCGGGAATTTAAAAGCAGCTATAAACACCTGGATTTGCCTGTTTATAGACTTCCCTACAAGGAATACTTCAGTATTAACCATAAAGGGACTAGACCAAGTTGCAGCAAAAATTCTGATCCTGATCCAGATCTAAGATTACCCATGAGCAATGCCACAGGAGATCCAATGCTTAACAAGTAGGTTACCTGCATAACTGCATGTGGTGTATATATATTCTGTACAAGAAATGACATGTATTTGTATTAATAAATTGCTTTGGTTCCCACAACTGTGTGTCCTCCAGTTCAACAAGTGATGAGGGTAAATGTGATGTAAATTTGTGAGATTCATGATATGTGCTTCTAAACTTTAAAAGAGTTATTTATATATAAATTTACACAAGGCACAATATATTAGTTGATCTCCTGTGAAATTACACCCATGGGGTTTGGGACGGGTTTTATACGACCTCTTGCATCAGGTAGAAAAAGGGCAGAGCGAGCCCTTTACCTGTCTGGTGAAAATGGTTGGAGATCTGAACCACTTTGATGGCCGGGCCTTAATAACAACATATTCACAGCCAGATGCTCGACAATCAGTGGCGGTAATGGGGTGGTGGGGAGTCCAGCAGCTCCACTGCGGAGCCAACCAAGTTAAATTATGTTGGGGGATGGGGAGGTGATGCCTGGGTGGGCCAGAGAAAGCATTAATGCTCCTTTTGGTCACACACAAAGCGCGAAAAAACCTGCCCCGTTTTTTGGATTAGCCTCCAGCAATCCGTGTAAGGACCGTTGGCTAGGTTGCATTACGTCCAGTATAGCTGGGCAAAGCATGCGCACTGAGTTCTTCATCCATTGATACATGAAAATTGCATCGGGGTGCTACTGATGTTAAAAGACCCCGATTTGCATCACATAATGATGTCCCCACCTGTTTCCTTAATCACCTATCTGAAGGTCCCAGTCAAAATGGAGTTGGATGCAACAATGCCAGGAATGTAGTAGTAAGTTCTGCACTCTGATTTTAAATGTGCTTCCATTGCTTTCTCACCTGAAAGCAGGGATAAATATCCTTGGGAGCCAAGACCAGGTTGTAGTCTACAGGTGCTTCAGGGTTAGAGATGGGGGATTATTGGACAGAGATACTCAAATGAAATCTGGTCCCCAGTTTAAAGTCATACGTTGTGTTCTTATGTTTATATAATAATTTGATTTACATAATTATTTATTGACACTTAAATTGCAAATCTTAAGACAATTTGGCTGGCAGAAAAGTAAAGTGTGTTGCAGCATAGGCTAAGGAGCTGGGGCATGTAAAACTGATGCACAATAGCATTACCACCGGCAGGAGGGTGGAATTACAATGGAAAAACATTTAGTTTCATGGTGGTAGGACATGGGCAGTTTCCATTATAAATGTGAACACTGGAACTTAGGATGCAAAAAAATTGGCAAAGTGTAACAAAAATGTGACAACAGGAAGTGAACTTTTGTAAACATAAAGTACACGCAGACATGAGATTTTAATATATAATGGAGTTTTGTGTGTTTATAAAATATATAATAAAATATCATAGTATAATAGTAGGTAAAGCACAGGAGGAAGCCATTTGGCCAATCGTGCCTGTGCCAGTTCTTTGACAGAGCTATCCAATTAGTCCCATTCCCCTGCTCTTTTCCCCATAACCCTGTAAATTTTTTCCCTTCAAGTATTTATCCAATTCCCTCTTTGAAAATTACTGTTGAATCTGCTTCCACCACCCTTTCAGGCAGTGCATTCCAGACCATTACAACTCGCTGTGTAAAAAATGTTTCCTCATGTCGCCTCTATCTCTTTTGCCGATCACCTTAAATCTGTGTCCTCTGGTTACTGACCCCGTCTGCCACTGGAAACAATTTTTCCTTATTTACTCTTGTCAAAACTGTTCATGATTTTGAACAGCTCTATCAAATATCCCCTTAACCTTCTCTGTTCCAAGGAGAACAACCCGAACTTCTCCAGCCTCTCCACATGACTGAAGTCCCTCATCCCTGGTACCATTCTAGTAAATCTCTTCTGCACCCTCTCTAAGGCCTTGACATCCTTCCTAAAGTGTGGTGTACAGAATTGAACACAATACACCAGCTGAGGCCTAACCAGTTTTTTATAAAGGTGTAGCATAACTTCCTTGGTTTTGCACTCAATGCCTCTATTAATAAATGTAAACAATTTTACAACACCAAGTTATAGTCCAACAATTTTATTTGAAATTTATTTGTTGGACTATAACTTGGTGTTGTAAAATTGTTTACAATTGTCAACCCCAGTCCATCACCGGCATCTCCACATCATGTCTATTAATAAAGCCCAGGATCCCAAATGCTTTTTTAACAGCCTTCTCAATTTGTCCTGCCGCCTTCAAAGATTTGTGTATGTGTACCCCCAGGTCTTTCTGTTCCTGCACCCCCTTTAAAATTGTGCCATTTAGTTTATATTGCCCCTCCTCATTCTTCCTATCAAAATGCATTACTTCACACTTCTCTGCATTAAATTTCATCTGCCATGTCTTTGCCCATTTCACCAGTCTGTCTATGTCCTCCTGAAGTCTGATACTATCCTCTTCACTGTTTACTACATTTCCGAGTTTAGCGTCATTCGCAAACTTTGAAATTATGCCCTCTATGCCTCAGTCCAGGTCATTAATATATATCAAAAAGAGCAGTGGTCCTAATACTGACCCCTGGGGAACACCACTGTATACTTCCCTCCAGTCTCAAAAACAACTGTTCACCACTATTCTCTGCTTTCTGTCCCCTAGCCAATTTGTATCCACGCTGTCACTGTTGCTTTAATCCCAAGGATTTCAATTTTACTAACAAGTCTATTATGTGGTGCTTTGTCAAATGCCTTTTGAAAGTCCATATTCACGACATCAACCGTACTACCCCCATCAACCCTTTCCGTTACTTCATCAAGGAACTCAATCAAGTTAGTTAAACCAATTTGCCTTTAACAAATCTGTACTGACTTTCATTTATTAGCCCATACTTTTCCAAAGTTATTTATTTTGTCCAGGATTATTGTCTCTAAAAGTTTCCCCACCACCGACGTTAGGCTGACTGGCCTGTAATTCCGGATTTATCCCTCTCCACATTTTTGAACAGGGGTGTAACATTTGGAAATCCTTCAGTCCTCCAGCACCGTCCCCATATCTAAGGAGGATTAGAAGATTGTGACCAGAGCTGTGGCAATTTCTACCCTTACTTCCTTCAGTAACCTAGGATGCATCCCATCTGAACCAAGTGACTTTTCTACTTTGATTACTGCCAATCTTTTAAGTATCTCCTTCATCAGTTTTTATCCTATCCAATATTGTTACTATCTCCTCTTTTACTGCTCAATGGCAGCATCCTCTTCTCTAGTGAAGACAGATGTGAAGTATTCATTTACTGACTCAGCCATGCCCTCTGCCTCCACCAAAAGTTCTTTTTTGTCCCTTATTGGTCCCACCCTTCCTTTGACTACCCTTTTGTTATTTATATGTTTATAAAAGACTTTTGGGTTCCCTTTTATGTTAGCCGCTAATCTATTCTCATATTCTCTCTTTGCACCCTTTTTTAGATCTCCTCTGTACTTTCTGTATTCAGCCTGGTTCTCGACTATATTATGAACCTTACATTTGTCATAAGCCTCCATCTTCTGTTTCATTTTAATCTTTATATCTTTAGTCATCCAGTGAGCTCAAACCTCCGCAATTCAATATGATCAGGGCTCATCCTCTATCTCAATACCATATTCCCACTCTCTCCCCATACCCCTTGATGCCTTCTGTGTCTAGAAATCTATCTATCTCCTTCTTAAATATATTCAGTGACATGGCCTCCACAGCCTTCTGTGGTAGAGAATTCCACAGGTTCACCACCCACTGAGTGAAGAAATTTCTCCTCATCTCAGTTGTAAATGTCCTACCCCGTCATCCTCAGACTGTGACCCCTCGATCTAGACCCCCCAGCCAGGGGAAACATTCAGTCTGTCCAGCCCTGTCAAAATTTTATATGTTTCAATGATATGATCGCTGTTCCCCAAATGCTCCCCCTCTAAAACATGCTCCCCCTGCCCCACTCTTTTCCCAGTGGTAGATCCAGTGCTGTCTCCTTCCTGGTTGAAACACACTGTACCAGAAAGATCTCTTGAACACATTTCAGGAATTCCTCCCCCTCTTTGCCCTTTACACTGTTACTGTCCCAGTCTATATTGGGATAATTGAAGACCCCATTATCATTACTCTATTGTTCTTGCATCTTTCTGTAATTTGCCTGCAAATGTTCTCCTCAGTCTCCTTCCTACTATTTGGTGGCCTATAGTACACACCCAGTAGTGTAATAGCTCCTCTATTGTTCCTTAATGCTAACCAAATAGATTCTGTCTTTGACCCCTCAATGACATCGTCCCTTTCTAGTGCTATTATAGTTTCTTTGATCAATACTGCCATGCCCCCTCCTTTCTTTCCTTCCCCATCTTTCCTGAATACCTTGTAGCCAGGAATATTAAGTACCCAATCCTCCCCTTCTTTGAGCCGGCTGTCTGTTATTGCCACTATATCATTATCCCATGTGGCGATTTGCCTGCAGCTCACCAATCTTATTTACCACGGTACGTGCATTTTCGCACGTGCACTCCAATCGCATTTGCCCCCTGCCTGATCCCTCCTATTTTTGAACAATTCTTTACTCTAGTGTTACTTGTCCCTCCCAGTCCTCTGTGCACCTTGTTTTTCCTCTCTAATGTTTCATCCTGATGCCCATCCACCTGCCAAATTAGTTTAAACCCTCCCCCACAGCACTAGTTAACCTCCCCATGAGGACATTGGATCTAGTTCTGTTGAGGTGCAACCCATCCATCTTGAACACATCCCTCCTGCCCCAGAACTGATCCCAGTGCCCCAGGAATCTGAAGGCCTCCCTCCTGCAACATTGCTCCAGCCACGCATTAACCTGTCTTATCCTACTATTCCTATACTCACAAGCACGTGGCACTGGGAGTAATCTAGACATTTCTACGTTTTGAGGACTTGTTTTTTAACTTCCTCCCTAGCTCCTGAATCTCTGACTGCAGGACTCTCGACCCTTTTACTTCCTATGTCACTCGTTCCCACGTGGACCACGACTTCTGGCTATTCCCCTTTCCCCCCTCAAAGTGTTCTGGACCCTCTCAGTGATGTCCTTTACCCTGGCACCAGGAGGCAACACATCACTCGGGACTCACGTCGGCAGTTGCAGAAACGCCTGTCTATACCCCGACTATCGAGTCCCCGATAACAACTGCATTTCTTTTGCCCCTCTGTGCAGCTGACTCTCATACGATGCTGTGGTTTTGCTCCTGACTGCACTCCCCCAAGGTGTCAACACCCTCACAGGTATTCAACACTGAATGCCGGTTTGTGATTGCCACAGTCCTAGAGGACTCCTGCATTGCCTGCCTGTTCCTCCTAGTCTGTCGGTGGTCACCTACTCCCTCTCCTCCTGCATTCTCTGTAGCTGAGGGGTGACCACCTCCTGAAATGTGCTATCCATGAAACTCTCAGCTTCCTGTATGCACTGTAGTGACACCGGCCACCCCTCAAGCTCAGAAAATCTGAGCTTGAGCTCAAGCAGTTGGCAGCACTTCCTGCACATGTGGTTCTCCCGGACACACGAAGAGTTCTGGAGTTACCACATGGCACGGGATGTGCATACGATGGGCCCCAGCTGTCCTGCCATGTTAGCTAACAGTTATTTAAACTTAGTTTAGCTTTAAGTCATTTTACAGTTTATCTGTCACTAAAACACTAACCACTAAAAAAATACTGACCAACCACTAAAAAAAACTAACCAATGAACTAAATACTTACTGACATAACCTTGGCGCTCCTCCTTGCCTTGTTTTGATTCCTCGTGCGGCCTCCCTTTACGCTCTGCTCAGTCTTAATCTATAGTGCTTCGGTTTAAAACACTTAGCACCCCTTTCCCCCTCTGCACCAAATTCCCAGTTGAATGTACTCACTCTGTGAGCACTTCACCTCATTAGAGGTTCGCTCTCTGTCTTTCCCAACCTTTATGCTCCCCCATTATCTATAAAAGAATATGGAGGAGATTTTAACCCCCAGTGAAAACCGTTAAAGTGGAGTGGGGGACTTACCCAATGAATGAAACAAGGGAGGGTTGGCATCAAACAATTACCACATCCAGCTTTGCCCCAGTCCCCGAGCACATAAACTATAGATGTGTAAGATCTTGAATATCTGAAACAAAGGCAGAAGGATTCGCAACTGTGGCCCACAAAAGTTGCATTCTAAATCTAAACACAGCATACACTTGTCCTTTATTCATTTAAGAATAAAGTGAGTTTTCATACAATCATGGAATTTTACAGCACAGAAGGAGGTAATTTGGCCTGTGCTATCTCTCTGAAACAGCTATTCACTCAGTTCCATTGTATTTTAAACAAGGCTAACAAGACAAGAATATCTCCGCAATTTTATTTTGCAAGCTATTTTTGTAGCACTTGATTTTAGCTGCATTCAATGTAATAACTAGTTCAGTATACTTCAATCTTAATATCTATAATATCCTATCTATTGGGTAATCATTTACCAAGCTCCTTTAGTATCTTAGTAGGTAAATGCGCCATGTCATGGTGTGGTTCTCAGCAGAACAAAACAGGACGGTCCCAACTTTGATCACTGGTGTATGCTGATTGAGCTTCATACCAAAGCTGACCCCAGTGCACTAAGGGTTAGGGAGGGCAGAATCAATCGAGGTTCCCACTCCTAATCATTATTTCATGAAAGGAAAAAAGACAAAAAAATGAAATACTGGAAGTCTGAAATAAAGTCACAGAATTCTGGAAATACACAGCAGGTTTATCAGTATCTGTAAAGATAAGCAATAGGTTAATATTTCATTTCTAAACCTTTTTGAAATATGAACTTTTTTTGGATGCTGATAGTCCTACTGTTCAGTGATGCTTGGGCAAGGCACCAAGAGAAAATGTCTCAACATGATTAAGGGAGAAAACAGTAGAAAAAACAGTACCATAATGTTTCTTTTTACAAGAGATATATAGCGTGGTTGATACTCATTGTTTATGGGTTCCTGTTGTAGAATCATGCATCTATAAATATTGAGTCCCCGATCAGGAACTGCAGTATATATTCTGGTTTTTAAAGTAATGGTAAGTAATGTAATACTACAATTGC
The DNA here is from genome assembly GCF_035084215.1 of Heptranchias perlo. Taxonomy (NCBI): domain Eukaryota; kingdom Metazoa; phylum Chordata; class Chondrichthyes; order Hexanchiformes; family Hexanchidae; genus Heptranchias; species Heptranchias perlo. Next base: position 26,884,932 of record NC_090331.1, read on the forward strand.
CTATGCTATAATCTCTTTGTTTGTATATCAGCCCTTTTCATTATCATTGCGGAGATGCCAATTTGCTGTATTTAATGCGGTTTCTGCATTTTTCAGTGAAATCCGGGTGTCTGAATTTCCTCATAGTTTGAGTTTCCAAAACTTGAAATTCCAAGAAACTGAGAAAATTTGGATGGTTAAATTTTACTGAAAAACTCCATATTAAAATATACCAAGTTGGCATTTCTGGTCTTGCTCTCCACCCAATTGAGATGCTCTGCAGCATCTGTACTGCTCACTATTGCTCCAGTGATATATAATCAAGGAGCTCCTGACCTTTAAGAACTCAGGTCTACTCAACTTGCCATCGTAATGAACAAAAAGGAAGAAAGAACTTGCAATTATGTTGCACCTTTCACAACCTCAGGACGTCCCAAAGCGCTTTACAGCCAATGACATACTTTTGAAGTGTAGTCACTGTTGTAATGTAGGAAAGTTTCAATTAGGTTCAGTGGGATTCTTCTCTCACAGCTCTTAAGACATGTAATCATAGGAAACTCACAATTAGAAATCTATCAGTGATTACTCAATAAATTAATGCAAACTTGTTTAATACTATTATCCTCTGATAGATACATAATTATTTCTCCAGATGTTGTAATACTTATGTGATGGTGATTCACATGGACTTGTTCTAAGTCTTTGTCTTATATACATATCACTCATTGTCTTCAAGTTCAGGACACAATTGGAGTAAATAGAATATTTGATTGTCACAATCAAAAAGCTCAGTAGTTGTTGATTTTCTTACAAAACATCACATTTTATTTTTGAAGGAAAGATTACTCTTTACACAGTGCCATACAAGGCATGACAGGACATCAATACACATTCTCGGGACCTGGGCTAGCACAGTGTTTACGAAATGTGTCACTTCCCGGAATTGGAGAGAGGGACATAATCACTTTCATCTTCTGGTTGTTTTCTCAGCAAGCTTGGCATGAAACTGGAAATCCCACTTCTAGTAAAGAGTTTGTGGATTGGTGTAGTAGGAATGACTATTTCCCATTTAGTTGTGATCATGTATCCCTTGTCTACTCTCTAATTGACTGTTTCACATGACATACACTAGCTGTTGATATAGCAACTGCAATCGTAACTGCTCCAAAGAAGGTTGTCGCTGATTCCTTATTACTTGTTGCTGTCTACAGTATTTACCAGTGCCCAGAAGAAATGTGTGAGGCAGCTAAAAATACTGTTCTTCCTCAAATATTGGGTTAGAGTTTCTGCTTTGGGCGCAATCGGGAAATTGGACGCAAATTGCGCTTGAAATTGCGCCGGTTAGGTTACAGTTCAAGTTTCCGCTAAAATACATTTGCATAATCACAAACGTAAAATCATCCATGAACCAGTGCAATTGGGCAGCGTAATAGAACATCCAGGCTTGGGCTCATAAGTGGCAAGTAACATTCGCGCCAGATAAGTGCCAGGCAATGACCATCTCCAACAAGAGAGAATCTAACCACCTCCCCTTGGCATTCAGCAGCATTACCATCGCTGAATCCCCCACCATCAACATCCTGGGGGTCACCATTGACCAGAAACTGAACTGGACCAGCCACATAAATACTGTGGCTACAAGAGCAGGTCAGAGGCTGGGTATTCTGCGGCGAGTGACTCACCTCCTGACTCCCCAAAGCCTTTCCACCATCCGCAAGGCACAAGTCAGGAGTGTGATGGAATACTCTCCACTTGCTTGGATGAGTGCAGCTCCAACAACACTCAAGAAGCTCGACACCATCCAAGATAAAGCAGCCCGCTTGATTGACACCCCATCCACCACCCTAAACATTCACTCCCTTCACCACCGGTGCACAGTGGCTGCAGTGTGTACCATCCACAGGATGCACTGCAGCAACTCAGCAAGGCTTCTTCGACAGCACCTCCCAAACCCGTGACCTCTACCATCTAGAAGGACAAGAGCAGCAGGTACATGGGAACAACACCACCTGCACGTTCTGCTCCAAGTCACACACCATTCCGACTTGGAAATATATCGCCGTTCCTTCATCATCGCTGGGTCAAAATCCTGGAACTCCCTTCCTAACAGCACTGTGGGAGAACCGTCACCACACGGACTGCAGCGGTTCAAGAAGGCGGCTCACCACCACCTTCTCAAGGGCAATTCGGGATGGGCAATAAATGCCAGCCTCACCTGCGACGCCCACATCCTATGAACGAATAAAAAAAAACATTTATTTTTTTTCTTTGCGTTAAAAAATATTAATTGATATATTTAAGAGTGATAACCTGGTGCAGTTTTATTCATACAGCTGAAAATATATTTATCACAAAAAAAAAAGCATTTTAATAAGAGTGTCTAGTCCACCATCTGTGAGTAACCTGATCTGAAATCACTAAAAATGACTTTAAAAAACTAGACTGGACCATTTATTAGTTGATGAGTGGTCCACTCTTCCATCATCCACAACACGTGCTCTTCTCCCCACGGCACCTTCCCGTGTGAGTGCAGGAGATGCAACACCTGCCCTTTCACTTCCTCCATTCCCACTGTCCAGGACCCCAAACACTCCTTCCAGGTGAAACAGCGATTTACTTGTAATTCTCTCAATTTAGTATACTGAATCCGCTCCACACAATGCGGTCTCATCTACATTGGGGAGACCAAATGCAGACTGGGTGATCACTTTACTGAACACCTCCGCTCAGTCCACAAGCATGGCCCTGACCTGCTGGTCGTTTGCCATTTTAATTCCCCGTCCCACTCCCACTCTGACCTCTCTGTCCTCGGCCTCTTGCGCTGTTCCAATGAAGCTCAACGGAAGCTCCAAGAACAGCACCTCATCTTTCAATTAGACACTTAACAACCTTCTGGATTTGACATCGATTTCAATAACTTCAAATCATAACCTCTGCTCCCATTTTTTGTGGACAGCCAGTGCTGGTAATGTTTCTGATGTTGCCATTTACAGCTCCTCTAGACCCATCTTTTGTTTCTTTACTTGTCCCATTACCGCCCTCCTTGCCTTGCACCATCATCCCTTGTGTCATTTTATCACTCCTGCCCTCCACCCTATCAGAGACCTTCCCTTTTGTTCTTCCCTTCCCTCCTTTCCCTGGCTCTATACTTGCTTAAAAACTGTTTAATCTTTAACTTCTTCTAGTTCTGATGAAGGGTCAACGACCTGAAATGTAACTCTGTTTCTTTCTCCACAGCTGCTGCCTGACTTGCTAAGTATTTCCAGCATTTTCTGTTTTTATTTCAGATTTCTAGAATCTGCAGTATTTTGCTTTCCATTTAATAGTTTCATTGGTGTACACTAGTCAGTTTCTTAGTAAATTAAATATTTTATGATGTGTAAAAACTTTTAAACATGCCTACTAGTGCCTGTGTGCCTAAGAAAACGAGCTCAATTTGAAGACCCTCCTCAAACGGCCGCAATTGGTAGAAACTCGCCATCCTCGTTATTTCGATCTAGGGGCGTGGTCAGTTTTGTGGGCGGAGCCGGCTTCAGGTGCAGTAATTTTTAAACCAGCGTTAAAGATTGCAGAAACTCAAGGGTAAGTGAGTTTTGGCCGTAATTCACTTACACTTAAAATTCCGTGATCTTTTCCACTGGTTTGGCGGATTGCGCTGATATAATTAGTGCAAACAAGTGAAAACTCAAGGCCATAATAATATTCACAAGTTAACAATTGTCATAATTGCTAAAATAGTCTTAAAAATGTGGACTGAACTGCAAGTATTTTGTTGAATATTTAAATTCAGATAATTGGTGAAAATCTTCGTCTTGAAACTGGAAGTCTAAATGGCAGATAGAATTTTTAAAAATAACGAGAAGAGAATGGGGATAGGGTCCATTAGTAAGTTGTAGGTGTCTCAATGAAGAAGTCATATTTGATTTCACAGTTTAAAATCTAACTAGTTTACTGTTGGATCATAATTTCTGTCTGATCATAGTCATTTGGTTGGAGTTATTTGCACTTTATAGTTTAGTTGGTTCTGCTTCAGTAATACTGTCTTATTTAGTTCTTATTTTACACTCTTGCATCACTGTGATGAAGCATCAATGCCTGAACACCTTAATACCTGGTTCCTAAATAAAGTGTTGTTAGTTCTTTTGTAGAGAAATCCTGGGATAAGTGTTAATGGTTACTGGTCTTAAGTATGTAATATATTAGACATACATGTGATGTGCGTAATTACAATGTCACATCCAGCCTTGCCTTATCTACCTCTTTTGGAGTTGGACACATTACGTTTGGAGAAAAAAATATGAATGTTAATTGCACTTTTGTTAAGCAGCACTGACAGTATTGTTCTGTGTGATTCAGAGCTGGGCATTTAAAAGTGCTCTCTGAGTTTGCAGATTCAGCAAATTTTGGGTGGAGTGGGTTTGAACAATGGGAACAGGCAAACAAAAGACAAAAGGATCTGAGTAAATTAGGAAAGGATCTGATAAGTGGCAAATAGCATATAATGTGGGCAAATATAAAGTAATGAGACTAGGGAAGGGAGACAAACAATGGAAATATAAACTGAATCCTGGATGGTTGTGGAACACAACACAGGAGCAGGATGGAATCATAGAAATTTACGGCACAGAAGGAGGCCATTCGGCCCATCGTGTCTGTGCTTGCCGAAAAAGAGCTATTCAGCCTAATCCCACTTTCCAGCTCTTGGTCTGTAGCCTTGTAGGTTACGGCACTTCAAGTGCATGTCCAAGTACTTTTTCAATGCTATGAGGGGTTCTGCCTCTACCACCCTTTCAGGCAGTGAGTTCCAGACCCTCACCGCCCTCTGGTTAAAAAAAAATTCTCCTCAACTCCCCTCTAATCCTTCGACTAATTACTTTAAATCTATGCACCCTGGTTATTGACTTCTAAGGGAAATAGGTCCTTCCTATCCACTCTATCTGGGACCCTCATAATTTTCTACACCTCAATTAAATCTCCCCCTCAGCCTCCTCTGTTCCAAAGAAAACATCCCAGCCTATCCAGCCTTTCCTCATAGCTAAAATTCTCCAGTTCTGGCAACATCCTTGTAAATCTCCTCTGTACCCTCTCTAGTGCAGTCACATCTTTCCTGTAATGTGGTGACCAGAACTGTATGCAGTACTCAAGCTGCGGCCTAACTATTGTTTTATACAGTTCTCGCATAACCTCCCTGCTCTTATATACTATGCCTCGGCTAATAAAGGAAATTATCCCATATGCCTTTTTAACCACCTTATCGACCTATCCTGCTACCTTCAGGGATCTGTGGACATGCACTCCCCAAATGCATTACCTCACACTTCTCCAGATCTGGGGGTATTGACAGCTGACTGAAACCAACAGATCAGATTATGGCAGCAGAAAGGAAAGCTAACTAAATAATGTGGCGTACAGCCAGAGGGATAGAGCAGAACTTCCAGTAGATGATAATGAATCTCAAGTACTGTGTACAATTTTTGCTGCCATCCTACAGTAAGGATATCCATCAGTTCAGAAAAGGTGAACTAAACCTCTACCTCGTTTAAGGTTGAAGAGCCTGGGATTGTTTACTCTCAGCTGGAGAAGATCAGAGGAGATATTATTTAAGTATTCAAGATTCTTAGGGGAATAGATAAATTGAACCCCAATAATAATATGAGATTGCCACAGACTCTAGAACCAGGATCACAGGCACAGCTTGGAAGAGGGAAAGTGCACAGACAGCTTAGATTTAAATAGTTTATGCAGAAGATGGCAAATATGTGGAATTGACAGCACAAGGAGACAGTGTATTCAGATCGTGTGGAACAATTTAAGGGAGAGTTGAATAGATATTTGAAGGAGTGGATAACTGAGAAATATGAACTTTTGGGAATGACTGGATAGACTGCAGAGTCCTTATATCCCCTGATATAAGGATGTCTGAGATTATCAGTGATGTGGAGATGCCGGTGATGGACTGGGGTTGACAAATGTAAGGAATCTTACAACACCAGGTTATAGTCCAACTGTTTTATTTTAAAATCACAAGCTTTCGGAGGCTTTCTCCTTCGTCAGGTGAGTGTGGGATGCCACACTCACCTGACGAAGGAGAAAGCCTCCGAAAGCTTGTGATTTAAAAATAAAACAGTTGGACTATAACCTGGTGTTGTAAGATTCCTTACATTTGAGATTATCAGGGTATTAAAAAATGTGATTTGGATCCTGAAAGAAACATTCCTGATGTGCATTAATTTCCATTAGTCTTTATCAGCTATAGTTTGCAAATTCTGAGTTCAATTGACTTGGGATATTGTCTTTACCATTCATTCTCCTTCCTTCCAGCTTGTAGCTTTTTTCTCTCTCTCTCTCTCATTGCTTTCCTTTTTTTTGGATTGTTGAGCAAGATGAGAAAGGCATACTAATATAAGACTATACACACAAAGGAAAATGGTGTCAAATGCTGTTGGAGCAGTTCATGCTACTGTTAGGAGATCAATATGTCCAGCAAGATTATTTTTTGTCTGTGACTGAAATAGGTATGATGTACATGAGTAACCCTTTACAATTATAAACTAAAAATAACCCCATGACTTACAAAAACCACGATTTTAATTTTTTTTTATGTATATAAATATATTGCAGACCTTTTCAATGTAAAATATTTAAGAGTTTCAATAAGTACATGCGTCATGTTGGATGTCAATTTAGAGGCATCTCTGAATTGTGACTGTGGAGTGAAGTTTATGATTAAAAGGAGTGAGACAAATCACAAACCAATTTAACTGCATGGAGCTGTGTTTGTATTTGAAGGATTGTTGCATTTTTAAACAAAATTAATGAAGCTCACTCCAAATGAGTGATACTTGACAGCTCTACTGAATTACATGTCGTGTAATAGATGGCTGCTGGTGAGTTATAAGGCAATACTTCATTCAAGGAATTCCGATGACAGCCATAACCATGAGAGCAAGCTTAACTGATTTATTAATGTCATCAGAACCGCTGGATTGAATTTCTGCACAATTCAACACACTGCCAGCCATTTGTTTTTCTCCATATTATTCATTATTTTCTGTATTGTAATGTCAGGCTGCTTGTTGAGATTCTTATTGATTTGGTATTGACCATTAGTATGGTGGTCCGTGTGTGTACTTTGTATTTTTTCAAGTCATTGAGTTGAACAGAGTTACCAACACAAAGTATTGTGATTATTAGAAGTCGGCTGAAACAATTAATTTTATTTTTTTTTAAGTGTTTTGATGAATATATTTTAAAATTATTTTATCTGTAAATTCAGTCCAATACTTAGTGTGATATTTTATATTAGACAATGCTGGCCCATTGCCTTTGAATTTTTTTACATTGCCCATAGAATGCTGTGTGTGGGGCAAAGATATGTTGGAGGGGCCAGTCAGCTCAAAGCAGAGTGTTTTGAAGCCTAATGACACAGACTGATTTTTTTTTATGTGCAAATTTTGCAGCTACTGCCAGTAAGTTGAAAGTAGGTTTGAATGGCATCAGTAAAGTGATAAGAGCGACTTATGAGCTGCAAGTTTGCAACATTGCATGATTAGTGCAAAAATAATATTAGCTCCTCTTTTCAAGCAGATTGCAGAAAAACATACTATGTGCTGCAAAATTATCCATCCTGTGCCAAAATGGACTTGTTTTTACTTTATTTAGTAATGTCATTTTTTGGATGGGTATCTGAAGGCAAATGGACCGAATGCACCTTCTGACTCTAGTTTCTCACCAATATAAACAGTAGCAGTGGTAAAAACAAAAAATTCAGGCTGAATATTAAAGTTAGCCAAAGAACATAGTCCTTGTAAGCATGATTGCCCACACACTTACCCCATATCAGGAGTACAGTAGTTTTGCCAGTGCTTACCAATATGTTTTTTGTATTGCTGTGAAATATTATCACTGCAGGGGGAATAGTTTTTTTTTAATTGCTTCACCTATGAAATCCATGTACTCAATCTCAAGGTTTGTCCACTGGATGTGTGTGTGGCTTATGTACTATCTCAGTAATAGCGCAACTAGTGAATACAGCAGGGACAGCAACATTCCCACTGACTGACTACAATGAGGCATAAATCCACAATTAACATCTCGTCATTAGGGCCATTTCCATTTTCTGAAATTTCAGAAGATGGCATTCTGGCTCAACAGGTGAATAGTTAGAGAAGTGATTTTCCAATTTTGTGGTGTGGGGGGTGACGCTCTCCTTCTGTATTAACTTCTGAAAGGCAGTGTCAGTTATCCACCTGAAAACAGTGCAATTGTTGCACAAAATGTTTTTCATTAGTATACAAAACAGAAAAAATATGAAGGTAATTCTGATTACCTTACAGAGCTCTTAGGGTCCAGGAATTCCAGTTTGAAAGCCCATCATTCAGAATTAGAAAGAAAGGCCAGTTAGCTTAACATCTGTGGTGGGTAAAATTTTGGAGTCTATTATTAAGGAGACAGTAACGGAACATTTAGATAAGCATAATTTAATAGGACAAAGTCAGCATGGCTTTATGAAGGGGAAGTCATGTCTGACAAATTTGCTTGAGTTCTTTGAGGATATAACGTACAGGGTGGATAAAGGGGAACCAGTGGACATAGTGTATTTAGACTTCCAGAAGGCATTCGACAAGGTGCCACATAAAAGATTATTACTTAAGATAAAAATTCACGGGATTGGGGGTAATATTCTGGCATGGGTGGAGGATTGGTTATCGAACAGGAAGCAGAGAGTTGGGATAAATGGTTCATTTTCGGACTGGCAACCAGTAACCAGTGGTGTTCCACAGGGGTCGGTGCTGGGTCCCCAACTCTTTACAATCTATATTAACGATTTGGAGGAGGGGACCAAGTGCAACATATCAAAATTTGCAGATGATACAAAGATGGGAGGGAAAGTAGAGAGTGAGGAGGACATAAAAAACCTGCAAGGGGATATGGACAGGCTGGGTGAGTGGGCGGAGATTTGGCAGATGCAATATAATATTGGAAAATGTGAGGTTATGCACTTTGGCAGGAAAAATCAGAGAGCAAGTTATTTTCTTAATGGCGAGAGACTGGAAAGTACTGCAGTACAAAGGGATCTGGGGGTCCTAGTGCAAGAAAATCAAAAAGTTGGTATGCAGGTGCAGCAGGTGATCAAGAAAGCCAACGGAATGTTGGCTTTTATTGCTAGGGGGATAGAATATAAAAACAGGGAGGTATTGCTGCAGTTATATAGGGTATTGGTGAGACCGCACCTGGAATACTGCATACAGTTTTGGTCTCCATACTTAAGAAAAGACATACTTGCTCTCGAGGCAGTACAAAGAAGGTTCACTCGGTTAATCCCGGGGATGAGGGGGCGGACATATGAGGAGAGGTTGAGTAGATTGGGACTCTACTCATTGGAGTTCAGAAGAATGAGAGGCGATCTTATTGAAACATATAAGATTGTGAAGGGGCTTGATCGGGTAGATGCAGTAAGGATGTTCCCAAAGATGGGTGAAACTAGAACTAGGGGGCATAATCTTAGAATAAGGGGCTGCTCTTTCAAAACTGAGATGAGGAGAAACTTCTTCACTCAGAGGGTGGTAGGTCTGTGGAATTTGCTGCCCCAGGAAGCTGTGGAAGCTACATCATTAGATAAATTTAAAACAGAAATAGACAGTTTTCTAGAAGTAAAGGGAATTAGGGGTTATGGGGAGCGGGCAGGAAATTGGACATGAAGCTGAGTTCGGATCGGTCAATGCCCTGTGGGTGGCGGAGAGAGCCCAGGGGCTATGTGGCCGGGTCCTGCTCCGACTTCTTGTGTTCTTTAGATTTGTGGTTGGGATCAGATCAGCCATGATCTTATTGAATGGCGGAGCAGGCTCGAGGGGCCGATTGGCCTACTCCTGCTCCAATTTCTTATGTTCTTATGTTCTTATGTAAAACACATCTTGCATTTATATAGCACCTTTCACAACCTCAGGATGTCCCAAACTGCTTCACAGCCAATGAAGCACTTTTGAAGTGGGGTCACTGTTGTGATGTAGGGAAACGCAGCAGCCATCTTGCGCACAACTAGGTATCACAAACAGCAATGAGATAAATGGCCATATAATCTGTTTTTGGTAGTATTAGTTGAGCGATAAATGTTGGCCAGGACAACGGGAGAACTGTACTTGTATAGCTCTTCTCAACATCTGAATGGGTAAATGCCCCGTCCGCTGTGGCACTGAGCTACGCATACCCTGCCATGATTATGATAATGACCAGAGAGCCCACCTTCTGCTACCTATCTGACCTGAGGTTTGTCGATTTCCCAGACAGCCATTTACCTGAGAACATTATTGATCACATCCTGCAAATCTTCTAATCCCACACGTGGCACAAAATTCAAGCCATCCACCAAGTGAGATAAGCTTGGATGAAGAGCACAATGCAGGCAGACCCCAATGTGCAGAATGGACAGCAGACCTACAAGGTCAAATTATTAGGCAACTTTCAATCTAAATTTCATACCTTGTATCTCTTGTATTCTCGGAGGCCTCCCACTTGGCATATCGATTGTGCCATTATGAAGGATGGAAGTGCAGATCACGCATGCTTTTCTGCTTTGTATCCTTGGGCATATAATGCCTGCTTCCACATCCTTTGATATCTCAGTAATCTTTCTCTGAAGCCAATAGCAAGGAGGTTTTATGGCAATATGTCATCGAGCTGTTTTTTCATTCCTTTTGATTCTAAAACATACCCTGAATCTGCTTTTATTGGTCACATTGTCACTTATTAGTGAGTATTAATGTTGTTGTGCAGATAATGTGGGCTAAATTTGTGATGGTACACATGTCCATTTGATAATGCCAGTGATGATTGTTGTAGACATAATGGTTATAATAGTACTGGTGGCTCCTAAAGATGCATTAACTGTAATTACTACTTTTAAAATCCCTAATGGGCTAGGGTGATGTGTAAAGAGAGAAAATTAGCTTTCATAGTTCCATATCTATAGGATATTTTTCACACTTGTGTCATCAAAGATTAGTAAATTCTTCAAGGAGATACCACATGAAATATCTATGTAGGTAACTGGGCTAGGGGTATAGAATTCCATCCCAAATGTATTGAGAAATGGAGAATTAGTTATTCCATGTTGGATTTGACAGCTTAATAAGATGTGATCATGAGGTAAAAATGGATGTTTCTCAGCTGGTAATTCATGTTTACAATCAAGTGACAGGAGCAGCAGAATCATAAAAGTTGGACATTTCTCAGTAGAGTGACACAAAAAGTCAGAAATTCCCGAGTAGTTCTTAAAGTTCCCTCATTGAGTTTCTAATTTAAATCAGTAACACTTAAATTAGGGGGGGATTTTAACTCCTTTTTCATCCCAGTGCAAATTGGGCAGAACGGGGTTTAAAATCAAGGAACTTATTTTTCCATTTTAACGCCGAGCAGTTGAGGTGTCTGTCTGAGTCAGGACGCATGTTATTAATATGTGTCAGTCGTGGCTCAGTGATGGTACTGTCACCTCTGAGTCAGAAGGTTTTGGGTTCAAGTCCCACTTCAGAGAATTGAGCATATAATGCAGGCTGACACTGCAGTACTGAGGGAGTGCTGCATTGTTGGAGATGCCGTCTTTCGAATGAGACTTTAAACCGAGGCCTCGTCTACTCCCTCAGGAGGATGTAAAAGATCCCATCGCACCATTCGAAGAAGAGCAGGTGAGTTATCCCTGGAGTCCAGGCCAATATTTATCCCTCAAACACATCACTAAAATGGATTATATGGTTATTATCTCATTGTTGCTTGTGGAATGTTACTGTGTGCAAATTGGCTTCTACATTACAACAGTACTTCAAAAGTACTTCATTGGCTGTAAAGCGCTTTGGGAGGTCCTGAGATCGTGAAAGGTGCTGTATCAATGCAAGTTCTTTCTTCCTTTCTGCCTTTATGGTAATCAAGGTCCTATTGCTCAGGACAGGACTCTGAGGCAATTTAAATGGCCACCTGGCCAGAGTGACCACCGTGGTTTCTCTGACCAAATACATAAGGGCAAAAGGGTAACTAGGGAGAGAGTAGGGCCTCTTAAGGATCAACAAGGTCATCTATGTGCGGAACCACAAGAGATGGGTGAGATCCTGAATGAATATTTCACATCGGTATTTACGGTTGAGAAAGGCATGGATGTTAGGGAACTTGGGGAAATAAATAGTGATGTCTTGAGGAGTGTACATATTACAGAGAGGGAGGTGCTGGAAGTCTTAACGCGCATCAAGGTAGATAAATCTCCGGGACCTGATGAAATGTATCCCAGGACGTTATGGGAGGTTAGGGAGGAAATTGCGGGTCCCCTAGCAGAGATATTTGAATCATCCACCGCTACAGGTGAGGTGCCTGAAGATTGGAGGGTAGCAAATGTTGTGCCTTTGTTTAAGAAGGGCGGCAGGGAAAAGCCTGGGAACTACAGACCAGTGAGCCTGACATCTGTAGTGGGTAAGTTGTTAGAGGGTATTCTGAGGGACAGAATCTACAGGCATTTGGAGAGGCAGGGACTAATTAGGAACAGTCAGCATGGTTTTGTGAGAGGAAAATCATGTCTCACGAATTTGATTGAGTTTTTTGAAGGGGTAACCAAGAAGATAGATGAGGGCTGTGCAGTAGACGTGGTCTACATGGACTTCAGCAAAGCATTTGACAAGGTACCGCATGGTAGGTTGTTACATAAGGTTAAATCTCATGGGATCCAAGGTGAGGTAGCCAATTGGATACAAAATTGGCTTGACGACAGAAGACAGAGGGTGGTTGTCGAGGGTTGTTTTTCAAACTGGATGCCTGTGTCCAGCGGTGTGCCTCAGGGATCGGTGCTGGGTCCGCTGTTATTTGTTATTTATATTAATGATTTGGATGAGAATTTAGGAGGCATGGTTAGTAAGTTTGCAGATGACACCAAGATTGGTGGCATTGTGGACAGTGAAGAAGGTTATCTAGGATTGCAACGGGATCTTGATAAATTGGGCCAGTGGGCCGATGAATGGCAGATGGAGTTTAATTTAGATAAATGTGAGGTGATGCATTTTGGTAGATCGAATCGGGCCAGGACCTACTCCGTTAATGGTAGGGCGTTGGGGAGAGTTATAGAACAAAGAGATCTAGGAGTACAGATTCATAGCTCCTTGAAAGTGGAGTCACAGGTGGATAGGGTGGTGAAGAAGGCATTCAGCATGCTTGGTTTCATTGGTCAGAACATTGAATGCAGGAGTTGGGATGTCTTGTTGAAGTTGTACAGGGCATTGGTGAGGCCACACTTGGAGTACTGTGTACAGTTCTGGTCACCCTATTATAGAAAGGATATTATTAAACTAGAAAGAGTGCAGAAAAGATTTACTAGGATGCTACCGGGACTTGATGGTTTGACTTACAGGGAGAGGTTAGACAGACTGGGACTTTATTCCCTGGAGAGTAGGAGGTTAAGGGGTGATCTTATAGAAGTCTATAAAATAATGAGGGGCATAGATAAGGTCGATAGTCAAAATCTTTTCCCAAAGGTAGGGGAGTCTATAACGAGGGGGCACAGATTTAAGGTGAGAGGGGAGAGATACAAAAGGATCCAGAGGGGCAATTTTTTCACTCAAAGGGTGGTGAGTGTCTGGAACGAGCTGCCAGAGGCAGTAGTAGAGGCGGGTACAATTTTGTCTTTTAAAAACCATTTGGACAGTTACATGGGGAAGATGGGTATCGAGGGATATGGGCCAAGTGCAGGCAATTGGGACTAGCTTAGTGGTATAAACTGGGCGACATGGACATGTTGGGCCGAAGGGCCTGTTTCCATGTTGTAACTTCTATGATTCTATGATTCTATGATTCTATGACCAATGAAATCAGCCAGACACCCAGTGGAGGCAGGCCCTAAAAGGTAAGTAAATGAAAAATATATATATATCTTTGTGGGGCCAGGAGGAGCGTGAGTGCTTGTGAACGGACTCTGGGCAGCCCAATTTTCACCTGCCAGCAGCCAGCGAGCCCATTTTAAATGGTTTACTGGCTGGTGGGATGCTAATGAGGCCTGGCCATTAAAATTGACTTGGCCACCCACAGAGACTCCCGGGTGGAAAGTATCGGCAGCTCCCCCTCGCTTTCAGCCCGGGAGTTAAATTCCACATTGAGAGTCAAAAGATCATGAGCAAAACCAGAAATATTGCCTCCTGTATTGTTTTATATTTTCTGCAAGTTTATCACAGAAAAAACAACTGTAAATATCTGTGTGTAAACAAATAGATGAGTTACCATTTACAAAAAGTTGACCTGAGACACTCAGCTAGCCAATTTTGAATACCACATTCATCAAGTAATTGTTTCTTCTACGACTCTTATAAAAATGATATTCAATCAGCACAAAACACCTACATTGTTTATAACTCTCTCACTAATAGAAAATTTTACAGAGCATCCTATTATTCCCCGCAACATAAATCACTCTTTGTACAACTTCCAAAGACAGCAATGTAGAGGAGGTCACCTATACCTACAGTATTTAAATGCTGACACTTCTTCACTTTAAATTGGAAAAAACAACTGTTACGAAACAAATGATGAATTAAAGGAATACTGTGTTGGAAGATAAAGGGAGTTTTACATACGGGGGATGTGTGTGTGAGTATTTATGTGTACGCCATTGTACCTTTGTTTAAAAATCTTTTGGGACAGGAGTGATATTTTGCATCAAACACTTTAAGTATGTGTTTTGTTTTAATTTTAAAAAGTTAAAATTAGTTCTTCCTGGGTTTATGCCAATTTTTACATTTGCATGATGTCATCATGCATGAAAATCCGCAGACTCTCAGTACGTCTCCACTGGTACTCCATCTTAAATCGGCTAAAGTGAACGGAGAAACTAACTTAAACTTCTTAAGCACAATTAAACTTAAAAAATGTTTTTATTAGAAGTAGTGGTTTCTAGAAAATAATAACTTGCGATGCAGCTGCCGAACTACTTGGTATTATTAATTAGCATTAGACCTTTCCTTTATTGACATTTATTCTGACGACTGACTCCATTTTGAGGAAAATTTGAGGCAATTCTAAAACATTACTCCTACATATTTCCCTCCCCTCTGCTGTGAAATGACAGGAAATTGATAAAGAAAGAAAGAACTTGCATTATATGACCTCAGGACATCCCAAAGTGTTTCACGGCCAATGAAGACTATTTTTGTTGTAGTATAGTCACTATTGTAAAGAGGGAAATGCAGCAGCCACTTTGTTCACAGCAAGGCTTCACAAACAGCAATGAGATAAATGACCAGACAACCTATTTTAGATGTTGGTCGAAAGAAAGAAAGACTTGAATTTATAGAGCGCCTTTCAGGACAATAAAATACATGACAACTATAGAGTAAATACAAAATAGTGGCAATACATTCCAATTAAAATAAAGAACATCGCCAACATAATTCTATGCTCAGAATATACAAGTGGAATGGCTAAGCTACTTCTGACTTACATAAGAACATAAGAAATAGGAGCAGGAGTAGGCCAATCGGCCCCTCGAGCCTGCTCCACCATTCAATAAGATCATTGCTGATCTGATCCGAACCTCAAATCTAAATTCATGTCCAATTTCCTGCCCGCTCCCCGTAACCCCTAATTCCCTTTACTTCTTGGAAACTGTCTATTTCTGTTTTAAATTTATTTAATGATGTAGCTTCCACAGCTTCCTGGGGCAGCAAATTCCACAGACTTGTGATCAGAAGAAATATATAAGTAAAATCACACACAATTTGAATAACAATTAGTGATCAGGTCATTAAAAAAACAGATAAATATCAACGTGGATCAAAATTCTGTTTGAAGACCGATCAGCCTTTAAACTTAGTCCAGCCTGTCAGTGGGCTTAAGCTAATGCTCGTTCTTTTGGAAGCCTTCATTTGTTATAATGCTTGAATCTCCTCAGGCTCAAAACAGGGTTTCAGCTGATTAATATGAACCTATTTGTAAAACTTCTTTTTCCCTGTTATTGTTATTTGATAAACGACTGGTGACAACTTACAGCTGTCTCGATATGGTCCTTTTCAGGTTCATAGGAACTTCTTGACAGCCTTGTTTTTTCTCTCTGCAGTTGAAGTAAAACACCTTGTCCCCTCATGATACTTTACCAGACATGCTTTCTGATCGTAATCAGCTTTCCTACCAACTGCGCTGTTTTCCATGTTTTCTCGCGCAAATGCGAAAACTCACCAAGTATTGTTATAACTGTTGTAGATAGTGGGATCCGGTGACAGAAGCATTGATTTTGCTGACTGTCAACTCATATAAGAGATGCAAGGGTAAGATCAACTGTCAACCTGTCATCATCTTGAATGGAGTCCATCAGGTGAATTTATTGAGAGCTATTAATACCAGAGAAAACATAACATCCCAATTCTTTCAACTAAAGCATATCAAACTTCCTGACGAAGTCCCTGCAGTAGCCGGGTCCATGCAGCAGTGCTGCTGCTGGTCACGTTTCCCTCGTAAATCTTTTTACTATTTAAGAAATTCAGCCTGGTGATGGTCACATTTTTAGTATATAACATTGTACAGTCTATCTCAACATAGACTTCTTTTTGTGGGTAGATGGTATGCCAGTCAGGGACCGCTGCTGAGCTTCCCTTTTAGTTCTTTCCAGGCCTCAAATTGCTCACTGCCCAGATCCAGGGTGCATTTTTCTTCAATAGTTTATTTAAAGGTTGGACAGTTTCAATATATTCCTCTATAAACTGAAGGGAGTAGTTCACAAACCTAACAGCTCCTCGGCTCTTTTAAGTTGGTTGGCGGCTCTAACTCTTGTATGGCCTGAGCACGGTCATGGCAAGAATCCATCCAACCCAACTTCATTCGGATACAGCACCACTGTCCTTTCCTCATGGCTCCCTTTACCACAGCATGCCTTAGTTACCTTAATTAATTCCTCAATTTTGCAAGATGCTCAGCCTAGGTCTGGCTACGGAACAGGATGTCATCTCCATAGATTAAGTTACCCCACTGCTCGACCTCAGGGATATTAAGCTCGGCTGGAGAACTGGCACATCAGAACAGACAACCATTCCAGTTATTGGACAAAAAAAGCAGTTTGTTCTGGTCTTTGGGGTGAACTCTAATATTCCAGAACCCATTAGCTTTATCCAGGGAGTAAAACACTGTACTATTGTCAGCCTGGCCAAGTAATGATTTAAGTGGACAATGGGCGAGCATGACAGAGGAACACGGTGATTCAATTGTCTTTGGTCAACTTGCCATTTGGTTTTAACACAGAAACATAGAAACATAGAAAATAGGAGCAAGAGTAGGCCATTCGGCCCTTCGGGCCTGCTCCGCCATTCAAAATGATCATGGCTGATCGTCTAACTCAGTACCCTGTTCCCGCTTTTTCCCCATATCCCTTGATCCCTTTAGCGTTAAGAAATATATCTATCCCCTTCTTGAATACATCTAAAGACTTGGCCTCCACTGCCTTCTCTGGTAGAGAATTCCACAGGTTCACCACCCTCTGAGTGAAGAAATTTCTCCTCATCTCGGTTCTAAATGGCATACCCCGTATCCTGAGACTGTGACCCCTGGTTCTGGACTCCCCAGCCCTCGGGAACATCCTCCCTGCATCTAGTCTGTATAGTCCTGTTAGAATTTTATATGTTTCGATGAGATCACCTCTCATTCTTCTAAACTCTAGTGAATATAGGCCTAGTCGACCCAATCTCTCCTTATACGTCAGTCCTGCCGTCCCAGGAATCAGTCTGGTAAACCTTCGTTGCACTCCCTCCATGGCAAGGACATCCTTCCTCAGATAAGGAGACCAAAACTGCACACAATTCCCCAGATGTGGTCTCACCAAGGCCCTGTACAACTGCAGTAAGACATCCCTGTTCCTGTACTCAAATCCTCTTGCAATGAACGCCAACATACCATTCGCCTTCCTAACTGCTTGCTGCACCTGAATGCTCACTTTCAGCAACTGGTGTACAAGGACACCCAGGTCTCGTTGCACCTCCCCTTTTCCCAATCTATCACCATTCAGATAATCTATCTTTCTGCTTTTACAACCAAAATGGATAACCTCACATTTATCCACGTTATACTGCATCTGCCATGTTCTTGCCCACTCACCCAACTTGTCTAAATCACATTGGAACCTCTTTGCATCCTCCTCACAGCTCACATTCCACCCCAGCTTTGTGTTGTCTGCAAACTTGGAAATGTTACATTCCGTTCCCTCATCCAAATCATTGATATATATTGTGAATAGCTGGGGCCCAAGCACTGATCCCTGCAGTACCCCGCTAGTCACTGCCTGCCACCCGGAAAAAGATCCGTTTATTCCTACTCTCTGTTTCCTGTCTGTCAACCAATTCTCAATCCATGCCAGTATATTCCCCCCAATCCCATGTGCTTTAATTTTGCACGCTAACCTCTTGTGTGGGACCTTATCAAAAGCCTTCTGAAAATCCATATACACCACATCCACTGGTTCTCCCCTATCCATTCTACTAGTTACCTCCTCGAAAAACTCCAGTAGATTTGTTAAGCATGATTTCCCTTTCATAAACCCATGCTGACTTTGTTCAATCCCATTAATGCCTTCCAAGAGTTCTGTTATCACATCCTTTTTAATAGACTCTAGCATTTTCCCCACTACTGATGTTAGGCTAACTGGTCTGTAATTTCCTGTTTTTTCTCTCCCTCCTTTTTTAAATAGTGGGGTTACATTTGCCACCCTTCAATCTGTAGGAACTGTTCCAGAGTCTATTGAATTTTGGAAGATGACCACCAAAGCATCCACTATTTCCAGGGCCACTTCCTTTGTACTCTGGGATGTAGATTATCAGGCCCTGGGGATTTGTCAGCCTTTAGCCCATTAATTTCCCTCGCACTTTTTTTTACGAATACTGATTTCTTTCAGTTCCTCCCTCTCACTAGACCTTTGGTTCCCTAACATTTCCGGGAGGTTATTTGGGTCCTTCTTTGTGAAGACAGAACCAAAGTATGTGTTTAATTGTTCTGCCATTTCTTTATTCCCCATTATAATTTCCCCCATTTCTGACTGTAAGGGACCTACATTGTCTTCACTAATCTTTTTCTCTTGACATATTTATAGAAGCTTTTACAGTCAGTTTTTATGTTCCCTGCTAGTTTACTCTCATACTCTCTTTATCAATCTCTTTGTTCTCCTTTGCTGAATTCTAAACTGCTCCCAATCCTCAGGCTTGCAGCTTTTTCTGGCAATTTTATATGTCTCCTCTTTGGATCGAATACTATCCCTAATTTCTTTTGTAAGCCACGGTTGAGCCACCTTTCCTGTTTCATTTTTGCGCCAGACAGGAATTAATAATTGTTGTAATTCTTGCACACGTTCTTTAAATATTAGCCATTGCCTATCCACCGTCATCCCTTTTAGTAAAGTTCCCCAATCCTAGCCAACTCACACCTCATACTTTCGTAATTTCCTTTATTTAGATTCAGGACCCTAGTTTTGGATTCGACTACTTCACTCTCCATCTTAATGAGGAATTCTATCATGTTTCGGTCGCTCTTCCCTAAGGGACTCCGAACAACAAGATTGTTAATTAATCCTTTCTCATTGCACAATACCCAGTCTAGGATCACCTGTTCTCTAGTTGGTTCCTCAACGTATTGGTCTAGAAATCCATCACATACACACTACAGGAATTCCTCCCCCACAGTATTATTGCTAAGTTGGTTTGACCAATCTATATGTAAATTAAAGTCACCCATGATTATAGTTGTACCCTTCTTGCATGCGTCTCTAATTTCCTGTTTAATGCCCTCCCCTTCATCTCCACTACTGTTTGGGGGCCTATAGACAACCCCACCAACGTTTTCTGCCCCTTGGTGTTTCTTAGCTCCACCCATACAGATTCCACATCGTGATTTCCTGAGCCAATATCCTTCCTCACTATTGCATTGATTTCCTCCTTTACTAGCAATGCTACCCCACCTCCTTTCCCTTTTTGCCTGATCTTCCTAAATATTGAATACCCCTGGATGTTCAGTTCCCATCCTTTGGTCACCCTGCAGCCATGTCTCCGTAATCGCAACTATATCATAAACGTTAATATCTATCTGCGCTGTAAATTCATCTAGCTTATTGCGAATGCTTCGCGCATTAAGACACAATGCCTTTAGACTTGTCTTTTTAAGAT
The DNA here is from genome assembly GCF_035084215.1 of Heptranchias perlo. Taxonomy (NCBI): domain Eukaryota; kingdom Metazoa; phylum Chordata; class Chondrichthyes; order Hexanchiformes; family Hexanchidae; genus Heptranchias; species Heptranchias perlo. Next base: position 26,905,064 of record NC_090331.1, read on the forward strand.
TGCTGGTCATCTTAGTATTATTTTGTACTATGGCCCTATTTGTTACTCGCCCTTGTTTTCTGTGCCTTCCAATATTGCTTCTTCTCTTTCTGTCCTTTGTTTCTATCCTTGTTTCCCCCTCCTCTCTTTTCCTGCTCAGGTTCCCATCCCCCTGCCACTCTAGTTTAAACCTTCCCCAACAGCACTAGCAAACACCCCCGTGAGGACATTGGTCCCGGTCCTGCTCAGGTGCAACCCGTCCCGCTTGTACAGGTCCCACCTTCCCCAGAATCGGTCCCAATGTCCCAGGAATCTAAATCCCTCCATCCTACAACGTACCTGCAGGCCAATGGGGCAGTTGTAAGTAAAATTACACTCTTAAATAATGTTATTTAAAGCACTAATGTGTCTTGAACTGCCTCATGAGCACCTTTGGGTATTTTGTACTGTCTTACTTACATTGGCAAGGCTTCAGGATCCATAGGAATCTAGACTTCAGGTATGTTGACCTCTACAGTCATAAGATCCCTACCAGATATATCAGAGAACTCGTAAAATAGTTGGTGCAGGTCTACACGCCGCTCTGCAGTTGTCGGTGTTTGTGTTTTGGATCTATTCTTCTACCTGATCCTTAAATCCAAGATATGGACTCACTCTCTACTCTCTCTATCCTAGTTATATCTGCAATATCCTTCTGTTCTATTCCCCCTCGTCATTCTCTACTAACGAACTGGGATCCATGGATGATGCCATCTTTTGTCCGATGGGACAATATTATTTGCTCCTTTGGGGTCTCTGCATTTTGGACTATGAAGGGGTGATTTCCCTCTCTTCTCGCAGGATCTGACTTTGGTGGCATCTCCCTCTCTGCATTAAAAAATGTTAAACCCCCTCGTTTGGTCTTCTTTGCTGCTCTGCAGCTTTCTTACTGAGGTTTCTGTTTTGCCATATTAGTAACTCTCTTCCTCTAGGTTTATTAGTTTTTTTTAACTCCTTAACCTCTTCTTGGGCTCTCTTCCTCCTTTCTTCAGTATTGCTCAACTTTTGCTGAAGGTATGATCACCCATTTCTGGAGACACTGCTTTTCCAGTCCCTGTTCAGAACCTTTCAACGAGATTCATCAGTGATCTTGCTCATTCTGATTTGCCCTTAACTCTTCCTGCGTGCCTTCGTACTCTTTTGACCTTTCATCTTTACAGTGGTTTACTTCCATTTGGGTTCTCATTAAGGCCCTTTGACTCTCTTTAAATTCTCTATCTTTCTCAGCTTGACTTCTTGGAGAAGTGTTCCTTGGAATAGAAGTTCCAACTCTTTTTCAGCTAACTGTGATCGTACCTCCTGCATGGCTAGCTCTTTCTGGAACAACTGTTCTCTGAACTGCGGCTCTTTCTGGCTCAACCATTGTGACTGTTGTGTCAGCTCTTATTCTTTCTAGTTTAACTGTCATGTGAAGTCTAGTTCTTCCTGAATTAGCTGTTGCATAAATTGTGCCTCTCTTTCAGCAAAGATTGTTTCCCTCACTTGGAGTTCCTGGTAACTGCCATTTGAATTCTGTTTGTAAGGCAGTTTTCTCTGCTTATAATTCTACAGCTACCCATTGTCCAACATCTACCTGTAAAACAGTGTTTTTTTCAAGCCAGAAGCTTATAGGCGAGTTGTTGGTTAAGGGCTAGCTGTTGTTTAAGTTCCTCTGAAGCTCTTTCTTTCGCCTGAACAAAGTCTCCATTTAATCTCCCATTTGTACATACTGCATTTCTGCACCTGGGGTAGCTATCCTGAGCTTTGCATTTTTCATTTTTACCTGGTCAAACCTGTTTGTTACGTCTTGTTGTGCCACTAAAGTTGCTTCACCCTCCACCCCTCTCCCGGCTGCCCTTTTCTGAAACTCACTCTTCTAAAGTACCGAGTCTATTCCTGATTGTAGTGATCCCGTATAATATCAAATGAAGCATGGAATTGGACAGGAATGTAATATTGTCATGGTGAGACTCCATTCTTGCTTAAACTTTAGGATAGTGTTTTTGGATTTTGAAGGTGTTTACTGTAACTCGCTCCATTCCCTTTTTTGCCATTTATTCTGTGGTAAATAACCCTTTACTTCTATAGGCAGCTATATGCATCAATATATCAGCAAGAACAACTTAAAATTGTATCGGTACTTCAATCCTTCATTTTCAGCAAGAATTCAATTCACTCAGTTATGCTTAGTTGCTTTATAAGCTACTTAAAAGTCATTAAATTATATATTTAACAGGTTTACCCCAATTTAACAGTGCAAGCTATTTATAGCTACAAGCTACAAGTCATCAAAATAAAATATACCTTTAAAAAAAATGAATCCCTGTTTAATAGTGCTCCCAAAGAATTCTCCAACTCTCACACCTCTTCCTCGTCTACATGCTACAACTCGATGACATCATCTATAGACACAGTTAGCTTCTTTTATGTACGTGAATGATACCCACTTCTACCTGACTATCATCTCTCTTCACCCATGCTTGTCTGACATACGTTCATATCTGAAACACTGCCTGCCTTGTCCTTACCTCAGCCCTTCCACCATTGAAATCCAAACCTTCGTCCTTCTTTAGAAAGTCGCTTAAAACCCATTTCTTCAACCAAACTTTTGGTTACACCCCACCCACTCCCCATCTCTCTTCTTTGGCTTGGTGGCCATTTTTCTTACACGTATTGTGAAATATTATGTGGTGTTCTTTGTGTTGAAGGCACTGTCTTTGTTGTTGCTGCTGCTGCTGTGTGAAGATGTTGAAAAGCTTTTGCTGTTGTATATTGATTTCCTATGGCAACAAAGAAACAATTAATCACAAAAAATATGTTTTACATTGCTGTTGTGAAGTGTAAATTGCCAACTGAGACGCGGCAATCAATGAACAATAATTAATTGGCTGTTAAAAAAAAATCAACAAGTTTATTTTAAAACTTAATAGATTTATGTTATCGAAGCATTGTTATTGTTGAGAATTATCCTGAGGGGAAAATTCCATTACATAACTCTTCCTGGTATGACCTCTTTGGCTGGCAAACGCGAAAGAATAATGTTTCATTGTGGAAATCACCATACGTTACATCTGCATTTCCTGACAGTTATACTATCCATAATTGTTAACATACATGAAACAAACATTCATCCAACCTGAAACTGTTCTACATGTAAAGAGAACTGTATTTCTCTTTGAAAGATCAGTACTGATCTTGTTGATTAAAAGGTTTACTAAGAATCTCTCACAGGCAGTAAGAATCTCCCTCAATTTTGTTGCACCTAAAGGAAGGTTTGAAGTACAGGCTTGACCTGGAATTTCCTTAGAGCGATGCAGAGCCAGGAGACACAAGTTATACTGCGGATAGGAAAAGCCAAGCTCTCTGCAATTGTGCTTGCATGTCTGTGAAATCTCTACTCTCCGATATCCAAATGCAAACAAGATTTTAGTGTTAGCAAAGAGCCAATGGGACAACCATTTGCCAGGAAACATTAAAACAAACCTTTCGAACTCCGCTTTGCTCTGATTATAGTTTTGTTGCAAACATATGAGAGAGGAATTTTAAGCCCTCCACGACGGGCAGGACAGTGGCAGGACGGTAAGGTAAAATTTCAATAATCTGAAACCGGACCCCAACTCGCTTCATCGGTTTTAATGGAGGCAGGTGGGGTTTGGGGGGAGGTGGGGGTGGCAATTCACCTGCTCTCGAGAGGCGGGTCAGTTCTCTAAATATGTCAATGAGCTGTGCGCCTCAGATTTTAGCAGACTTGCATTTAACGGCTGCGGGCCGGCTTCCCCGGGGCTTAGGAAACCCGGCAGCTGAACGGCCGGACCCAGCAGGTACTTGCCTTTCCTGCATTGCTCAGGGCCAGGAGGAGCAGGAGTGCTTCCCCCCAGACCCTCAAGCTAACTTGGCACAGTTGGTCTCTTTTCCCACTCCCCCCACCCTGCGATCCGCAGCCCCCGCTCCCCTGCTTGCGATCCATTGATCTCCTGCGATCTGCCAATATTTTTTTTTATCTCCCCACCCCCAGCTTGGCCATGCCAACACCCCCCGCCCCCCCCCCCCCCCCCCACCCCACTGCCATAACAAGCCTCCCAATCGCCATGCAAAGCCTCCACCACCCCAGCAATCTTTTCCTCCCTTCCTCCCTCCTCTCCTCACCCTGGCTGCGGCCTTCCAGTGCAGGTCATTCTGCCCAACAGTCTCTTAATCTGGCTGGCTGGCTACCAGCTGGATAACGGCGAAAAAAAATTCAAATAAGATCCTGCAGTCAAATTCGGTTAAAAACAGGGGAGGTACCGGAGGACTGGAAGACTGCAAACGTAGTACCATTGTTTAAAAAGGGTACGAGGGAAAGGCTGAACAATTATAGGCCGGTCAGTCTTACCTCAGTGGTGGGCAAACTATTAGAATCAATACTGAGAGATAGGATAAACTGTCACTTGGTAAGGCATGGTTTAATCAGGGACAGTCAGCATGGATTTGTTCAGAGAAGGTCATGCCTTACAAATCTAATTAAATTCTTTGAGGAAGTGACAAGGAGGATTGATGAGGGTTGTGCAGTGGATGTTGTCTACATGGATTTTAGTAAGGCATTTGACAAGGTCCCACATGGCAGACTGGTCAGAAAGGTAAAAGTCCATGGGATACAGGGAAATGTGGCGACTTGGATTCAAAATTGGCTCAGTAACAGGAAACAAAGGGTAAAAGTCGATGGATGTCTTTGCGAATGGAAATCCATTTCCAGTGGTGTGCCACAGGGCTCAGTGTTGGGTCCCTTGCTGTTTGTGGTATATATTAATGATTTGGACTTGAATGTAGGGGGCATGATTGGCAAATTTGCAGACGACACAAAAATTGGCCGTGTAGTTGATAGTGAAGAGGATAGCTGTAGACTCCAAGAATATATCATTGGGTTGGTGGAGTGGGCGGAAAAGTGGCAAATGGAGTTCAACCCGGAGAAGTGTGAGGTAATGCACTTAGGGAGGGCAAACAGTAAAAGGGAATACGCAGTCAATGGGAATATATTGAGAGGGGAGAGGAAGTGAGAGACCTTGGAGTGCATGTGCACAGGTCCCTGAAGGTGGCAGTACAGGTAGATAAGGTTGTGAAGAAGGCATACGGAATGCTCTCCGTTATTAGCCGAGGTATAAAATACAAAAGCAGGGATGTAATGATGGAACTGTATAAAACGCTGGTAAGGCCACAGCTGGAGTATTGTGCGCAGTTCTGGTCATCACATTACAGGATGGACATAATTGCTCTGGAGAGATTGCAGAGAAGATTTACAAGAATGTTGCCAGGGCTTGAAAATTGCAGCGACGAGGAGAGATTGGATAGGCTGGGGTTGTTTTCCTTGGAGCAGAGGAAGCTGAGGGGTGACTTGATTGAGGTGTACAAAATTATGAGGGGCCCAGATGGAATAGACAGGAAGTACCTGTTTCCCCTAGCGGAGAGTTCAAGATCTAGAGGACATAGATTTAAGCTGATTGGTGGAAGCGTTAGAGGGGACATGAGGAAAAACTTTTTTTACCCAGAGGGTGGTGGGTGTATGGAATTCACTGCCCGAATTGGTGGTAGAGGCAGGGACCCTCAACTCTTTTAAAAAGTACCCGGACCTGCACCTAAAGTGCTGTAAGCTGCAGGGCTACAGACCGGATGCTGGAAGATGGGATTAGAATGGGCACCTGGTTGTTCTTCGAGCCGGCTCGGACACGATGGGCTGAATGGCTCCCTTCTGTGCTGTATCTTTTCTATGGTTCTATGGACCTTCTCGTTCCCCATGTTTCCGGGTTTCCCAGCCGCTGCAACCAACTCCCCAACACCCCGCCCCTCCACCACCACCTTACTCCCTCCTCACCTCCATGTAAATATCGGGGCCTGTCGGTCTAAATCACTTTGATGTGGTCTCACAGCACTTGTCAAAATGTGAAATGTTACCACTTTGGCGGCTTAACGGCCAAGTAATATACACATTTCCCATCAATGTCAAGCCAAAACTGCCCCGAATCACTATAAAATGTGTTAAATAACTTGTCTACAATTTGTTGATGGTACGATTCTGCCAATTCGAATTGATAGTACTGGTGAGTTAGTTCACAAAAAGCTATGTTGTCATCCAGGTTACTGGAAGTAATTGCAACAATCGTGCATGATTGAGTTAAACTGATAAGAATACTGTGACTCTCACTTCAGTGTCAGTGAGTTTAATTTCCAGCATTCCTGATATTCTTCTTCTCAGACAAACCACTGGATGGAACTCTTTACAATGCAGCACTCCATCTTGGTGATTAATGGAAACTATCAAGTTAGTACCTTGTCATACATTTTAAAAATTGTCACGGTGGGAAGGAAAAGATAGCATGATAAGAGCAATTGTGAAACATGAAACAAATAAGTAAGGAGTGTATAAGCTACCAGCAGAGATATAATACTAATTTGTTTTTTTGTGAATTTTTAATTATCTCTTTCTTGATCTCTAAATGTCATAAACCATCCCCAACCAAGACAAAGGGCCTGTTCCCATTACTTTGGACATGCTATCCTAGTAATGATTGCCTATGATGCAATCCAAAGCAGAGCAAAATTGCTTGCCTAGTTTCCCTGTGACAATTTGGCTTACCTACATTCAACTTCTCTAAAGATGAACGTGAGATGAATTATGAAGGATTATATTGTATGGTTTAAGATTTTTCGGCTAGTTAAACTACAATTGATGGCAAATGATCTTGCGTGCTCAACAATACAAAGCTGAGGAGTCACATTAGCATGATGGCAAGAAGTGTTAAGAAGGTAACTTCATATCGCTTAGGTATACAGTGGTATAACTGCAGTTCAGTGCAAAGCCCAGTTTTAACATTTCCCAGGGACTTCATTGGAACTTTTTGATATTAATTTTTAATGCTACCAGAGAATTGAAGACTCTCTCCTAACATTAAAATGTAATTGATATTTGGAGGCTGGTGAGTCGAGCCCTGTGCATGTGCACGGACACAAAATTCAGTTTTCCCATGAGCAGAGACTAATGTGGGAGTCAGCATTCTAGCTCTGATTTGCAACTCTATGTTACTCTGTGCAAGTACCAATTTGAGACCAGTTCTTATAGTATGATTGGCTCATTACAGAAACTAAAGTCTTCAAGTAACATGGAATCATAGCATGGTTACAGCACAGAAGGAGGCCATTCAGCCCATTGAGCCTGTGCCGGCTCTTTGTAAGAGCAATCCAGTTAGTCCCATTCCTCCGTTCTTTCCCTGTAGCCCTGCAAATTTTTTTCCCTTCAAGTATTTAACCAATTCCTTTTTGAAAGCCATGATTGAATCTGCTTCCGCCACCCTTTCAGGCAGTGTATTCTGGATCATAACTACTCACTGCATAAAAACGTTTTTCCTTATGTTGCCTTTGGTTCTTTTGCCAATCACCTTAAATCGATGTCCTCTGATTCTCAACCGTTCCGCCAATGGGAACAATTTCTCTTTATTTACTTTATCTAAACCCTTCATGATTTTGAACACTTCTATCAAATCTCCTCTTAACCTTCTCCACTCTAAGGAGAACAACCCCAGCTTCTCCAGTCTATCCACACAACTGAAGTCCCTCATCCCTGGAACCATTCTAGTAAATCTTTTCTGCACCCTCTCTAAGACCTTCACATCCTTCCTAAAGTGCGATGCCCAGAATTGGACACAATACTTTAGTTGTGGCTGAACCAGTGTTTTATAAAGGTTCAACCTAACTTCCTTGCTTTTCTACTCTATGGGGCCGATTTTCAGATGGCTGAGTGGGTGCTTTGGGGGCGGGGGGGCTCTGAAAATGGCTGAATCCCAGAACGGGTTCAGAGCCCGGTTCCAACCCGCTCACTTCCGGGTTCCCCAATGACGTGTTCAGGTGCGCGCGCAGCTCCCACATGCGGGACTCCCACCGGCAGGATGATAATTTAGATAGTACTTCACAGACCTCATTGAGTGGAGATTTTGGCAGGGGTGCAATTTTGAAGGATCGTCAATGTGTTTCTGTGCTGTGGGAAACACTCCCTGTTGGAGCAGATGTGTTTCAGCCAGCAGCCAGTGGGAGACGCAAAGGATTATTTGACAGTGTGGGAGAATACCTCATTTATTGCAGCAGGGCACTCTGTCACTTCAGACAAAGTTTTGGCTGCAACACCTTTGTCTTTCCACTCAAAATTATTAATTAATACCCTAAACTCTGCTGTGCAAACACATTTACCTACTTTGCGGACCCTCTCAAATTCACACCGTCAGGATGGGGGGACGCCAGAGCTGCATTCATCACCTCATCCGAGGACAAGCAACATCACCAGCGTCGCCAGCACGCCGCCCACCTCCACCTCGTGGAGCTCCACAAAACAGTGCTGCACCACAGGCACCTGCACAAAATAGCCGTGCAACTACACATACACCCACTCCAGGGTGACCCATAGTGAACCTCATGAAAGGGACTTATTACACAAGCCAGTCAAGAATGGCTAAGATGTGGCAGTAGTGGTGACAATAATAATATTTAATGTGCCATTAACAAAAATCAAATCTAAATAAAAAACATGACAAACCGTCAAACACCCTTGTGCATCCCCTTTGTGCTCACAAAACCTTTAACTAACGCTTACGAGTACTCCTATGTGGTGCTTCCCCTGTGACTGCAGCAGAGGTAGTGGCAGGTTGCTCTTGTTCATGCCCTTATCGATTAGATGCTTTGGGCCTCCGCCCTCTGGATTTTGGTGCCCGTAAGGGCCCCTCCAAAGACTGCTCCACCTGCACCTGTGCAGGGGCAGACTCGACCACCTGGAGAGGAGGCAGCATTGCGGGTACTGGTTGAGAGGGGGCCAACGGGTGAGACGTGGGAGCGCTTTGATGGTGTCCCCACTTTCTTGCCCCCTTTCGCCATCATCCCTCTCCTGGGCCAGGCCCACATCACTCCTACCACCCTGCTGGACGACAGTTTGGAGGACATGTGTGAAGCCTTGTAAGGCCAGTGCTAGTGTATCTGCCTGCCTGTTTAAGGTGGCAGAAAGTTGCTCACCCTGAGTCCAAACGGCCATTGTCAGGGCCTCAGTGGACACATTGGTGAGCTGTGCTTGAAGCTCGATGGAGGCTAGCCTTCCCTCCATCGCAGACATTCCTGCACTTACCCACGACACTATCTCAGAGATGCCCTCACGTCCCTGTGACAGTATCTCAGCGATCCCCTCCTGTACCAGTGCCACCATTCCACTCATGCAGGAGTTGGACTCTTCCATCCTCTATTGTGGAGAGTGCGCATGGCACCTGTTCCAGCACCTCGCAAATATGCTGCTGCCCCTCAATCATTCTCCTTTTAAAGGATGGCCCCCAGGGTTCAGCATCTGTGTCCAGCTGAGCAGAGCCTGGAGAAGAATGCTCCCAATGACACGGACTTTCCACAGCTGCCCCGGCCACCAGTGTCTGCTCGTGCTCACGTGTGTGGTGACTCACCATGTGCGACCCCAACTAAGTGAGGATGGGGACTCACCGAGGTGTGTGTATCTGCGCTGGTGGATGGCTCGCTCAGATGTGATGGTGCCCCCTCAGAGGCCAGCAGGTCCTCTGAGGAATCGCCCTCCCCTGTCGCAGCAGTTGCTGAAGGCCCTGTAAGAGAACAGAAGGCAATATTAAGTATGATGACAGATGTTGAGGTGCTGAAGATGGCAAGGCATGTTAACATCATTTGCTATTGTGAGTGCTGAATGTTAATGTTCTGTCTCACCAGCCGTTTGTCGGGTGGCAGTCTCGGTGTCTCCGACGGACACGCACTCGGGGGTGCGGCTCACTTCAAGAGCCTCCTGCTCCGCGTCCGTGAGGACGATCTGATGTTGCAGCCCCCCCCCTCCGGTCTTCACCCTCTCCCGTGCATTCTGGGCTCCCTTCTCCTATAAGGGGAGAAAGCAGAGAGGCGTGAGCGAGTGATGGTGAGGTGGCCAACCGCTGAATGCATTGGTTTGGGTGAGGCTGACTGTGAAAGATGCATCGGAGGGCGAGTGTGAGACAGAGCCATGACATTGTATGAGGATTGGGCTGAGTGGTAGCGGTGGGATGAGTACTGGGGAGGTGAGTAAGTGCAGGTAAGTTGAGGATGAGGTTTGAGTGGATGTGAGGAGTGATGTGATAGAATAGTGTTAGCAGTGCAGAATGAGTTGGGGGTGGGGGCGGTGATGTGGAAGACGGAGCGTAGGAGAATGAGTAAGTGTACTAACTTTGGCTGACCTAGTTAGTGCTTGGCGAGGGCCTGGGGAAGCAGGGGGGCAAACGCGGGGATCAGCGAAAATAAATGGAACTTGAGCGGAACATTGGAGCCCGGGGCTCGGCCGCCACATAGAGCGGTCTCCCCGGGTCGTCATTAATCGGCAGCAACAGGAGACTGTCACCATTCTTAAAGGGAAGTGCTTCTGGGAGACATTGCTGCTGGTGACCTCCTCTGCCATCTCGAGCTAGGCCTTCTTGGTGGCAGAGACAGGCCACTTCCTCCGGTTCGCCAGGTAGAAAATATCCCTCCTCCTCCTCACCCCATCCAGTAAGACCTGGAGTGAGGCATCAGTAAATCTGGGAGCAGCCTTTCCCCTTGGTTGCTCCATTCCATAATTTTGTTTCTTTGCTGCAGGAGCAGCCATTGGAGTACTGACCCTTTAAATAGGGCTCCTCCAGCTGATGGCCTGTGATGCAGGTGCGCAGTCCGCCCGCTGCGCAGGTTTCCAATGGGAAACCCGGAAGCCACATTAAGTGGCTTCAATTTACCTGCGATCATGTGGAGAACGGACGGATTTCCCTGGGTGGGTTACCCACGAGTCCAGTCGCCCCCTCCGCTGCCATCCCGCCTCCCTGGTAATATCGGGCCCTGTGCCTCCATTTATCAAGCCCAGGATCCCGTATGCTTTTTTAACCACTTCCTCAACCTGTCCTGCCACCTTCAAAGATTTGTGCACATTTCCCCCCAGGTCTCTGTGTTCCTGCACCTCCTTTAGAATTGAATCATTTAGATTATATTGCCTGTCCTCATTTTTTCTGCCAAAATGTATCACTTCGCACTTACCTGCATTAAAATTTCATCTGCCATGTGTCTGCCCATTCCACCAGCCTGACTATGTCCTCTTGAAGTCTATTACGATCCTCATCACTATTTGCTACACTTCCAAATTTTGTGTCATCTGCAAATTTTGAAATTGTGCCCTGTACATTCAAATCCAAGTCATGAATATATATCAAAAAAAGCAGTGGTCCTCGTACTGACCCCTGGGGAACACAAGTATATACCTTCCTCCAGTCCGAAAAACAACCATTCACCATTACTCTCTGCTTCCTGTCCCTTAGCCAATTTCATATCCATGCTGCCACTGCCCCTTTTATTCCATGGGCTTCAATTTTGCTGACAAACTTATTACGTGACACTTTATCAAACGCCTTTTGAAAGTCTATGTACACAACATCAACAGCATTGCCCTCATCAACCCTTTCTGTTACCTCATCAAAAAACTCAATCAAGTTAGTTAAACACGACTTGTCTTTAACAAATCCGTGCTGGTTTTCCTTCATTAATCCACACTTGTCCAAGTAACTATTAATTTTGTCCCAGATTATCATTTCTAAAAGCTTCCCCACCACCGAGGTTAAACTGACTGGCCTGTCGTTGCCGGGTTTATCCTTACATCCTTTTTTGAACAACAGTGTAACATTTGCAATTCTCCAGTCCTCTGGAACCATCCCCATATCTAAGGAGGACTGGAAGATTATGGCCAGCACCTCTGCAATTTCCACCCTTACTTCCCTCAGCAACCTAGGATGTATCCCATCCAGACCGGTTGACTTATCTACTTTAAGTACAGTCAACCTTTCTAGTACCTCCTCTATCAAATTTTTAGCCCATCCAGTATATCAACTACCTCCTCTTTTACTGTGACTTTGAAAGCATCTTCTTCCTTGATAAAGACAGATGCAATGTATTTATTTTAATACCTCAGCCATGACCTCTGCCTCAATGTATAGATCTCCTTTTTGGTTCCTAATCGGTCCTACCCCTCCTCTTACTACCCATTTACTATTTATATGCCAAAAGAAGACTATTGGACTCCCTTTTATGTTAGCCGCCAGTCTATTCTTGTACGCTCTCTTTGCTCCTCTTATTTCCTTTTTCACTTCTCTGTACTTTCTGTATTCAGCCTGGTTCTCACTTGTATTATCAACCTAACATTTGTCATCCGCCCCCTTTTTCTGCTTCATCTTACTCTTATCTCTTTCGTCATCCAGGGTGCTCTGGCTTTGGTTGCCCTACCTTTCCCCCTCGTGGGAATGTACCTAGACTGTACCAAAACCATCTCCTCTTTAAAGGCTGCCCGTTGTTCGATTACAGTTTTGCCTGCCAATCTTTGATTCCAATTTATCCGGGCCAGATCTGTTCTCAACCCACTGAAATTGGCCCTCCTCCAATTAAGTATTTTTACTCTAGATTGCTCCTAGTCCTTTTCCATAACTAATTTAAACCTTATGATACTATGATCACTGTTCCCTAAATGTTCCTCTCCCGACACTTGCTCCACTTGACCCACTTCATTTCCCAGAACTAGATCCAGCAATGCCTCCTTCATCGTTGGGCCGGAAACATACTGATCAAGAAAGTTCTCCCGAACACACTTCAGAAATTCCTCCCCCTCTTTGCCCTTTGCACTGTTACTATCCCAGTCTATATTAGGATAGACATGTCCAACTTAAATCAGAATTTGTCACATAGCTGACCCAAGACTGCTTTTTGCATTTTCTGTATTGGTTCTTAATTGCTGTGGATTTTTTTAAACATACCGTTATATCTCCCTCATGCTTATGCATGCATGAGTTGCTCGTGAATGGTTTGGAGCATGGAGTCTGATACTCTGTATATGTTACATGTACTGAGCTGATGTTGCTACTTTGTTTCTCATTGAGCTTTTGCAATTGTCTCCTTAGGGCTTCATTTAGAGAATGAGTAAACCTTTAATATTTATGGACGCTGAATTAATTTGTCGAGGGATCCATTTTCTTCTCTTGGGCGCTTTTTAATGTTGTTGATCTGCTCAGGAATGTAATTTAATACTGTCCTCAGGAAAGAAGTGTTGTTAGCAAAGCTTATCCTATTATATTCTGAGTAAATTATGACAACAACAAAAACACTACTCAGTTACTTTGACTTTTTTTCATTGAGATCAGATATAAATTGCTGAAATTAGACTGGAAGTTTAAATATATAAAACAGATAGATCATGGCATTTACCCATCCATTGCTCTATTAGTGAACTATCACCAGCTGTGAAGACAAAAAATGGCATCAGACTTCTTTACCTTCCCACCAGACTCTTTGGAAATGGCTAAGAGTTAATGGCGGTGGCTGAGCATGCACAAGATTGAAAGGTTGCAAATGCAAAGGTCAGAGCAGGAGCGAGGGGCAGCACGATTACAGAGGAGGGAATCAGCTTATGGCTGCACTTAAGCCTGAAAAAATATCTGCCTTGGAGTAAATGGTAAATGATCTTTGCTATGGGAAGGGAGAAGACGGCTAACCCAAGAGCCCAGGAAGAAGAAAGATTTTTAAGAGTAAAGGTTTGTCTCTTGCATTTGGTTGGATGGGTGAGGAATCAACATGGCTGCTGAATATACCTAGATTTTTTATTTTGTCAGTGATGTGTTTGGCGACAGTGCATTAAACATTGTAGTTTTTTTATTGGATACTGGGTACATTTTGAGCCAGTTGAAATGATCTGCACTCCAGCAATATGTCAAAAATGGATTTGTGCCCGACATGCATTTTCTTTTGCTCTGTGAATGCCACAATCCAGCAACAGAACTTCTTTATATATTGTGCCATTTAGATCATCGCTTGACAAAAAGAACATTATATATAGGCATATTTGTAAATGTCTATAGAAGATAGGTATTTACTTTATAAGCTATGTTCAAAAAAAACTCCAACAAATGGAAATTTAGAAATGATTTAAAAACTGCATTTCAGTAAATTATAAAAGCATGGTTCATAGAATCATAGAATCATAGAAGTTTACAACATGGGAACAGGCCCTTCGGCCCAACATGTCCATGTCGCCCAGTTTATACCACTAAGCTAGTCCCAATTGCCTGCACTTTGCCCATATCCCTCTATACCCATCCTACCCATGTAACTGTCCAAATGCTTTTTAAAAGACAAAATTGTACCTGCCTCTACTACTGCCTCTGGCAGCTCATTCCAGACACTCACCACCCTTTGAGTGAAAAAAATTGCCCCTCTGGACCCTTTTGTATCTCTCCCCTCTCACCTTAAATCTATGCCCCCTCGTTATAGACTCCCCTACCTTTGGGAAAAGATTTTGACTATCTACCTTATCGATGCCCCTCATTATTTTATAGACTTCTATAAGATCACCCCTTAACCTCCTACTCTCCAGGGAAAAAAGTCCCAGTCTATCCAACCTCTCCCTATAAGTCAAATCATCAAGTCCCGGTAGCATCCTAGTAAATCTTTTCTGCACGCTTTCTAGTTTAATAATATCCTTTCTATAATAGGGTGACCAGAACTGTACACAGTATTCCAAGTGTGGCCTTACTAATGTCTTGTACAACTTCAACAAGACATCCCAACTCCTGTATTCAGTGTTCTGACCAATGAAACCAAGCATGCTGAATGCCTTCTTCACCACCCTATCCACCTGTGACTCCACTTTCAAGGAGCTATGAACCTGTACTCCTAGATCTCTTTGTTCTATAACTCTCCCCAACGCCCTACCATTAACGGAGTAGGTCCTGGCCTGATTCGATCTACCAAAATGCATCACCTCACATTTATCTAAATTAAACTCCATCTGCCATTCATCGGCCCACTGGCCCAATTTATCAAGATCCCGTTGCAATCCTCGATAACCTTCTTCACTGTCCACAATGCCACCAATCTTGGTGTCATCTGCAAACTTACTAACCATTCCTCCTAAATTCTCATCCAAATCATTGATATAAATAACAAATAGCAGCGGACCCAGCACCGATCCCTGAGGCACACCGCTGGTCACAGGCCTCCAGTTTGAAAAACAACCCTCTACACCCACCCTCTGTCTTCTGTCGTCAATCCAATTTTGTATCCAATTGGCTACCTCACCTTGGATCCCGTGAGATTTAACCTTATGTAACAACCTACCATGCGGTACCTTGTCAAAGGCTTTGCTAAAGTCCATGTAGACCACGTCTACTGCACAGCCCTCATCTATCTTCTTGGTTACCCCTTCAAAAAACTCAATCAAATTCGTGAGACATGATTTTCCACTCACAAAACCATGCTGACTGTTCCTAATCAGTCCCTGCCTCTCCAAATGCCTGTCGATCCTATCTCTCAGAATACCCTCCAACAACTTACCCACTACAGATGTCAGGCTCACCGGTCTGTAGTTCCCAGGCTTTCCCCTGCCGCCCTTCTTAAACAAAGCCACAACATTTGCTACCCTCCAATCTTCAGGCACCTCACCTGTAGCGGTGGATGATTCAAATATCTCTGCTAGGGGACCCGCAATTTCCTCCCTAACCTCCCATAACGTCCTGGGATACATTTCATCAGGTCCTGGAGATTTATCTACCTTGATGCGCGTTAAGACTTCCAGCACCTCCCTCTCTGTAATATGTACACTCCTCAAGACATCACTATTTATTTCCCCAAGTTACCTAACATCCATGCCTTTCTCAACCGTAAATACCGATGTGAAATATTCATTTAGGATCTCACCCATCTCTTGTGGTTCCGCACATAGATGACCTTGTTGATCATTAAGAGGCCCTACTCTCTCCCTGGATACTCTTTTGCCCTTTATGTATTTGTAGAAGCTCATTGGATTCTCCTTTGCCTTATCTGCCAAAGTAATCTCATGTCCCCTTTTTGCCCTCCTGATTTCTCTCTTACCTCTACTCCGGCAATCTCTATACTTTTCAAGGGATCCACTTGATCCCAGCTATGCCTATGCATGTCATATGCCTCCTTCTTCTTTTTGACTAGGGCCTCAATCTCCCGAGTCATCCAAGGTTCCCTACTTCTACCAGCCTTGCCTTTCACTTTATAAGGAATGTGCTTCCCCTTAACCCTGGTTAACACACTTTTGAAAGCCTCCCACTTACCAGACGTCCCTTTGCCTGCCAACAGACTCTCCCAATCAACTTCTGAAAGTTCCTGTCTAATATCATCAAAATTGGCCTTTCCCCAATTTAGAATTTTAACTTTTGGGCCAGACCTATCATTCTCCATAGCTATCTTAAAACTAATGGAATTATGATCACTGGTCCCAAAGTTATCCCTCACTAACACTTCTGTCACCTGCCCTTCCTTATTTCCCAAGAGGAGGCCAAGTTTTGCCCCCTCTCTAGTCGGGCCATCCACATACTGAATGAGAAATTCCTCCTGAATACACTCAACAAATTTCTCTCCATCCAAGCCCCTAATGCTATGACTGTCCCAGTCAATGTTAAACACCAAGTTATAGTCCAGCAATTTTATTTTAAATTCACAAGCTTTCGGAGGCTTCCTCCTTCCTCAGGTAAATGTTCAGGAGCTCCTTGAAGCCTACGCATTTATACATATAGAACAATACATGGTGTTTACAGAATGCCCCTGCAACTGCCCGTTGCCAAGGCAATCACCGTGTTCAGACAGAGAGGTGTCACCTGCAGAACCCCCGAATACACATTCAACAAAAAAACAAACAGGAAAAAAAACAGAGAGAGGCAGAAACATCCGGAAGGCAGAGAAAGCCAGCAAATGACCCATTATATTAAAAACAGATAACATTTGTTCGCTGGTGGGGTAACGTGTAGCGTGACATGAACCCAAGATCCCGGTTGAGGCCGCACCCATGAGGACGGCCTCAACCGGGATCTTGGGTTCATGTCACGCTACACGTTACCCCACCAGCGAACAAATGTTATCTGTTTTTAATATAATGGGTCATTTGCTGGCTTTCTCTGCCTTCCGGATGTTTCTGCCTCTCTCTGTTTTTTTTCCTGTTTGTTTTTTTGTTGAATGTGTATTCGGGGGTTCTGCAGGTGACACCTCTCTGTCTGAACACGGTGATTGCCTTGGCAACGGGCAGTTGCAGGGGCATTCTGTAAACACCATGTATTGTTCTATATGTATAAATGCGTAGGCTTCAAGGAGCTCCTGAACATTTACCTGAGGAAGGAGGAAGTCTCCGAAAGCTTGTGAATTTAAAATAAAATTGCTGGACTATAACTTGGTGTTTAACATTGTTTACAATTGTCAACCCCAGTCCATCACCGGCATCTCCACACCAGTCAATGTTGGGAAAGTTAAAGTCCCCTACTATTACCACCCTATTTTTCTTGCAGCTGTCTGTAATCTCCTTACATATTTGCTCCTCAATTTCCAGTTGACTATTTGGGGGTCTGTAATACAATCCTATCAAAGTGATCTCTCCCTTCTTATTTTTCAGTTCTACCCATACAGACTCAGTGGGCGAACCCTCGGATATATCCCCTCTCACTACTGCCGTGATGTTCTCCCTAATCAAGAACGCAACTCCCCCTCCTCTCTTACCTCCTGCTCTATCTTTCCTATAGCATCTGTACCCTGGAACATTGAGCTGTCAGTCCTGCCCCTCCCTTAGCCATGTTTCAGTAATAGCTATAACATCCCAGTCCCATGTACCCATCCATGCCTTGGGTTCATCTGCCTTGCCCATCAGACTTCTTGCATTGAAATAAATGCAGTTTAATCTCGAACATTTCTCTGACCATTTGCCAATAAGATAGTACAAAGTAAAATGTATGCTGTTTAAATTGTTCCTGTAAATTAGCCAGCAATATAATAGGCTCCATAATTACACTCTACTTTTGTGTAGAGGGCACCTTCTCAGCCCAACAATAGTGATTAATGCAGCAGTACCTAAAAGTCTAGGAGGAGAAAAGATAAATCACTTCCACATAATGTTTTAAACAGCAATAATATTCTTAAAGTACTCAAATCTATTTAACTAAAATAGTTTACATACTTCGATTAAAATATATTGACCTGTGACCTTCAATTAGAACAAGGGTTGTTATTTCCCTTCACATTTGAGCCCAATGGAAGAGTTATCCAAATTAAAAGCATTTACTAATTGCACATTTAAATACATTTAGAATACCTGTGATGAAAATAGTAATGCTTAGTCAGCGAAATTGCTGCTATCATGATGGATATTTGTCCCTTGGATCCTAATCATAACCCATGCCTCTTGGTGTGAGGACAATTTTGCTGTCAATAAAAGAATAAGAAGACTTGCGCCTTTCATGACCTCAGGACGTCCCAAAGCATTGCACTGTCAATAAGGTATTTTTGAAGTGTGTTCACTATTGTAATGTTGGAAACATTCAATTTGTGCACGTCAAGATCCCAACAACAGCAATGTGATAATGACCAGATAATCTGTTTTAGTGACGTTGGTTGAGGGATATATATTGGCCAGAGAGAAGTCCCCTGCTCCTCTTCAAAATAGTGCCATGGGATCTTTTGCGTCCACCTGAGAGGGCAGATGGGGCCTCAGATTATCATCTCACCCGAAGGACAGCACCTCCAACGGTGCAGCACTCCCTCAGTACTGCACTGTAATGTCAGCCTAGATTTTGTGTCAATGATATGCAGCACCAGATAACTGATCAAACTAACTGTGTTTCAGTATGACATTCTGCCCATTGTAAGTTAAACTAGAAGGTTTATGGGAGTATGTAATAAGTTATAAGAAGAATTAATCTGAAGTTGGAGCTTCGGCTACATTGAGTTTTAATTTGTTCCGTGAGAGATATGACCTTGGCCTGTCCTCCCCCACAGAACAATTGTCTGCCTTTCTGACCAGTCTTGTGAAAAAACTGAAACCAGGAATCTAAAGATTTATGGATCCTGTGATTCCAGCAGGGAGCTATCCTGTCAGGGAGCAAGGGTTTGAAGTTGGGCTACAATACCAAAGTGCAGATTCTCTGACCCCTACTCCCTATTGAGCGCAGCTTCCCACTGATGAATTTACTGTGATATATTGGTATAGAATTCAGAAGTTCAAATAATTCTTAAATTTCCAGGATTGTCCTTTAATTTCCCCAACAGACTTGTGTTGTGAATCAGTCTAGTTTAATCCCTGCTGGAAGTCGATCATGTAGTTTTTTTTCTAACTCATCGGACTGTTGGAAAATAATTCCTAATATTTTTCAGCAAAGAGCTTAAGTTGCAGAAAAAATCTTTATGAGGATTAACTAGATTGGCTGCCGCATTTCCTACATTATAACAGTGACTACACTTCATTCATTGTAAAGCGGTTTGGGGTGTCCCATGGTGTGAAAGGTGCTATTTAAATGCAAGTCTTTTTTTACAAAATTAATAACTGAAGGAATAGTAATGAAATATACCTAAAAGGTGCTGAAATTTGAAAAAAAATGTTCATATAAGTAATGGCAGCACAGTGATTTATTTTCCCCCAATCCAGATAATTTTATATTTGATAGTGATTTAGCTAGGGTTGTGCGGCAAACTTCCATTAGCTATCACCTGGGTATTGTGAAACATCTAGAAAGCAATGTGGTAGGGTAATGTAAAATACATTAAAAATCGCTCTTTTTTTTCCTTGGATCCCACCAGTAATATGTTGTACTCAGCACGTTCCTACAAGTTTTGAACCACTCCTGGACATCGGCCTGGAAATTGCTCATGAAATAATAATGAGGCTAACAGGGCTCACAGTTATTTCAGAGCAAATGGAAGAGCGAGTTCCGGCAAGCACACGTACGCAGTCAAATTCGGAAATTGCTCTTCCATTTGCCCTGCTCGTTTGAATGCTTTGCATTAAAGAGATCTCACCAGCTGAATGATGGGCCAGTGCGAGCTTGCTGCACTGCCCAGCTGGAAATGAACTAATCTCTCTATAGGTCTAAACTAACTTTAACAGCATCGTAAGTATTAATGACTGGCAAACAATCTCTCTGGCACTTAAAATTAACCTTTTAAAAATGTGAAGTCTCCTTCCTCCTGATATTAGTTGTTGTTGGGGACATTAAAAAAAAT
Organism: Heptranchias perlo; assembly: GCF_035084215.1. Lineage (NCBI taxonomy): Eukaryota > Metazoa > Chordata > Chondrichthyes > Hexanchiformes > Hexanchidae > Heptranchias > Heptranchias perlo. Next base: position 26,925,113 of record NC_090331.1, read on the forward strand.
TAAAATTGTTACTTTTTGTTTATTCTTTTGATCGATTTTACCTGTCCTTTAATCTTATCCTCTCTTTATTTCGCTTTCTCTAACTAATTTTATAGAGAATTTACTAATCTACCTGCTACCTGAGACTGCCTGGTTCTTAGTCTATGTGGCCGTGAAGGAGGCTTTTACTTCCTGGTTCTGACTGCGTGGTTTGTCAATGCTTCCAGCTGATTGGTTGAGGGGAGAGAGAGATCCTTTCTCCACTCTCAGCTTAGAGAAGCCTGGGAAAGACCGTTGCACTTCTTGCAGGCCCCTATTGAAGAAAGTTGGCGCCCAGAAGCCCGTGGAACGTTTGTGGGTGAGGTAGTTACTTGTGAGTGGCAGGGACATCCGTTCGCTGCTCAGCGCAATTTCCGGGCCAATATCTTTAATCATTTGTCTTTCATGGCTATCCTAATGATGTCATTAACCTGGATCTACATGTTGTTCTTATGATAAATGGTGCCGCTGCTTGTACTGTTTTATTATTTGCACATATGTTGGCTTTCTTCTGTTATCTTTAAAAGCCAAAATAAACCTATTCACATAATGAATTTAACATATTTCCTGGAGCTGCTGGTAACCACTCCATATAAAGCTGGCAGACCAGCTGCTCATTCGAACTAACTATGCATCCCGTTAGATTTGTTTCTTTCTGTTGGCTCATCAAAAATGATGCTACAGAATCCTTATGTGGATCTGCAATCATCATTGCAATGCTTAGTGGGTCCAAGTGCAATCATAGTTGATGTCTTTTGGCATATCCTTACAACATTAGGGAAGTGATCATGTTTTGATGATGGTCTAATGAATCCTTAGCAAAGGGAAAGAAGTCCATTGATGGGGCGTTATTAACATCAACATGACAATATAATATGAGTTGGATGGTGAAAAGCACAAAAATTATCTCATTGATTCTGTTAACATAGTTGCCCCTTATTCAAGTCTCCTGCATATCCATTTATATTTTATGTCTTGCCTGATTTTGGATCATGCTTATCTAGCTCTAGATACAGTTTTGGCATTTGAATGTAATGTGATTTTTGTTCTTTTTACTTTGCCATTAAATATATATAATCCAGGAGCCAGTACCAGTCCTTTCTGGTCTGTCGGCTGCACTATAAGCCAGTTGATGGATGGCTGTGTACCTCACCATCAAGAACATTTTAAGTGCTAACTTGTTAGGCTTTATTGTTGAGTAATGTATTGAAGTTTTTTTTTAATTACAGGGGAATCAAGTGGCTGTTATTTGCTGGTGACTGTCAGTGAAGATAATTAGTTTATCAGTATGACAGATTTATGTTTCAATATTTTGGTGATTAGAAATGGAGACAGGTTTTTTGCAACAAATATATTTAACAGCACAAGTGACTTAAATAAATCTAGAACTAATTGGTATTCCAAATGACATTTTCAGCATATTGTTCTTTCAGCATTCATTAAAGTTCTTTTACAGCCTATAATCAGCTCTTTTGATATGAAAACCTTGCTTGTAGCATTGAAGGGATGTCTAAATTGTGAAGGCATAAGGGTTCAATACCTGTTGAAGATGTTTGATCTGAACAATAAGTGTCACAAGGCACATACTCCAGAATAATATTTTTTCAGATGATTACTGGGAAATAGTGTGTATCTTATTGATTTTATAGAGTCCTACATCTATAACAAGGATTAGGCATGTGGCTGAAATTCTTGTTATATCCTGTTTGATGTAGCTGTTCCTTTTACATAAATTGTGACCAGCTTTTCCTATTTTTCACTAAAGAACATATTCCTACCAGAGGCTTGATTTGTACAAAATCAGAATCTTGTACAAAGTCCTTAGGTATTTTCTTGGCATTAGTTGATTGGAGTACTTATGTCAGGCAGGAAATACCATCCATTCACAAAGTTTAATCAACCTCACACTCTAATATTTTTCATTTCATCAGCCAGTATATTCCTCTAATGCAAAGCCAAACATCTCTGTTGTGCAAATGTTCAACAACTACCAAAGACAATTGATATTGAAAACAAAATTTCACCTTAATTTAATTTAGATGTTCCATATTTTATACCCCATTCCTCATGGTCTACTTCAACAGGATGTTTACAGGCAGGTACCCTGGCTCTTTCAAACGTTCCAGAGCTTACCTGTGAGCATATCCATACTTAGTCTGATTTCAATAACAGCAATTTTCTGGAAATTCATCTATTTCCTTTCTATGTGTGTTGGCTTATATAGCCACCACTATATAAGTGATGATATGAGCAGCACAGTGGTATCACAGGGGTGGATACTGCATTGAGGAGACCATCTTAGTTCCCATGTCTTAAGCTTTGTGAAACTTTGCTTACACATCAGTTTTTGTTGTTTGTTTCTCTGGAACTTTTCTGGAAACTTTGATAGTGAGTACAAAAGAAGGATAATTTATGGAGAAATGAAATTCCCAATGGGAATTTCTCTCGATGTGTTATGAGGAGAAGGAGGAACAGGGAATGGAGGAGGTTAGATTGGAGAAACTGAGAATGAGAATCCTATGGAAGCTATTTATTTTTGTTTCTAATGTGTAGGTACCTACTCCACAGGATTTAAAGACAGAAGATCTTATTTAGATTTATCTAACCATGAATGCATCCGAAGACCGTTTCCCCCTAACCCCTCCCCTCCTCCTCCCAGAGACTATTGGGAAGTTATGCCAGCTGTTGGCTGAAGACCTGCAACCTACTTTCACCAGGAGAACAGCATCTACTGTAGCAATGAAAGTGAAAATATTTGTTTTTGCCATTGGCTTACTCCAGCCAGCCTGCGGGCGGGGGGGGGTGGCGGTGGGGGCGTGGGGTGGGGGGGGGGGGGGGCGGTGGCGGTGGCGGGGAAGGTGGACATTTGTCACATTAGTCAGGCAGCAGCACACCACTGTATGAAGACGGTCGCTGATGCTCTATTCAGACAAGCCCTGTCATTTATCAACTTCTTAGTGGATCCTGCAAAACAAAAAGTGGGCAGTCCTATTCAATGGATTTGGTAGGATTCCCACAGGTACAAGGAGCAATTAATGGACACATGTGGCATTGAAAGCCTAATGTGACAACCCCCTCATTTTCATTAATAGGAAATGTTCAGCAAATGTGTGATGCCAATCCCCTTATCGTGCAGATTAATGCCCACTGTCCAGGAAGCTGTCGTGGCTGTTTTATCATGCGACATTCCACCATACCAACCTTGAGGACACAGAACTATATATCAAGATGGTTGATTGGTGAGCAGGGATATCCCCTGCAGTTGTGACTTATGACTCCAGTAAGGCATCCACAGATGGAGATGGCGAACAAATATAATGATGCATGGGACTACAAGGATTTAATAGTGCAGACCAAAGGCAGTTTGAATTTTATTTTTGTGCCTGCGTAAGGCTGGTGGAGCCCCACTGTACAGTCCAGTAATAGTCTCTGAAATCATTGTTGCTTACTTCATTCTGCATAATATCATCATACAGTAAGGATTAGTGCTTTCTAAAGCTGAAGGGGGTGATGATAATGATGAAGTGGGAGAAGATTTTCCATTCCCACATCACGAGGAGGACGAACAGGAAGGGAAGGTAGTGGAGCTAGAAAGCCATCAGCCTGCGGTCATAAAAATAGAAGGCAGCAATTCATAGCTGAGTGAGCTAAATGAAAGTTGAGGAGCCAAGTAAAATATCCCACCTCTCCTGCCCCACCACCCATCCACAACTGCCTCATAAAGTTGTGAATTGCCAGATGTTTCTGTACCTTGCTTCCATAATAAAGAAACCAAACTTTCACATGCCATCATCCAAGTCCACTAAATTGAAAACATCCACAGAAATGTACTCTTAAGTTTATGTGGTCATTTTACTTTCCAGAGCAAAATTCCACAAAAAGGGTCCAATAATTTCCCACACTCTAACAACAACTATTTCTTACCACCATGTCTACCCTTTGTGCCAGCTATCTTACTTGCTCTAACTCCTAATATGCTACTTCTTTGCTGTTCTCAACTTTAATTGGTTGAGAATCCATGTTTGGAGCTGGTTTACAGGTAGAAAACAAGTTTTATGATGTGGATTCTATCGTCACAAACATAAGTGAGAACTTGGCAGCTCCAGGGAAAAATAGGGTAAATAAAAGTGTTTGAATAAAGTTTTAATATCAAGTTTTAATATGCCAGCTATCTTACTTGCTCTAACTCCTAATATGCTACTCCCTGTGTGGTGTGAGGTTGAGAGTTGAGTAGCTAGGAAGATTCTGCAGAAATCTTTGTGAATTGAGATTACTCTTATCTCTGCAAAGCTGCTGTTCCTAAGGGACCCATCTCCAGTTGTCATTCTGTTGCATTGTCAATAGGATCAGGAACCAGGGCTGAAGCTCCCTCAGGTGTTGATATTGAAAGCGGCCTTAAAGAAGATGGTGTACTTTCACTCTTGTAAAATATGTCAACATATTTGGAGTACCACCAACAAGTTGTGATTGGAGCACAATCATATTGCTGGAGTAATTTATAAGATAAGTCATTCAGCAGGCCTGCTTTAGAAACTTATGAAAAGTTGACCTGTTCATGTCTGTGACACAACCATATCAATCTTTGCTGTTCTCAACTGTAATTGGTTGAGAATCCATTTTTGGAGCTGGTTTACAGGTAGAAAACAATTTTCATGATGTGGATTCTATCATCACAAACCTCAGTGAGAACTTGGCAGCTCCAGGGAAAAATAGGGTAAATAAAAGTGTTTAAATAAAGTTTTAATGTCAAATTTTAAATTGGGCATGTGAGCTCCAGGAATAAATTGAAAGTAAAATTAAAATGATACATTATCAAGGGAAGAGAAAGAATAAGGCAAAACGAATCATAGAATTTTACAGCACAGAAAGAGACCGTTCAGCTCATCGTGCCTGTGCCGACTCTTTGAAAGAGATACTCAATTGGTCACACTCACTTACTCTTTCCCCATAGCCTGGCTAACGTTTCCTTTTCAATTATATATCCAATTCCCTTTTGAAAGTTATTGTTGCTTCTGCTTCCACCACCCTTTCAGGCAGTGCATTCCAGAGCATAACAAGTCACTGCGTAAAAAAAATTCTCCTCATCACGCTTCTTGTTCTTTTGCCAATTATAGTAAATCTGTTCTCTGATTACTGACGTACCCACCAGTGGAATCAGTTTCTCCTTATTTAGTCTATCAAAACCACTCATAATTGTGAACATCTCTCTTAAATTAAATCTATTGATCAAGGAAACTATTATAGCACTGGAAAGAGATGATGTAGTTGAGGGGTCAAAGTCAGAATCTGTTTGGTTAGAATTGAGGAACAATAGAGGAGCTATTACACTACTGGGTGTGTACTGTAGGCCACCAAATAATGCGAAGGAGACAGAGGAGAAAATTTGCAGACGAATTACAGAAAGATGCAAAAATTATAGAGTAGTGATAATGGGGGACTTCAATTATCCCAATATAGACTGGGACAGTAACAGCATAAAGGGCAAAGAGGGGAGGACTTCCTGAAATGTGTTTGAGAACTTTTTGGAACAGTGTGTTTCCAGCCCAACCAGGAAAGAAACTGTGCTGGATCTAGTTCTGGGGAATGAAGTGGGTAGGTGGAGCATGTTTCATGGGGGAACATTTGGGGAACACTGATCATAATATCATTAGGTTTAGAATAGTTATGGAAAAGGACAAGAAACAATCAAATGTGAAAATGCTTAACCGGAGGAGGGCAGATTTCAATGAGTTAAAAAGGAATCTTGCCCATGTGGATTGGAATCAAAAATTGGTAGGGAAAACAGTAATTGAACAGAGTAGACACATCCCTATGAGGGGGAAAGGAAGGACATCCAAAGCTGGAACTCCCTGGATGACTAAAGGTATATAGACTAAAATTAAACAGGAAAAGGAAGCTTATGATGAATGTAAATTGATAATACATTAAATAATCAGGCTGAATACAGAAAGTACAGAGGAGATCTAAAAAAAGGAATAAGAGGGGCAAAGAGAGAGTATGAGAATAGATTAGCAGCTCACATAAAAGGGAACCCAAAAGTCTTTTGTAAACATACAAATGGTAAAAAGATATTTTAAGAAAGGGTGGGACCGATTAGGTTCAAAAAAGGAGATCTTCTTGTGGAGGCAGAGGGCATGGCTGAGGTATTACATGAATACTTTGCACCTGTCTTCACTAGAGAAGAGGATGCTGCCATTGTAGCAGTGAAGGAGGGGGTAGTAGTGATATTAGATAGGATAAAAATAGATAAAGAGGAGGTACCTAAAAGATTGGCAGTACTCAAAGTAGAAAAGTCACCGGGGTACAGGTGGGATGCATCCGAGGTTACTGAAGGAAGTAAGGGTGGAAATTCCAGAGGCTCTGGCCACAATCTTCCTTAGATATGGGGATGGTGCTGAAGGACTGGAAGGTTGCAAATGTTACACCCATGTTCAAAAAAGGGGAGAGGGATAAACCCGACAACTGCAGGCCGGTCAGCCCAAAGTCAGTGGTGAGGAAACTTTTAGAGACAATAATCCTGGACAAAATTAATTGGCACTTGGAAAAGTATGGGCTAATAAATAAAAGTCAGCATGGATTTGATAAAGGCAAATCGTGTTTGACTAACTTGATTGAGTTTGTTGATGAAGTAACGGAGAGAGTTGATAAGGGTAGTGCAGTTGATGTGTCTATGGATTTTCAAAAGGTATTTGATAAAGTACCATATAATGGACTTGTTAGCAAAATTAAAGCCCGTGGGTTTAAAGGGGCAATGGCAATATGGATACAAAATTGGCTAAGGGACAGAAAGCAGTGAGTCGTGGTGAAAGGTTATTTTTCAGACTAGAGGGAAGTATACAGTGGTGTTCCCCAGAGGTCAGTATTAGCAGCACTGCTTTTTTTGATGTACATTAATGACCTGGACTTGGGTATGGAGGATATAACTTCAAAGTTTGCAGATGACATGAAACTCGGAAATGTAGGAAACAATGTGGAACACAGTGACAGACTTCAGGAGGACATAGACTGGTGAAATGGGCAGACACATGGCAGATGAAATTTAATGCAGAGAAGTGTGAAGTGATACATTTTGGTAGGAAGAATGTGGACGGGCAATATAAACTAAATGGTACAATTTTAAAGGGGGTACGGGAACAGAGAGACTTGGGGGTTCACATTCACACATCTTTGAAGGTGGCAGGACAAGTTGAGAAGGCTGTTTAAAAAAGAATTTGAGATCCTGAGCTTCATTAATAGAGGCGTAGAGTACAAAATCACAGAAGTTATGCTAAACCTTTCGATAACACTGTTAGGCCTCAGAGGGTGTATTGTGTTCAATTCTGGGCACCACACTTTAGGAAAGATATCAAGGCCTTGGAGAGGATGAAGAAGAAATTTAGTAGAATGGTAGCAGGGATGAGGGACTTCAGTTATGTGGAGAGACTGGAGAAGCTGGGGTTGTTCCCCTTAGACAGTGAAGGTTAAGGGGATATTTGATAGAAATGTTCAAAATCATGAACGATTTTGACAGAGTAAATAAGGAGAAACTGTTGCCAGTGGCAGAAGGGTTGGTAAGCAGAGGACACAGATTTAAGGTGATCAGCAACAGAGCCAGAGGTGACATGAGGAAACATTTTTTTACGCAGTGAGTTGTAATGGTCTGGAATGCACTGCCTGAAAGGCAGTTCCCTTGTAACTTTCAAAGGGAATTGGATAAATACTTGAAGGGAAAAAATTTACAGGGTTATGGGGAAAAGAGCAGGGGAATGGGACTAATTGGATAGCTCTTTCAAAGTGTCGGCACAGGCACGATGGGCTGAATGGCTTCCTCCTGTGCTTTACCTACTATGATACCATGAATCCACTTGATCACCAAAAATGTTTCAGAACATAAAGAATTTGAAACTGAATTTTCCACTTTTTGGTTGAAGAAAAATAAATCTTTTTTTAAATAATCCTTGTTAATGGGATGCTGATGCTGAGAGGCATTTCCCCTGGCTGGAGGGTCTCGAACTAGCCGGGGGGGGGGGGGGGGGTCATAGACTCAAGATAAGGGGTCAGCCATTTAGGACCGAGGTGAGGAAAAATTTCTTCACTCAGATTATTGTGAATCTTTGGAATTCTCTACCCCAGAGGGCGGTGAATGCTCAGTCATTGAGTATATTCAAGACAGAGATTGATAGATTTTTGGACACTAAGGGAATCAAAGGATATGAGGATAGGGTGAGAAAGTAGAGTTAAGGTAGAAGATCAGCCGTGATCTTATTGAATGGCGGAGTAGGCTCGAGTGGGCCACATGGCCTACTTCTGCTCCTATTTCTTATCTTCTTATTCTTACGGTTAGAAAGGAAAACAAAGAAACCACTGCTAATCTTACATCTTGTCTAAACTGAGCACTTCATAATAGAAAGGTTGTTAATATTTTCATTGAGACCTACCTGACATAAATCTTCGAGAATTAAATCTCCAGTTTGTTTGAAAATCTTTTGGGGAGAAAAACAAAGATGCCAACAAATTCTCAGAGGATGCGGGATGCACACCCTTCTGCTTCAACTTAAAAAGAAAAGAAAAAAACTTGCATTTATATAGCACCCTTCACAATGTCAGGATGCCCAAAATGCTTTACAGGCAATGAGGTACTTTTGTAGTCACTGTTGTACTATAGGAAAATGAGAGAGCCAATTTGCACATAGCAAAGTCCCACAAACAGGAATGAGATAAATGACCAATTAAACTGTTTTGGTGGTGTGGGTTGAGGGATAAATATTGGCCAGGACACCGGGAGAACTTCCCTGCTCCTCTTTGAATAGTGACCATGAGATCTTTTATGCCTACCTGAGGTGTCAGGCAGAATCTCGGTTTGATGACTCATATCTCTGAGCCATATAAAACGGAGTTGTATTGTATTAGAGGCTATTTCAATTTAAATATGCTTCAGTAGCATATATTGCAATTAAATTTCTACATTTGACGAGATGACAACATGCCTTTTACCTGCACTAAAGCAGGAGCCATGAGTGGGAAAATTGTATGGATAGTTGAAGAACGGAAAACGTATCATAAAATTAAGCTCATTTACTTCTGACAGTTCTGACCTTTATGTCATGATTTGTTTTCACTTCAAAATCCTAATGCATTTCTGAAACATTTCCAGCTGCTTCTGTATTTAACACCTCTTGTGTGTTTAAAATATGCTGGTGTTGAAGTCATTGGCAAATGGGCAAAATTGATTGAACTACTTTTTTTTACACAAGGTAGCACTACTTAGATTGTACTGGTTTATGTGTGCAGTAACTTCCATGTGAGCTATGTGACAATGTGTAAATTTGGAAATATACAGAAATTTATGTAAAATGCACATGATGTACAGCTGCACTTCATTTTGTACCAATTTTTCACTTTGAAACCATTTGGCCACCGATGATCACTGTACCTCTTTCACTTTCACTTTTCTGTTTTAGTGTTTGATCAGTTCGGTCTTTTGGAATTCACATTTGTAATTTGAATTCAACAGTTTCTGTTTTTACCCTAAATTGAGATACCGTGGTAGAGTTTCCTCTTGTTTCCGTTAGTTTTGCTCCCAGATTCCAGCACAATCGGCTGAACCAGCGCAAGAGATCGGGGAATTTTAAATATAAGTGAGTTACGCCCAAAAACACTTTGTTCAAGATTTTCCGTGATCTTTTACGCTGGTTTAAGATTCAATTCACCCGGATCAGGCCCCGCCTACAAAATTGGCCACGCCCCAGGTTGAAATTGCGAGTTTCCGCCAATTGCGCTGGTTAGGGAAAGCAATTCAAATTGCTCTCATTTTCTTCGGCGCGCAGGCAGTAGTGGGTACATTTTGAAAGCTTTTACATATATTAAAAAATATTTAATTTACTAAGAAAATAGTTAGTGTACACCAATTAAACTATTAAATGGTCCAGTATAGTTTTTTAAAGTCATTTTCAGTGATATCAAATGAGGTTACTCACAAGTAGTGAACTAGACGCTCTTATTAAAAATGCTTATTTTTTTGTGATAAACACATTTTCAGCTGTATTAATAAAACTGCATCAGGTTACCCCTCTTAAATACATCAATGAATATTTTATAATGCAAAGAAAAAAATGATTATGTTCTATTACGCTGCCCGATTGCGCTGGTTCATGTAAGATTTGTGATTATGCAAATACATTTTTGCGGAAGCTTGAACTGTAACCCAACCAGAGCAATTTCGGATGGAAACTTTACTCACTAAATTTTTAAAAAGCATGACTATTGCAAACAAAAATGGATCTGACTGGAGGGAAGATGTTGCCTGCAGAAATCCACCTAGTCTTATTGTTATACACCAGCTCCAATATCTTTATTTTTTTATTCATTCATGGGATGCGGGTATCGCTGGCAAGGCCAGCGTTTATTGCTTTGTCAGACTGGGACCCATTGTAAGTCAGCAAGCATGGGGTGATGGGCGAACGAGACTTGGTGCGAGTTAGGATAGGGGCAGCAAAGTTTTGGATGGCCCCACTGGTGGCATTGTAGCATTTCAGTATTACCGCCTAGAAATTTGCCCATTTTTGGGCACGCAGGGGATACAGGGAATGATCCCAGTGCCTGAGTTGTGAGGCCTGAGGTGCACTCAATATTGAGCCTGAGGCCTCATTACCATCGAGCTGCGGACACTAACAAGCAGCTTGGAAGATCGGGCCACTGCAACACCTACAACGGCCTTGAAGTAAGTTGTTCAAGGGGACTGGGAGGGGGGGCAATCAGGTCAGGATGTAGCGGTGGTCGATCAGGTTGGGAGTTACCGGCGCACAGGTGGGATTGGTGGGAGGGGTGGGGGGGAAGAGATGGCCGGCAGCAGTCCATGTTCTTTGAATGTGAGGTCAGGAGGAGTCCTCCTGGCTCTACATTCGGGTGAGTATATTTTAAGATCTTACCCTGTTGGATGCAGCCTAACAAGCTGTTCCCTCTAAGGCTGCAGGTAGACCTGGTTCAGGGCAAACCAATATTGCAGAGGTGGCCTCAAACAGCGTAGGCCCCTTATTATCATATGTAAAGGGCCTTACGCCTGTTTCAGGCGTGGGGTCTGCACACCGATTTTTGTTTTTGGCCTTTACCAATATGGTGGGGGGTGCACTTCTGGCACGTAATGAGCGTGCGCTTCCTGTCTGCCATATTGAAGACACAGTCACTTATATTGATTCAATGTAAAGTCACTGTAAAAGAGTCCAGGAAATCTGCAGGATAATAAGCATAAACTGGCCATATATGCTATTGATGGATTGTTCTTCCAAATAAATCTTTAGCTTTTGAAGGTATGGTGCTGCATCTCATTACTCAGTTAACTGGGTCAAGTTTGAACTTGAAATAAAAGCTGGAAATCCACAGCAGGTTGATTAATATCTAAAAGAGAGTGGTTCAGATTTTGAATGTGAACTTTCATTAGTTTAGATGAAAAATTACACCAAAATATTAAAAATTTCTTTATTTTTCAGATGCTAATTGATCTGCTGTACGTTTCCTACATTTTCTATTTTTTCTTTAGATTTCCTGTACGGGTTTTTTTCTCTTCATGTTAAATTTTAACCTTGACTGTTTCTAAGAGGTGGCTCCTTTCTAAAATTGAGGGGTATCTTTTCGAGAATATGTTTAAAGCTATTTAAATAGTTTGGGAATTTTATTACATAAGGACATAGTAGACATCCATCAAATAAATCAAACCACTCATACAAAGAAAATTCTCCAAGATTAGATCTTTAGGGAATTTGTTGATTTTCTATGGGGAAAATCTTTCAGATGAGACGTTAAACCGAGGTCCTGCCTGCCCTCTCAGGTGGACATGAAAGATCCCACTGCACTATTTCGAAGAAGAGCAGGGGAGTTATCTTCGGTGTCCTGGCCAATATTTATCCCTCAACCAACATCACTAAAAGCAGAATATCTGGTCGTTATCACATTGCTGTCTGTGGGAGCTTGCTGTGTGCAAATTGGCTACCACGTTTCCTACATTGCAACAGTGACTACACTTCAAATATACATAATTGGCTGTAAAGCACTTTGGAACATCCTGAGGTTGTAAAAAGCCCTATATAAATGCAAGTCTTTCTTGCTTTGTTTGGGGAACAATACAGATGTTCACATAAGGATATCTCAAGGTTTAGATCCTTTTCATGATTCTACTTAGAATTCAACAGAGAGTCAAAAATGAACATAAAAATATCCAAATCGAATTGTCTCTTCGATTAATGCATTTAATAATGCCACATCCATATGTGACCTATTTGATTGAACTGACAAGGTTAACTGAACTTAATTAATTTATAATGGCAGCTGATTGTAGAACTTCTGAAGAATCATGAAAATAAATGGTTCTGGTTGCTAACGTGCTTACTAAAACTAAAAGCACTTCATTGGCTCTAAAGCGTTTTGGGACATCCTGCGGTTGTGAAAGGTGCTGTAGAAATTCAAGTTCTTTCTTTTCTTTTACTACGTCAGGTTTATTGAGCAGCTAAAATAATAAAAAAAACAAAAATAGCATGACTCAAACTGGAAGAAATTGTAAAATGCAAGATTTCAGCAAGGATAAAAGTTCTGCACTTTTGATAACCTTAACCCTAACCCTAACCCTAACTCATTACTTCTACTAGTTAAAGGCACTGCCTAGTGTATGACTAAATGATACAGAGTCAGAATGTCTCACAGTTGATCCCTAGTCTGTGCTGAATTAGCTGATCTAAACAAAGTTAGCTGTTAAGTAGCTACAGTTGGTCTTAATAGACCCCTGAGCTGGTGGCGGGGTGGGGGTGGCGGGGGTGAGGAGGCAGGGAAGAATCAGCCAGGGTTTTCACTCCCTATTGCTGTGCAGTGATACTTGCTAGAAATTGCACGTATGTGGAATTGAGCAACAACAACTTGCATTTAAATAGTACCTTTGAATATAAAGAAACTTCCCTAGGACCTTCACAGAGACGTAAGGGAAACGGATGCAGAGCCAAAGAATGAAAGATTATGAGGATTGACCAAAAGGTTGATCAAAGACGTGGGTGCTAAGCCTGTTGCCTCTTGAGTCAGAAGGTTGTGGGCTCAACTCCCATTCCAACACATAAACTAAGTTGATACTTCAGTGCCGCATTGAGGGAATGTTGCACTGTTGGAGGTGCCACCTGCTTCCTCAGGTAAATGTAAAGGATCCTATTGGTATTATTTGAAGAAGAGCAGGGGAGTTGTCCTACTGTTCTGCTTGTGGGATCTTGCTGTATGCAAATTGTTTGTCCCTGCAGACTAAAATGCATTGTTTATGTCACGCATATATTTTTGTAACATGGAATTGTTGAGAATGCAATGTAGTTAGCAGCAAGGAACAGCCAATCGTGACTCACCCCCAGTAATCATTTTGTGCTTCTGAAACAATTAATAAGCCATTTAGATAAAGGTCAAAAGGTTTATTAATCAGCTGTGGTCTGTGCAGTTGTCACCAAAAATAGTTGAACACCAACAGAAAAAAAATCCCACTTAATCCATAAGCATGTGTTCAGGTTCGTGATGGCAGTCTTGACTTTCCTTCCTCAAAGATTGAAGCACTGATAAAGATAATTTTTGCACTGGCATCAGTTTCTAGAAAACAACCTGATAAAATAGTTTTGATGTATTGCAATTTTGAATTTTTGTACTTTGTCAAATTTTTACGACAAAATAAAAGTAAAATCTAAAACCTCCATCTTTTATTATTAGTGATGGTAACTTTAGAGTACATACTAACATACAAAAAATGACGAGCAGCAAAAGACCAGCTGGTCCACCCAAGCCTGCCCCACACTCATGATGCCTGCAGCATCATGACCAGACCCTTCCGATCCTCCCCCAGTACCCACAACCCCCCAACACCCCCCCCCCCCCCACCCCCCAATCCCACTACCCCCTGCAGCCATGTAATCTCCCAGGAGAGGGAAAAACAGAAAAAACAACTCAGGGCCAATAAGGGAAAAAAAATCTGGAAAATTCCTCTCCGACCCCCCCTCAGGTGATCGGAACCAGTCCAGGAGATCACATTGACCATGCGTATGTTAACTGTTAATTCACTTAATAACACAGTTCCAGATTAAAAGGCAAATACTTTTAAAAGCTTCTAAAGCTTGACATGATAGCCTAGAAAAATCCTCATTTAGTGTTATAGGGTTTTTCTTATTATTGACTTTACTCACCTGGAGTAAACTTTGACAATGTTTGTATTTGATGCCATAATATGGAAACCAGGCTTCAAAGCACTAATCATTTTCAAATTGTCAACAATTTAGTGACAATTTATTTGAAATTCTTTGAAAGGAAATTGCTGGACGAGGATATCTGAAATTTTCACGCATGTGTATAATATAGTTTCTATAATCTTGTAACCAGTGACAGAATTCAAGGGGATGTATCCGGCTTATTAATTTATGACTTGTTTGAACATTCCATATATGTGATGACTGCATGGAATTTTATTTACTATAGAGGCAACCGTATTAACTTTGAAATGAAAAGTAAGCTGTGGTTTCCACCTTTACTTATCCAGTACTATCTACACAATATTATCTGGAAAGAAACCTTTGGTTTCGGCACTTGGATCACTTGCCATTATTGTCTTTAACAATCCCCCCACTCTGAAGCAGGAAGATTTACTTTTTGCTGTTATCAATACATCTATCTATCTCGAAGAACACAAAACGTGTCAGCTCAACAACAACAAAACTCATCTGATCAGATTTTACATGTCCTTACTTCAAAACTTTGTGTTATTGTTGGCTGCAGTTCATTCCTTTTACAACCAGGCATTTGAATTCACTCTGCAATGTGAATTCTTGAAGTGGTAGCAATGACATTGCCTTCAGAATTTGTATTTTATATGAATATGTACTGTACCAGTTTAAAAATATTTTTACAATGTGAAATCGAATATTGGATCAAAATGCTAGTTCCATGATTGGCTGTGAAAAGATTTTCTTTTTGGTTCTGGATTAGACTCCAAAACTTTTTTTGCTGGGGAAAGGAGAGGAAACAGATGTATGTCCCAGATCTCTTCCTCCACCAAAAAAATAATGCTTGGATCTCCTCTGAGAAATGTCTAAACCCACCAGAGTTGACCCATTGCTTTTAAAGAAAATTATTAATACCATTTTGCTAACCAACTTAATGAACATTTGTTTTGTTAGATTTGGTTTTATCATCTCTTCTCTCCAGAATAGGTCCGTTTCTGGCCAACACTTACAACTCTTGTATGGAAAAGATGATGACTGACTTCCCAGTGAACTCAAATTTGTTATTCTTAATGTGGAGAGAACAGACATAATTGGGGGATGAAGTTAGGAGTATTAGATTGAAACAATAAATGAAATTGATGAGTCATCTAAAGAGAATTAATTTATAGCTGACAAGTCAGCTGCAATTTAATGCATGTCAGCATTGGTCTATTTTATTTTATGTGTCGCTATAGTCTATAAAATAAGGATTACAATGTCACCTGCAATTTATGTCTATCCACTCCATGTTAAGATTGATGAACTTCTCAGCTGGAAGTACATTATATTCATTTGAGACAGAGGACTGTCAAAATGGATCAGGTTAATAATCCACATCATCCCAACTCAACTGTCCAAAGTTTGGTGCAGTCAAGCCCACTTAAATTAATAACTGATTTTTAAAAAAATTAAGAGAATAAAGCCTCCGTGCACAAATCCCTTTTCTATCTTTTCCGATGATAGCTGTCCCTGTTAAATGAATAAAATGTTTAAATGAATCGCAAAAGTCTGGAATTATTCATTTAAGTGTTAAGCCCTTTTTAATTAACATGTTAGGTTATTTTTACAAGCGTTTTTGTCAAGGTGTGAAAATTGCCCGTAACCAGTTCAGTGATGTTTCCCAGTCTTGGTGCAATGGCTCAAGTTCTTTTGGCAATCAGTGTGACAAACCCTTTTGTTTAGGTATGAAAACCACCTCCATCAGCTCAAGCTTGTGATGCTTATAACTATTTTAGTGACGCACAAAGCTTTTGCCAACAACCTGTGTCAATATTTAGTAATATTGGGTGGGGTGTAAAACCAGTGTTCGACCCGATCCCTTGGGTATCCCACCCGGTGAATTAGGTTAAAATTACCCCCTCTGTCTCTGTGAAACATGGCAAGCCACCTCTAAAGGAGGTGGTTACTTCTCTTGCTGATAAAATGAAAGTAATTGTGATATTGATCGAACCAAAAGTTTCCCAGAGTGAAATCGCTAAACGGTTTGACTGATCGCAGCTATAAATATGTTGCAGAATCAAAAATAAAGATCAAATTATGGATAAATGGCATCAGATTGCAAACCTTGAAAGAAAAAGGAAGAGAGAAGGGAAGAATACATTGGTGGAAACTACTCTGCTGCAGTGGTTTGAGAATGCCTGTGCAGCTGACATTCCAATAAATGGACTGTTTATGCAGCTGAAAGCTTAAAAAAAACTGGCAGAAGCTTTAGGCAGAGCATAGAAAGCACACTGTCTTACTGATCTCACAAGAAGGTATGCCCCATCTGAAATTTACAACTGTGATGAGTCAGGTCTCTTTATCAGAGTAACTCCAGATGAAACTTTGTCCCTGAAAACAGAATCCATAATTGGCAGTAAAAAAAAGCACGAGCTAGACTTCCAGTCATGTTGTGCACTAACTCTGGAAAAAATGGATTTTTTAATTGTTGGCAAAAGCAAGAATCCACAATGCTTTCACAGTGTTAAATTGAAGGAAATGCGAGTGATATATATGGAGCAAACAGCATACATATTCACAAAGCAGAATTAAACAAACATATGCAACAAAAAAGATACAAACTTTTATTGTTTCTTCACAATTGTAGCTCTCATCCACATGTAGTATTGTCTAATATGAAGCTGATTATCATGTCTCCCAATATAACATGGCTAAAAAGGCCTCTAGTTTCGGGCAGAATTCAGAATTTTAAACGCCTGCACAGGGAAAAGGATGCTCACCTGAATACTCACAGCATTTGCTAGCGAGAGTGCTACATCAGTGAATGGATTGTCCAAACAGGTGACAACTTTGGATGCCATATGTGTAAGCATGAAGAGAAGTACGTCCAGAGACAATAAAACAACCTCTTCTAAAGCAGCAAGATTTGGCCCAGATAAGAATATGGAAGCTCCTGTGATCGAAGCTGTTCAAGCACCAAAATCCTTAACTGGGGATCAATTTGAGGAGCTTGTTGGAATTGATGACAGATTTGAGTGTTTTGGGGAGCAAAGCAATGCTGAAATTATTGAATCTGTTGGGGCTGATGAAATGTCCATGTCCGAGGACAACAATATTGAAGAGGACAACAATGTTGAAGATGGCCCATGTCCATCAAAAATTGAAACGATCGAGTGTTTGGCTAAATTGAAACATTACTTGCATGTCATTCCATATCATCGGAAGCACTTTGAGCATTCTAAAAGCTAGAGGACACAGTTCATCTGGTGTCTCTAGCTAAAAGGCAAGCAGTAATTGATTAACTGTATTTTTAAAAAAATGATTAAATGTTAAATCATTGCTAGATGTGATCTGTTTTTAAAGATTTGTTGTGCTTCACTGTAATGTGTATATTGTAATAAAGCAATTAACATAAAAACACTTTGTTATCCACAACTGAGACTGTTTTTACAATACTGTAATTACAATCCAATTTTCATTCTCTTGTTAGTTTCTTGCCAAACTTGATACAATGGTTAAAGCGGATAAAAGAATAGAGCGGTTAAGTGAATAAAATGACTTTGCAAAATCATCATTTATTTAACCGTTTTGGACTATCCTTCCTATTTAAACAGCTCTGTGCAAATACTTTTGCAAATTGGGTATCCTTTCCTACAGTGACATAGCAACAGAATTGTCTTCAACATTGTGCCCGATGGAATTCAACATGCTGTCCTCCCCAGTTCAGTTTAACAGGATTAGAGCAAATACTTAACAAGGTCTTAACTTGTTGATTATTGCTTTCAGTGCCTTTTTCCAGTTATTCACCTCTGGGAGGAATTCACAGAGCAGAGCTAGAAACAGAAGCTTAGGTCCAAATACAGATTTGGTCACCCGTTTATGCAAATAAAAATTTCTTTACAATTTGTCTTGAGGAAAATATGAGCCCTAATGTTGAAGGTGAAACCACAAAATTGTGCACTCATGATATCTTCTCAAATCTTTGCCATTAATTTGAAAAATCTGGGTTTCTAAAGTTTCCCCAAAAAACTTATAAGCTGATTTCAATGAACTGACTTTGTACTCATCAATTACTTTATATTTTGCTCTTTTGTTTTTCTATTTTTAAACCCAAAAGTAGCAAGACAGATTTTCATGTTCTTCAACAAATTCAAATGGTTGACTTGACATTATATAATTCATAGGTGTTCAAGCTGCTAGATTGTCAGAGTTTGAGAAAACAGTTTTTTGTATTTTGCCAAAGCTGCAAAGTTCAAATAATCAGGTTGTGTATTCTCAGTTAAACCCATACTTTTTGGGGTCACATAATTGGATAATCAGACACTGTGTAAATATGTTTTTAAAAACAATGAACTTGAAAGCTAAGATGAAAGAAGTGGAAAATAGGTATTTTACTGAGCCACTGAACTACACATTTGGATTACTTCTGTTATTAATAGCTTCTTTGTTTTGATTTGTAGAACACAAAACATGTGGACCAGCTGAATTTCTTTGCGATGACCAGACGACCTGCATCTCACTAAACTGGCTATGTGATGGTGAGCCAGACTGTCCTGATGATTCGGACGAGTCACTTGATCAGTGTAAGTAAATTTTCAATCTTGATAAAACTGGCTGCAAGCTTTATGGTTGCTTAAAACTAAATATTATTACATTCTGTTCTGTGGCCCAATATTAAAAATATGTTGAGTATATCTAGACTGTTCAAATCACAGCACTCCTAGCCTGCTTTCTCTTGTTTGCCAATGGTTAATTTGTCCTGGTGTGGCTGCAGTTTTCGAGAATAGATTTATATTTTGTATGTGTCGTTAATTTGGTAGTTGCTGCTTAATGTTTAATTCAGAAACTCTTTTTTATCTCTTAACTAATAAGATTAGTACAATTAGAATTTATTGGATGGCACTTAGAATGAGTGAACAATACTGATGGTCTGGTCTGACTCTAATTGAATTGACCTAAAGATATCAAACTTGGGTTGGAAGCTGGCTCAATCAAAGTTGACAGTTGAAAGTTTGGAAAGAACAAGTTGTAGCCTGTACGAAGTATTTTTGGGTCCTGACAAAAACTGTAATTGTTAAATGAATTGAATGCAAATGCTTTAATGAGCAATTTTAAATATATCAAATGATTTAGATTTGTTTGTGAATGGAAATCTAGCCATTTTGCTGAAGAATCTGAAATGAGGAGACACAATCCCAGTCATAGGAACATAGGAACAGGAGTAGGCCATTCAGCCCCTCAAGCCTGTTCCACCATCAATGAGATCATGGCTGATCTGTATCCTAATTCCATTTGCCTGCCTTGGATCCATATCTCTTAATACCCCCAGCTAGCAAAAATCTATTTAAGTTTCTCCTGAATTCCTTATTGGATTTATCAATGCCAATCTTATATTTATGACCCCTAGTTTTGGACACCCCACAAGTGAAACATCTTCTCCACAATAACCCTATCAAATCTTATTATAATTTTAAAGACCTCTATTAGGTCACCCCTCAATCTTCCCTTTTCTAGAGAAAAGAACCACAGCCTGGTCAGTCTTTCCTGATAGTTATAACCTCTCAGTCCTGGTATCATCCTAGTAAATCTTTTTTGCACCTTCTCCGGTGCCTCTAAATCCTTTTTGTAATATGGAGACCAGAACTGTGCACAGTACTCCAAGTGTGGTCTTACCAAGGTTCTATACAAGTTTAACAGAACTTCTCTGCTTGTCAATTCATTTCCTCTAGTAGCCTTTTTCTTTTGAAAGATTGAGTAAGTGTAATATTGAAAACCAAGCTGTGCCCTTCATATTAACACAGGGTGGAATAAAAGCGCATAGAGATGATCACATTTATTTTTTTGGAAGTTTGCAAAAAAAAAATTGTTTGGATCATAAGAAAATTCAGCCCACTGTGCTTCCTCTTTCTAATTCCCTAACTGTCCCACCAACTCCTGCCATGGTACCTAGAACAGCTTCAATGTATTTTTGCCTCTGCCTAGTTTTCCAGCCATTCATTGTCCTTTGAGTAACAAAATTCTTTCTGACATATTTTAAATTTAGTTTTCACTAAATCACATCTATGACCTCAGGTCCTACTTTCCTAGCTTACGTTGAGGTAATAATCTTTAATAATGCTTTTTAATAACATTAAGTATTTATCTAGTTTGATAATGCCTCTAACTTCTATTTAGACTGTAGAATTTAGGTTTCTCTCATTTTTGCTCATAACTCACCCCTTTACACTTAGTCAGTCCCATTGCTCTTCTCTGTACCTTTCCCAAATGCATCTATATTCTGCCATGGTAACTAAAACTGAACACAGTTTTATAGTATTGTTAAGTAAGAAAGAAAGAGTATATATATATAATGTGATCATCAATTTACTGATAGAATATTGATCAGGGTGTTATTTTGGACCCACAACCAGATTATGGACAAAAGGAAGGTCCTTCTGTGCTCTACTGGGGTCCCAGAAATTATCTTGATCAATGAAGATGTCATAAAATAATCTGTTTAATGTAATGTAGTTAGCTAAGTGATTTCGGTATTTTAGTTAATTTAGTTTAGTTTTCTTAATTTTGATTATGTAGCTGGTGGGGGATGTTGGTTGCATTGCATTTAAATTTTCTACTAAGAACAAAGGAAGTGTATTTGTATGCAAAAGCCATTCTACCCAAGGCGAAGTGCCTTATTTATGTCCTTTTGCACTCATTGTTAGTCAATGAAAGCATTGCAGGGATGGGTTATAAATCCAATAACCAGATACCATTTTTGTGTAATACATATAAACTCTGTGTTAACAGAATACTTATGTGCTATAATCTGCATTCTGCTAAAGCTTATGGGAGACCTAAGGTAGTTATCTCAGCAGCAGTAGTGACAATCATTGTTTAGATAATGTTTTTTGAGAAGCATTACACCAAGACAACAGCATATCAGTGTGATAACTGGGCACTTAATCATTTTCCAGTGTTTTGACTTTATATTGTACCATTTTATAATGGAAATTCCCATATGTCTAGAAGACATTTTTGAATACAGTGTGTTAAAAATACATTTTCTCTGTGTTATGTGCAAAAGAACATAGGAACAGGCCAGTCACCCACTTGAGCCTGTTCCGCCATTCAATTGGATCATGGCTGATCCGTACCTCAATCCCATTTACCCACCTTTGACCCTTACCCCTTAATACCCTTACCTAACAAAAATCTATTGATCTCAGTCTTGAAAGCTTCAATTGACCCAGCATCCATAGCCTTTTGTGGGGGACAGCATTCCAGATTCCTACAACTCTTTGCGTGAAGAAGTGCTTTCTGATGTTACTGCTGAATGGCCTGGCTCTAATTTTAAGATTATACCCTCTTGTTCTGGATTCCCCCACCAGAGGAAATGAAATTAAAAATCTCCCATTGTAACTGCTTTGTTTCTCTGATCTCCATATTCATGCATTCCAACACAACGTCATTCCTGTCAAGAGGTCTGTAGACAACTCCCACCATAGTCTTGCATCCTTTGCTGTTTCTTATTTCTACCCAAAGTATTTCCACTGCCTGCTCACCCTTACTGATATCTCTTCTTTCAACTGCTGTACTAGTCTCTTTTATCAATATTGCTACTCTTCCTCTCCCAATTTCCCTGTCCTTTCTAAAGACCTTATAGCCTGTTATAGTTAGTTCCTAGTCATGCTCAGTTTGTAGTCAGGCCTTTGTAATGGCTACTATGTCATACCCTTTTAGCTGAATTTGTGCTTCTAATTCGCTTGTTTTATTCCTTATACTACGTGATTTGTGTACAGAACTCATAATTGGATAACAGTCCTTACCTTGCCCATATGGCCTGATGATGTTTTTCTCACACTTTTTGACTTATCACACTTTTTTATTTTTTATCAGGTGTTCTATTATTACTTCCTATACTTTTTCTTGAACCTGGAACAGTGATATTATCTTGATTACTTTTTGTAGTCTGACCTTTGCTCTCATCCCTTTTTCTTATCTTTAGGTTATTAACATTTTTACTATTTCTGTCCGAACCCTCCTCCCCACTTTATTGATTTGAAGTCCTCTGTACAGTCACAGTTATGCCTTCATAACACTGATGTTAGCAATACCCTAATCGGAGATTTTGTCTCTCTGTTTCATTTAATAATTACACAAATGTTATTCAAATGTGTGACAAAAGTCTCCACAAGAAAAGCTTCTGATTTTTTTTGATAAGAGAACAAGTAAAATGGCATGGGGACGCTAATTGAATATTTTGCAGCTGGCACATGTTAAGGACAAGAATGCATAAGAAATCTGTGAACCAAAACTGCTATAGATTTTGGGCTTTATTTATTGGTCCACTATAGTGCATTTTAACTGTTCAAATGCTAAGGATGAGTTGGTTTCCTGGTTTTGAACTGCTTACATCTGTGTTGCAATTCACAAATAAAGCTAGTTTTCAATTAATGAAAATCTTTCTTAAAAAAACATTTGCATCCTTCTCCAAAATGAATGTAATAAGGAGGCACAAGAAGAATGGTAAGTAATATATTTTAAGTTTAAATTGCACAAAGGGATATAACAGTTGGAACAGAGGCAGAATAAGTCGGGAAAGAGAGAATAAGGAAAAATAATATGAGAAAAATGGACAAGAAGGGGGAATATAAGGGAAATTGAAAAAGGATTATAAGAAGGGCAAAGAGAGAATATGAGAGAAGATTAACAGGTAACATAAAAGGGAACCCAAAAATCTTTTATAAACACATAAAAAGTGAAAGGATAGTTAAAGGAATGGCGGGACCAATTAGCAACAAAGAAGGAAATCTTCTTATGGAGGCAGAAAGCATGACTGAACATAAGAATATAAGAAATAGGAGCAGGAGAAGGCCAATCGGCCCCTCGAGCCTGCTCCGCCATTCAATAAGATCATGGCTGATCTGGTCCGATTTCCTGCCCGCTCCCCGTAACCCCTAATTCCCTTTACTTCTAGGAAACTGTCTATTTCTGTTTTAAATTTATTTAATGATGTAGCTTCCACAGCTTTCTGGGGCAGCAAATTCCACAGACCTACTACCCTCTGAGTGAAGAAGTTTCTCCTCATCTCAGTTTTGAAAGAGCAGCCCCTTATTCTAAGATTATGCCCCCTAGTTCTAGTTTCACCCATCCTTGGGAACATCCTTACCGCATCCACCCGATCAAGCCCCTTCACAATCTTATATGTTTCAATAAGATCACCTCTCATTCTTCTGAACTCCAATGAGTAGAGTCCCAATCTATTCAACCTCTCCTCATATGTCCGCCCCCTCATCCCCTTGAGGTACTAAATAAGTACTTTGCATCTGTCTTCACAAAAGAAGAGGATGAGGTTAATGTTGCAGTAGAGGAGGAGAGAATAGAGACATTGGATAGAATAAAAATAGATGGAAAGGTGGTGCTAAATAGGCTGGCAACACTCAAAGTTAACAAGTCACCCGGTCCAGATGGGATGCATCCTAGGTTGCTGAGGGAAGCAAGGGTGGAGATAGCAGAAGCTCTGACCATAATCTTTCAATCCTCCTTGGATATGGGAGTGGTACCAGAGGACTGCAGGATTGCAAATGTTACACCCCTATTCAAAAAAGGGGAGAGGGATAAAATTAGTAACTACAGGCCAGTCAGTCTAATGTCAATGGTGGGAAAATTGCTCGAGATCATTGTCAAGGACAAAATTAATTCTCACTTGAAGAAGCATGGGTTAATAAGGGACAGCCATGGTGTCTGACTAACCTGATTGAGTTCTTTGATGAGGTAACAGAAAGGGTTGATGAAGGTGCAGTAGATGTTGAATGAATGGACTTTCAAAAGGCATTTGATGAAGTACCACACAACAGACTTATTCGGAAAATAGAAGCAAATGGTATTAAAGGGACGGTGGTAACTTGGTTACGTAATTAGCTAAGGGATAGGAGGCAGAGAGTAGTGGTGAATGGATGTTTTTCTGACTGGAGAGAAGTATGCAGTGGGGTCCCCCAGGAATTGGTATTAGGACCATTGCTCTTCTTGTTAGAAAGAAATGACCTGGACTTTAGTATAGGGAGTACAGTTTTGAAGTTTGCAGATGATACAAGAGTTGGCAATGTAGTAAATAGTGAGGAGGATAGTAGCAGACTTCAGGAGAATATAGACAGACTGGTGAAATGGGCAGACACATGGCAGATGCAATTTAATGCGGTAAGTATGAAGTGATGCACTTTGGGAGGAACAACTTGGAGAGGCAGTATAATCTAAATGGCAGTATTTTGAGGAGAGTGCAAGAGCAAAGGGACCTGGGGGTACATATTCACAAATCTTTGAAGGTGGCAGGGCATAAGGAAAGCATAAGGGATACTTGGCTTTGTTAATAGGGGCATTGAAACAAGGAAGTCATGCTAAACCTTTACAAATCACTGGCTCGGTCTCAGCTGGAGTATTGCATACAATTCTGGGCACCACACTTTAGGAAAGATATCAAGGCCTTGGAGAGAGTACAGAGGAGATTTACAAGGATGATACCAGGGATGAGGGACTTCAGTTATGTGGAGAGATTGGAGAAGCTGAAATTGTTCTCCTTAGAGTTGAGAAGGTTAAGAGGAGACCTGATAGAGGCATTCAAAATGATGAGGGGTTTTGATAGAGCAAATAAGGAGAAACTGTTTCTTCTGGCAAGTGGGTCATCAACCAGAGGTCATAGATTTAAAATAATTGGCAAAAGAACTAGGGGGGAAATGAGGAGAAATTTTTTCACAGAGGTTTACAATCTGGAATGCACTATCTGAATGGGTGACGGAAGCAGATTCCACAGGACTTTCAAAAGACAATTGGACATGTACTTAAATAGGACTAAATTGCAGGATTATGGGGAAAAAGTTGGGGTGTAGGACTAAATTGGACGGGTCTTTTAAAGAACTGGCACAGGCACGATGGGCTGAATGGCCTCCTTCTGTGCTGTAAGATTCTATGGGGTCGATTTTGCAATGGTGGCGGGTTGGCAGCGGGAGGGTGAAGGTGCGCGTGGCAAACCCACATAAACAAAACTTATCGTTTCCGATCGCGATCGCATGGTGATTGCTGATGATTGACGTCCTCTCCGGGTTTCGCAATGAACAGACTGACTGTCATCAGGAGCTGTGACGCGAGGTGGGGGGGGAAAGAAAGAGAGGAAGCGAGACGTCATCCGGCGCTGGAACAGAAGATCGAGGTGGGGGGGAGAGAGGAAGATGTGGGGGGGGGGGAGAGAGGAAGATGTGGGGGGGGGGGAGAGAGGAAGATGTGGGGGGGGGAGAGAGGAAGATCGAGGTGGGGGGGAGAGAGGAAGATGTGGGGGGGGGGAGAGAGGAAGATGTGGGGGGGGAGAGAGGAAGATCGAGGTGGGGGGGAGAGAGGAAGATGTGGGGGGGGGAGAGAGAGGAAGATGTGGGGGGGGGAGAGAGGAAGATGTGGGGGGGGGAGAGAGGAAGATGGGGGGGGGGAGAGAGAGGAAGATGTGGGGGGGGAGAGAGGAAGATGTGGGGGGGGAGAGAGGAAGATGTGGGGGGGGGAGAGAGAGGAAGATGTGGGGGGGGAGAGAGGAAGATCGAGGTGGGGGGAGAGAGGAAGATGTGGGGGGGGGGAGAGAGGAAGATCGAGGGGGGGGGCGAGAGGAAGATCGAGGTGGGGGGACGAGAGGAAGATCGAGGTGGGGGGGAAGAGAGGAAGATCGAGGTGGGGGGGAAGAGAGGAAGATCGAGGTGGGGGGGAAGAGAGGAAGATCGAGGTGGGGGGAGAGAGGAAGATCGAGGTGGGGGGGAGAGAGGAAGATCGAGGTGGGGGGACGAGAGGAAGATCGAGGTGGGGGGGAAGAGAGGAAGATCGAGGTGGGGGGAGAGAGGAAGATCGAGGTGGGGGGGAGAGAGGAAGATCGAGGTGGGGGGGAGAGAGGAAGATCGAGGGGGGTGGCGAGAGGAAGATCGAGGTGGGGGGGGAAGAGAGGAAGATCGAGGTGGGGGGGAAGAGAGGAAGATCGAGGTGGGGGGGAAGAGAGGAAGATCGAGGTGGGGGGGAAGAGAGGAAGATCGAGGTGGGGGGGAAGAGAGGAAGATCGAGGTGGGGGGGAAGAGAGGAAGATCGAGGTGGGGGGGAAGAGAGGAAGATCGAGGTGGGGGGGAAGAGAGGAAGATGTGGGGGGGGAGAGAGGAAGATCGAGGTGGGGGGGAGAGAGGAAGATCGAGGTGGGGGGGAAGAGAGGAAGATCGAGGTGGGGGGGAAGAGAGGAAGATCGAGGTGGGGGGGAAGAGAGGAAGATGTGGGGGGGGAGAGAGGAAGATCGAGGTGGGGGGGAGAGAGGAAGATGTGGGGGGGGGAGAGAGAGGAAGATGTGGGGGGGGGAGAGAGGAAGATGTGGGGGGGGAGAGAGGAAGATGGGGGGGGGGAGAGAGAGGAAGATGTGGGGGGGGAGAGAGAGGAAGATGTGGGGGGGGAGAGAGGAAGATGTGGGGGGGGGAGAGAGAGGAAGATCGAGGTGGGGGGGAAGAGAGGAAGATCGAGGTGGGGGGGAAGAGAGGAAGATCGAGGTGGGGGGGAAGAGAGGAAGATCGAGGTGGGGGGGAAGAGAGGAAGATCGAGGTGGGGGGGAAGAGAGGAAGATCGAGGTGGGGGGGAAGAGAGGAAGATCGAGGTGGGGGGAAGAGAGGAAGATCGGGGGGGTGGAGTGAGGAAGATCGGGACATCGAGAGGGTGAAGAGGGGGACATCGAGATGGTGAAGAGGGGGACACGGGGGGGGGAGGGTAATGAGGGGGACACCGGGGTGGGTGGGGTGAAGTGGGGGAGATCGGAGAGAGAGACATCAGAGCAGGGTGCAAAGGTAGGTTCATTTTGTGTTTTAACTTCCTTCTATGGTTTTTTTCCTGAATTTATCTTGTTTCTTTTTCCCTGATCTGGCCCTTCACACCTGGTTTCACCAGGCGTGAATCAGAAGCGGTGGGCAAGCCGCCAAGGTAAGTTTAAAAATCGTTACAATCTCTTAATCTATCACAGGTAAAGTACCTTAAGTACCTCAATGAGGTACATTTGGCTCTTTAACTGTCATCCCGCCGGCTTTAATTGCTGGCGGGACTTCCGGTTTCGGGACGCCAGCGTGCGCACACAGGTGGGTCCTTGGGAAACATGGAAGTCGGCGGGTTGGAGCCAGCTTCTAAACCCGAACGGGATTTCCCCGATTTTCGGAGCCCCACCCCACCCCCAACGCATCTGCAATTGCCCCCTAAAATTGAGCCCTATGATTCTATGCGTTTAATTTTCTAATTTGGTTCAATATTGCAATAAAACGGCCATTTATGATTGTGACAGAAGCAGAGCTTTGTCGTGTGACTAATAGGAAAATATTCTCTATTATATATTCACATATGACTTTAAATAAACAGAATAATGTAAATTAAAATAGGCTTTATTTGGAAAAGCAACCAATACGTAAAACTATCCTGGGAATACGCTTTGTGTTTGAGAGATGAGCTGCTCAAAAGCTACAGGCAGACTGTTTGATGTACAAATCAACCAAGCAGCAAAAGCTTGGCATCTACATGATAATCAAAATGACTGGTCTTTCAAAGGGCAATGTGTATTTTATCTGTAAACTTGAATTAGACGTTACGACTGTTTTCTGTTAAGGTCAGGCATCGAAATTAAATGAACCATCAGATGGCAGAAGACTGCTGTTCACCTCTTACCTATTTAAGGGTTAGAAATGATTAAGAACTTAATTAGAATGGTTACAGCACAGAAGGAGGCTATTCTGCCCATCGAGCCCTCTTTGTAAGAGCAATCCAGTTAGTCCCATTCCCCCGCTCTTTCCCCATAGCCCTACAATTTTTTTCCCTTCAAGTATTTATCCAATTATTAAGAATAAATAATGTGGCTCTAAATCCTTTGTCCCCCCTTGGAGCTGCGTGTCATCAGTGTACTTGTAGAAGTTGACCTCGATGATGTCGTCAAGGGGCAGCATGTAGATGAGGAAGAGTAAAGGCCAAGGAAAGATCCTCGGGGGACTCTGGAGGTGATCATGGTGTGTTGGGAAGAGAAGCCCTTGCTGTAGGTGCTTGTGCTACATTCAGATAGGTTGGAGTAGAACTACAGTATGTGAGAGCAGTTTCATGGAGTTGGAGAACAGAGGAGAGGCATGGTTGTCTGTTGAACGTTGAACGAGGAGGGATCATACAGTCACAGAGGGTCGGATGGAAATGATCTCTTTAATAGCCACTATTAATCTATCTGTTGGTGGCTTGTCATCATTCAGGAGCACTGCTTCACAAACTCTTCCTTCATTCTCACTGCGTTGACATGAGGAGTCCTTACACACAAGGGTTGATTTTCCATTGCTCACCGCTCCTGCCTCCGCCACCCCGCCCCCCGGGGTGCTATTCAGCAGAACATATCCAAAATACCTGTATTTCCAGGTTCAGGTCATAAACTTAAGCTTCTCTGTTCGAAGGAGAACAATCCCAGCTTCTCCAATCTCTTCACATAACTGAAATCCCTCATCCCTGGCATCATTCTACAAAATCTCTTCTGGGTCCTCTTTAAGGCCTTGACATCCTTCTTAAAGTGTGGTGTCCAAAATTGAACACAATCCTCCAGCTCAGGCCTAACCAATGTTTTAAAAAGGTTTAGCATAACTTCCTTGCTTGAGGATTCTTTGCCTCTATTAATAAAGCCCAGGATCCCATATGCTTTTTAACAGTCTTCTCAACTTGTCCTGCCACCTTCAAAGATTTGTGTATGTGCACCCCCAGGTCTCTGTGTTCCTGCACCCACTTTAAAATTGTACCATTCAGTTTATATTGCCTCTTCTCATTCTCCCTACCAAAATGCATCACTTCACACTTCTCTGCATTAAATTTCACCTGCCATGTGTCTGCCCATTTCACCAGTCCGTCGATGTCTTTCTGAAGTTTGTTACTATCCTCCACATTGTTTCCTACATTTCTGAGTTTCATGTCATCTGCAATTTTTGAAATTATGCCCTCTATACTCACGTCCAGGTCATTAATATATAATCAAAAAGAGCAGTGGTCCTAATACTGACTCCTGGGGAACACCACTGTATACTTCCCTCCAGTCAGAAAAAGAACCATTCACCATTACTCTCTGCTTTCTATTATCTAGCCAATTTTGTATCCATGCTGCCACTGTCCCTTTAATCCCATGGGCTTTAATTTTGCTAACAAGTCAATTATATGGTACTTTATCAAATGTCTTTTGAAAATCCATATACACAACTTATTACTCATCAACTGTCTCTGTTACTTCATCAAAGAACTCAATCAAGTTAGTCAAACAGGATTTTCTTTTAACAAATCCATGTTGACTTTCATTTATTAGCCCATACTTTTCAAAGTGTAAATTTATTTTGCCCCAGATTATTGTCTCTAAAAGTTTCCCCACCACTGACATTAGGCTGACTGGCCTGTAGTTGCTGGATTTATCCCTCTCCCTTTTTTTGAACAGGGGTATAGCATTTGCAATCCTCCAGTCCTCCAGCATCATCCTCATATCAAAGGAGGATTAGAAGATTGTGGCCAGAATCTCTGCAATTTCCACCCTTATTTCCCTCAGTAATCTAGGATGCAACCCATCTGGACCAGGTGACTTTTCTACTTTGAGTACTGCCAATCTTTTAAGTACCTCCTCTTTATCTATTTTTATCCTATCCAATATCGCTACGACCTACTCCTTTACTGCTACAATGGCAGCATCCTCTTCTCTAGTGAAGATTGCTGCAAAGTATTCATTTAGTGTCTCAGCCATGCCCTCTGCCTCCACAACAAGCTCTCTTTTTTGTCCCTAATTGGTCCCATGCTTCCTTTGACTACCCTTTTACTATTTATATATTTATAAAAGACTTTTGGATTCCCTTTTATGTTAGCCACTAATCTATTCTCGTACTCTCTCTTTGCCCATCTTATTCCCTTTTTTAGACCTCCTCTGTACTTTCTGTATTCAGCCTGACTATTGAGAGGTACCCATTTGTTCTTTAATTGAGCCTGCTTCAAAATCAAACAGAAGAGAAACAAATGAGGCAGCAACACTGCAGTCTTCAGTTGCTTGTTTTGCTTTGCCTGCTCCATGTGTGGTGCCTAAGAGGGGCTCCGTGGGTTCATTGCTCACATAAAGTTTAATCAGAGACTCTGTCAAAAGCCACTGAACAGAAATGTTAAGGCATTTGATCTTTTATTATTTTGGAGCAGTTTACGGATTGTGTGCTATTACTCTACTGCTGTAGTCTTCTACTTCTGTATAGTTTTACTTGCAAAGATATCTGATTATTGGTTTTAGCCCGAACACAATGGTCCGATAGTTTGATATTTACTACCTATTGGACTGAACAGAAGAGCAAAGAAGGCACCACGTTGTCTCTGGTGCATTAGCTCAGTACCAAAAAGGTAACTGTCATTTCTGTTGCACACTATCTTATTCACAACTCCCATAAGGGTGAACATTTCATTTCCAAGTGACTCTGTATGTAGATGGAAATTGCCTTTTTGTTGTGAGCATAAGTTTGAAGCGTTGTGAGAGAACCCAAATTGTAACTCTGACATTGGAATGGCTTTCCTACTGTAATGATTTTTATTTAGGAAGTAAAGAAAAACATATAGCCCATGGGAAGAGCAATTTCTCTGAACTGCTAAGTCCAAAGGTTAAAACTAGTATTAATGTTAATCACACACTGAGGGATGAAAAAATACACAATTGTAAGAATGTAATCCAAGTGCCTAAAGGCATATATAATAATTGATCTATTCACCTCTGCAAATATGAGCATTTCCTTGAAATAATTTTTACTAGCTGATGGCATTTGCCATTATGTACTTAGTAAGATGCAAAAAGCAGGTTGTATTTTTATTTCAGATTTGCTCTCTCAAGGTCAGCAAGTTACCTGAAATAGACTTTCAATTTTAATGCACTTGTGAAGGTTTAGCAGATTTAGACTTGAAAACAAGAGCCTTTCGACATCAAGGAGGTTAAACTATTTGATGTGTGTTTTTCCATCAGAAAATAACGAAATAAGAACAGAACTAGATTACAGAACAGAATATATAAATATTTAGCTGCCAATACAATCAGCCACCATGCTTTATGAAGAAGAAATAGCACTGATGGAAGTCTTGCAAGACTACAACACACTTAAAAGGCTTGGATGGCATTAGAAATGGGAAAAATGAAGCTCAAGCAGCTTATATGGTCCCTAAATCCTGCTTGAGTATGTTCCCAAGTATTAATTTTTTATAATTGTGTGCATATGCATTTGTGTGATCCTTGTTTTCAAATCCCTTCATTGCCTCACCCCTCCCTATCTCTGTAACCTCCTCCAGCCCTACAACCCTCCGAGATCTCTGCGCTCCTCCAAATATGGCCTCTTGCCATCCCCGATTTTTATCGCTCTACCATTGGTGGCCATGCCTTCAGCTGCCTCGGCCCTAAGCTCTGGAATTCCCTCACGAAACCTCTCTGTCTCTCTACCTCTCTTTCCTCCTTTAAGATGCTCCTTAAAACCTACCTCTTTGACCAAGCTTTTGGTCACCTGCCTTAATATCTCCTTATGTGGCTCGGTGTGAAATTTTGTTTGATAACGCTCCTGTGGGATGTTTTACTATGTTAAAGGCGCTATATAAGTGCAAGCTGTTGTGTGTTTTTTTATATAAAATGTATAATATTAAAAAAAAGTTGATCCATTGAAAGCTCACGGGTTTTATGAGAATTCATATTTTGTGTTACCATTGTTCACTGTACTATTAGAGTTAGGGTCATAGTTTTTTTTAGAGTAATATTTAGGGAAAATCATCTATTGGTCCTGGAAAGTACAGTAAAAGTCATGGTCAGTCTCAGACAGGTTTTGTGGGGGGGCATTGCTTTTGGCTCATGCATTCTACTGCGAGTTTTGTTGGACATGCACTGTTGCACCTGTGGCTTGGTGGATCGGGATTGTTGGAACTATTACTCCTTGATTTGAATTGCAAAGGCCCAACTTTTGAGTGCTACAAATGAGAGGTGCTGAGATCACATCACCTGTGCTTTTCAAGTGTTGAGTATCCTGACAGGATTTTGCATGCTGATTGTTTCCCATTCATCGTGTTTCACTGAAGCTTTGTAATTCATACTAAGGAGTACTCTGTAGGTGGATTATTCCAAATGGGTCTAAATTAAAAATGCACTTGAAATAATTCACTTCAACTCTAAATTTATGGCAAAGTTAGTGCAGTCCTCATATCCATTATAAAACACTGGTTAGGCCTCAGCTGGAGTATTGTGTTCAATTCTGAGCACCGCATTTTAGGAAGGATGTCAAGGCCTTAGAAAGACTGTATAAGAGATTTACTAGAATGATACCAGGGATGAGGGACTTCAGTTATGTGGAGAGATTGAAGAAAATGGGGTTGTTCTCCTTAGAACAGAGAAGGTTAAGGGGAAATTTGATAAAGGTGTTCAAAATCATGAACGGTTTTGATAGAGTAAAGGAGAAACTGTTTCCAGTGGTGGAAGGGTCAGTAACCAGAGGACACAGATGTAAGGTGATCAGCATAAGAGCCAGAGGTGACATGAGGAAGCATTTTTTTTTATGCAGTGAGTGGTAACGATCTAGAATGCACTGCCTGAAAAATCTTCAATCCAGTGAATATCACAGTAAACAGGTAACTCAGTAAACTGCCTGAAAGGGTGTTGGAAGCAGATTCAATAGTAACTTTCAAAAGGGAATTGGATAAATGCTTGAAGGGAAAAAATAAACATGGCTATGGGGAATGGGACTAATTGGCTAGCTCTTTCAAAGAGCCAGCACAGGCACGGTGGGCCGAATGGCCTCCTCCTGTGCTGTACCTACTATAATACTATGATACTATGATACTATGAAGGTGCCTGTTTCAGACCTGCCTTTGGAAAGTAAGGTAGAACCGGAAAACAATGAAGGTCACAAAGAGAATGATGGATCTGTGACAAAGCTACAGCCTTAAATATGGCCATTGAGTTTTGTGTCACATTAATACCAAAATCCTAACTGACTATACATTTGTAGAAAACTACATTTTATAACAGTTTTTCAGTCATCATTTTGAACAATACAAAGTCTAAGCATTTATAACAATCTAATTTTTCTGCAATTGACAGATGTTTGTGTGCTTATTCTGGCATTTGTTTAGTCATACAATAAATAGAAAGACCTTGAATCAAATATTGCAATCAGAGTTTTCCCATGAGTAATTATGATATCAAATTTTACGAAAGCCTCATAAGAATCTTGTTTTTATTTGGTGTCAAAACAAGATCCAGACGCCTTCATGCCAATTTGTCAGTTGAACGCACCAAAAAAATGGATCATATGCACATAATCTTCAATGAATAGTTTATTACAGTGTCGGAAAACATTGCCCCTTTTTATGAATCATTTATGATTAGAACAGCTGGAGCTTAATAAAAATGTCAACTGTTAAAAATGCATCAAGTAGGTGGCATCACCGCACTCTTGTCATGGATTTTCTTTTTGTACAAGAAATTAGGCTAACAGTAAAAGGTCATCCACGTATAACAAATCACCAAAATGTCTTCCATCAATGATAATAAACATTTGCTGTTTGAAAAAGGATCCAGTCAGCTGAAATCCTAATGGAGCCAAACATTCCAACCAACCATTTGTAGGATTAATGTCATCAGTTGTCCTCTGAGCTGCGAGAAGGAGGGTCCCACCACAGGATTAAAGCATACACTTCTCTGTCTCAGCAGACTGAATTGCACCTCCTGCTGGTCAAACTATCCAGCAGCGATGATGTCAGAAACTGCAGTGGAGACACCTGTCCACTCATCTGCTCTGCAGACTCGAAGATTTTTAGCAGCTGTAATTGTCTTAAAAAAAAATTAGGACGATGAGGGATGTAGGGAGATAGTGAATTGGAAAAGAAAAGTTAGTTAGTGCCAAGGCTGAGACATGATGAACAGTGCCATATATCATCTGCTGAATAAGTATTCTCTTACAAAAAAAAACTGTGACCAGTTGAAAGTGCCACTTCATCAGCTGAGAACCACACCAGTGACAATGAATGTGAACTACCTGTTTATAGTCTTAGCACAGCAGGCGTCTGACTGAGTGACTAAATACTTTTTTTTGCATTAGTAAGTCTATTGCTACATGTAAAATTATCATTTTTTGTCAAAAATAGTAAGCAGCCAGCTTTTATATATATATATATAAAAATATCTGTCAACTAGAAATGTGAGAGTCACAAAATCCCACGAGAAAGTGTACTGGCGGATAAGCTTTGCGAATCAATCAAAAAGCACCAAGTGTTATGAAGGGAAGAATCAGTAGAAAATTTGCTCATTGTTTT
The DNA here is from genome assembly GCF_035084215.1 of Heptranchias perlo. Taxonomy (NCBI): domain Eukaryota; kingdom Metazoa; phylum Chordata; class Chondrichthyes; order Hexanchiformes; family Hexanchidae; genus Heptranchias; species Heptranchias perlo. The sequence continues at coordinate 26,959,645 of NC_090331.1, forward strand.
GCTCCTTAACTTTTGCTCTTTCCTTCTACTGGAAATAAAAGGGGAAGTATTTCATAATTGTCAAACTGCATTTTTTTTCATGCTTTCCAAAGTGCTTTCAATGAGGCAGAAATCGCTCGCGAAATAACAGAGAACTCCACGGTGCTCTCGGTGGTTGGTGGCAAAATGGAGGAGCAAGTTCTCGCGTTTGCACATGTGCAGTGAAACGTGGAAATCCGGAACTTGTTCCTAGTGGTTCGTCGACAATAGGACAGCTTAGAATTAAAGGGACATCACACGCTGCAATCAGAGAAATTATTGAAAAAGTGCAAACTTGCTTATCTGCCCAGCTTGAAAGTAACTAATTACGTCACCAAACAGGTATGCTTAAAAATACAGATCGACACTATGGTTTCACAGCACAGTATGTCTTAATGACTGCCAAACAACTAAAAATTAACTTTTAAAAATGTGGTGTCTCATTACTCCTCATTTTGAAAGTTTTTGGTCATTAAAAAAAGATGTAAAAATTAAAAAGTTTATTTTTTTTTACTTTTCCCTTCTGGCTCTTTTATTTCATTCAATTATTTCTTACCTTCTCTTTTTTCACTGTCTATAACTGTTTTTACATTGGTTTAACACTGCAAGCCAGCAGAGACAGTGAATGCAGCGAGTCAAAAATGCTGCGATCTGATTGGTCGAGGGGAGAGATCGCTCCTCTCCCTTCTCCCAGGGTCCGAGCTTTACCTGAACTGACGCTGGGCTCTTCTCCGCTTCCTATTCGAGGAAGTGGCCAAAGAATCTATTGTAAATCTCTGGAGCGGCGAGTTGTGTTGGTTTGCTGCTCCGAGCGATTTCTACTCCAATATGTTAGCAAACAATGAATAACAAGTCAAATGAAGTACTACTATTTGACAGGTATTTTGATGATGCAAGTTTGAAGAAGCAATTATGTTTGATTTTCAGGACCTTTTATTAAAGTAAATGAACCTTTTTCCACTTGCTGTGCGTGTGTGAACACTTCCCAAGGATAGTCATACTCCTTAATGCACATTGTTGTAAGGACAGTAGTAGTTTGACTTGTGCTTGCCTAAATATTCATGATGGAAGTTTTATTTCCCTTCTATGTTCTGCCTCAGTGATACAACCATCTGCAACTCCTCCTGAAGTTTTGATGACATCCATTGCACCAAGGAACCAAATCCAAAGTGTTGGATTTATAATGTTACATTTCCTCATTTCATTGTTTTTATCCATTCTTCACCTTGTTCGCATTTTGTAACAAAATTAAATTCAATTCACCAGTGACTAATTATGCCTCAACACACTCTAGACAATTTCTAATATGTTGGGCATAAAGTTCAAGATCCTTGAAGCTTCTTTCTTTCAATTCAAATTGGTGCAAATCCATGTAATGCTCTGTCTGCATCATTATTAAGCTGATTATGCAGAGCCTCCTCACGACTGGCAGAAATATATTTTGGTCTCTATTTCTGCTCCACATTTTCTCACGGAAGCTGTGGTAAATGATGGCCCAGTTCCAAACTGACTCATGCTCCAACACTCAAGCTGAGAGCATCATAGACACACTGCAAGATGAGATGCGCATTACTGCCTTTTTACTTTGAACAGATTCCATAATTTTCCAAGAGTTGGGCAGCATCTCCTGACAATTCTGTGTGTCAAACTGATGGGCTGCATAACCAGCAGAAGAGGAAATTAATCAAAAGAAATTGAATAATCAGAATGAAAGGAATGGGAAGTGAACATTTACAAGCAAGCGAATGGGACAGAAGTAAAGGTGCAAAAGCAGAAGAAACAGAATGGAGACAAGAAATGAAGGAGAGGAAGAACAAATATGAAGAATTGGTCATTGAGCAGAAAAAGAGAAATAAAATGAACAAAGTAAGAAAAGTGCTGGAGATAGACTAATATTTGTAAAACAAAAAATGGAAAAAGTCAAAATAAATTCAACAAAAAGTACAAAACTTGGCTCACAAATTATCAAAGTAAAATGGACCATGAGAATGTGAAGGGAAACCAATGAAAGTAGAGAAAACAGTAAATTATTAGAAATAAATTATAACACGAAACAGCCCGAAGGTGGGTGAGTTACCTTAAGATCTCCACAATGGTCTCCTGAGTAACTGATAGCCAATAGACATGAGTGGCCTGGAATTATTTCCCCTTTGATTTTTAATTTCTTCACTGTGGGGAAGACTTTGGCCTCTACATCATGCTTTCTTCCAATGGCACAGTTATAATTGTAAACAATTTTACAACACCAAGTTATAGTCCAGCAATTTTATTTTAAATTCACAAGCTTTCGGAGGCTTCCTCCTTCCTCAGGTAAATGTTCAGGAGCTCCTCGAAGCCTACGCATTTATACATATAGAACAATACATGGTGTTTACAGACTGCCCCTGCAACTGCCCGTTGCCAAGGCAATCACCGTGTTCAGACAGAGAGGTGTCACCTGCAGAACCCCCGAATACACATTCAACAAAAAAACAAACAGGAAAAAAAAACAGAGAGAGGCAGAAACATCCGGAAGGCAGAGAAAGCCAGCAAATGACCCATTATATTAAAAACAGATAACATTTGTTCGCTGGTGGGGTAACGTGTAGCGTGACATGAACCCAAGATCCCGGTTGAGGCCGTCCTCATGGGTGCGGAACTTGGCTATCAATTTCTGCTCGACGATTTTGCGTTGTCGTGTGTCTCGAAGGCCGCCTTGGAGTACGCTTACCCGAAGGTCGGTGGATGAATGTCCATGACTGCTGAAGTGTTCCCCGACTGGGAGGGAACCCTCCTGTTTGGCGATTGTTGCGCGGTGTCCGTTCATCCGTTGTCGCAGCGTCTGCATGGTCTCGCCAATGTACCATGCTCTGGGGCATCCTTTCCTGCAACGTATGAGGTAGACAACGTTGGCCGAGTCACAGGAGTATGAACCATGCACCTGGTGGGTGGTGTCCTCTCGTGTGATGGTGGTATCTGTGTCGATGATCTGGCATGTCTTGCAGAGGTTACCGTGGCAGGGTTGTGTGGTGTCGTGGACGCTGTTCTCTTGAAAGCTAGGTAATTTGCTGCGAACGATGGTCTGTTTGAGGTTGGGTGGCTGTTTAAAGGCGAGTAGTGGAGGTGTGGGGATGGCCATAGCGAGGTGTTTGTCCTCATTGATGACATGTTGAAGGCTGCGGAGAACATGGCGTAGTTTCTCCGCTCCGGGGAAGTACTGGACGACAAAGGGTACTCTGTTGGTTGCGTCCCGTGTTAGTCTCCTGAGGAGGTCTATGCGATTTTTTGCTGTGGCCCGTCGGAACTGTCGATCGATGAGTCGAGCGTCATATCCCGTTCTTACCAGGGCGTCTTTCAGCGTCTGTAGGTGTCCATCGCGTTCCTCCTCGTCTGAGCAGACCCTGTGTATTCGCAGGGCCTGTCCATAGGGGATGGCCTCTTTGACGTGGTTAGGGTGGAAGCTGGAAAAGTGGAGCATCGTGAGGTTGTCCGTGGGCTTGCGGTAGAGTGAGGTGCTGAGGTGCCCGTCTTTGATGGAGATTCGTGTGTCCAAGAAAGAAACTGATTCTGAGGAGTAGTCCATGGTGAGCTTGATGGTGGGATGGAACTTGTTGATGTTATCGTGTAGTCTCTTTAGTGATTCCTTGCCGTGGGTCCATAGAAAGAAAATGTCGTCGATGTATCTGGTGTATAGTGTTGGTTGGAGGTCTTGTGCAGTGAAGAAGTCCTGCTCGAACTTGTGCATGAAAATGTTGGCGTATTGGGGTGCGAATTTGGTCCCCATGGCTGTTCCGTGTGTTTGGGTAAAGAACTGGTTATCGAAGGTGAAGACATTGTGATCCAGGATGAAGCGGATGAGTTGTAGGATGGCTTCCGGAGATTGGCTGTTGTTGGTGTTGAGTATTGATGCTGTCGCAGCGATGCCGTCATCGTGGGGGATACTGGTGTATAGTGCCGAGACGTCCATCGTGGTGAGAAGTGTTCCTGGTTCAACTGGTCCGTGGGTACTGAGTTTTTGTAGGAAGTCTGTCGTGTCGCGACAGAAGCTGGGGGTTCCCTGTACGATGGGTTTCAGGATGCCCTTGATGTATCCAGAGAGGTTCTCACACAGGGTTCCGTTGCCTGATACGATGGGACGTCCGGGTGTGTTGGCTTTGTGTATCTTTGGGAGGCAGTAGAAGTCTCCCACGCGGGGATTACGTGGGATGAGAGTGCGTAGGATGCTTTGAAGGTCTGGATTGAAGGTCTTGATCAGTTTGTTGAGCTGGTGGGTGTGTTCTTTGGTCGGATCTGCGGGTAACCGTCTGTAGTGTTCCTGGTTGTCCAGTTGTCTTTATGCTTCTTTGCAATAGTCTGTTCTGTTCTGTATGACTATGGCTCCTCCTTTGTCCGCTGGTTTAAACTCGCCTTTAAACAGCCACCCAACCTCAAACAGACCATCGTTCGCAGCAAATTACCTAGCTTTCAAGAGAACAGCGTCCACGACACCACACAACCCTGCCACGGTAACCTCTGCAAGACATGCCAGATCATCGACACAGATACCACCATCACACGAGAGGACACCACCCACCAGGTGCATGGTTCATACTCCTGTGACTCGGCCAACGTTGTCTACCTCATACGTTGCAGGAAAGGATGCCCCAGAGCATGGTACATTGGCGAGACCATGCAGACGCTGCGACAACGGATGAACGGACACCGCGCAACAATCGCCAAACAGGAGGGTTCCCTCCCAGTCGGGGAACACTTCAGCAGTCATGGACATTCATCCACCGACCTTCGGGTAAGCGTACTCCAAGGCGGCCTTCGAGACACACGACAACGCAAAATCGTCGAGCAGAAATTGATAGCCAAGTTCCGCACCCATGAGGACGGCCTCAACCGGGATCTTGGGTTCATGTCACGCTACACGTTACCCCACCAGTGAACAAATGTTATCTGTTTTTAATATAATGGGTCATTTGCTGGCTTTCTCTGCCTTCCGGATGTTTCTGCCTCTCTCTGTTTTTTTTTCCTGTTTGTTTTTTTGTTGAATGTGTATTCGGGGGTTCTGCAGGTGACACCTCTCTGTCTGAACACGGTGATTGCCTTGGCAACGGGCAGTTGCAGGGGCATTCTGTAAACACCATGTATTGTTCTATATGTATAAATGCTTAGGCTTCGAGGAGCTCCTGAACATTTACCTGAGGAAGGAGGAAGCCTCCGAAAGCTTGTGAATTTAAAATAAAATTGCTGGACTATAACTTGGTGTTGTAAAATTGTTTACAATTGTCAACCCCAGTCCATCACCGGCATCTCCACATCACAGTTATAATTGAAAGCTTTTTGTTACAATCTGATCCCATCTCAACAACAGTACTTGGTACGAGGTCAAATTTCATTATGCATGTAAATGGTGAGCATTGGATTCATCATGCATAAACAATAACATGTTAAGGATTGGAGTCTTTGGTATTGGTGCCTTAGCAGTTCACATATCTACATAATCACACATTAGTCTGAAATCAATATCACACCATTAAAGAATATCTTAGATCTACAAGGAGTTTAAAGTAGCAATTTAAAGGTGAATATTAAGCAAAATTGTTCTCTCAGAAATGGGGAGGGATGAATTTACATTAGAAAAGAATAGCTGCTGAGGAAAAAGCCAAAGCTAATGGCTTAGGACAAAAAAACTTGGAATGCCAATGTGATAACACAGATTTTCAGCATTTGCTATGTTTTTTTTAATCTCCAAAGATAGCATTGGCAAGCTCCACTGTGTGCTTAACTAGGTGCCTTCTGAATGTTGCAATGGGCTTCTGCATGTGGGTTTCCAAACTTGCAATGTAGTGTTTAGTCTGATTTATCAAGGGCTTAATTAAAAGCAGTACCACACCAAAGGTGTTTTCGTTTGAGACAAAATCCTCGTCATCGAATGTAGCAGCATGTTGTCAATTTTGGCTCCTTTTTATAGTAAACAAGAATGCCTAAAATCTAATTTATCCACAACATTGGATATCATGCTACACCCGAAAAAACAAAATGCAAGCACTCGAAGGAGTTTAAATTCCTGGCTGCCAAATTGAGTAGTCACTAATAAAATTCTTTGTGTGCTAAACTTGCATTTATATAGCACCTTTATCATAGTAAAACATCCCAAGGCACTTCACAGCAGGGTTAGCAAACAAAATTTGACACTGAAGCACATCAGGAGATATTGGGACAGGTGTCCAAAAGCTTGGTCAAAGAGGTAGGTTTTAAAGAACGTCTTAAAGGAGGAGACTGTGTTGAGAGGTGCAGAGGTTTAGGGAGGGAATTCCAGAGGGAGAGAAGTCCTGGAGGGATTTGAAAACAAGGCTGAGACTTTTAAAATCGAAGCGTTGCTGGACCGGGAGCCAGAGTAGATCAGTGAGCACAGGGGTGATGGGTGAACGGAACTTGGTACGAGTTAGGATACAGGCAGCAGAGTTTTGGATGAGCTCAAATTTATGGAGGGTGCAAGCTGGAAGGCCACCCAGGAGAGCATTGGAATAGTCAAGTCCAGAGGAATAGAACACAGAGCTGTTTTATGGGAATATGTTAATGAATCATCTACCAGATGCAATTAAACCCTTAAAGAAGGTTTTACATTTCATGAAATGCTCTCATTCCAGTACTATTACGCTTTTTGACCTTTGCAACTTTGCCCATTAAAGCTTTTAGACAAGTACTACAGAAGTAAACAGAATTCCACCCTTAATAAATTTTAGGTTAATGCTAAACAGAAAATTGCGATACCATATTGCTGTGGAAATAAAATTATAAATCTTATGTGAAAGAAATCTTGTTTGCAGAAAGAAATACTTATATCCCGTTTACAGTTGCAAATAGGAGCTGAATTACTGAAGAATTAGACAGAGCAGTCTTTCTAGTCATACATTACTCAAGGAATCCAACAATTTAGTGACTGTATAGAATTCAGTCCCTCAGCAAAGAACAGCTAACCTGCAACTCAAAGGTCTCTAATCGGCAAACTCCTAGTTTCTATTTCTCTATAATTTTTTTAAGCCATTCTTCCTGTGCTGTCTCTTGTTCCTTTGCCGTAATACCATTTCCAGCAGGTGAGTCCCAATTCTCATCTGCCAGGCTCCACAGACATGTGCTTAGTGCAAAGCCAGCAAACAAACCTCAAGAAGCACAGTGGCAACACCTTATATTTTGATCACTCCTGTTTGCATTGAGCCACAACACATATTTCTATGTGTTACAGTGCAAGAATAGTTTGCATGGATTATTAACCAAAATATTGCAATTTGATACAATTGAGTCTGAAATGTTATCTTAATATGAATTTCATGTTGGCCTCAGGCAAAACGATTATCTATTTTCTTACCTGTTTTTGCTCCTCTCCTTGAAGTAGTGAATTATGCTGCTAAGAGCTATCCTCTAGAGCTTCACTGACTCTGGACTTTTGTGTGTCCCACCATTGGCAGCACAGCCTTTGACCGCTTGGGTTTCATTCATTGGAATTCCCTCCCTAAACATTCTGCCTAACCACCTCCAACTCCTCCTTTTAAAAAAAACCTTCTCAAAACCCATCTCTTCAACCAAGCCTTTGGTAATTCCTCCTAGCCTCTGCCTTCCTGGTTCTGAACCCTTTTCCCCTACACCTATTTGTGAAGTGTCTTGGGGTATTCTCTACAGGAATGGAAATCTTGGGTGATTTTCTTTTACCCCCTCTGCAGCCGATAAGTATTGCTTTAGCACCAGCTATGCTGAGATCAGCTAACACAAAATAGACTGAATCAAACTTTAGATCTTTCTCTCTGTGTGGCTTAGTTCCCCACTGGGCAATTAGCATTTCAACTATTGAAGAAGCTTACATTTTTTTAAATCACAGGTGCACCTAGAATTTGAACAAACCCAAGTTGAGTCAAATTGTTCTTTTTTTAAAACCACTAGTGCAATGCGATTGTCTATTGTGATCCAGTGCTTGGTCCTGCCAATAACAATAAAGAATGTAACAACTTTCAACTGAGCCTACATCAGTCGGCATTCCTCCTCTACCTTCAAAGATTTATTACCCTAATTAAAGGAGCTGATTTACAAAAGAAAAAAATCCTCCTGAGAGCAGTCTTTAAAAATGTTTTTAATATATCACATTTTCTGAAGTTTATATTAAAATCAGTAGGGAATCAATTTACTTGTGCAGCTGGTCTTGCCTCCCTCCAAGTCCCTTTCAACAGTCAGCCCATGGTGTCTGTCACAGTATCTGCTACCTGAGAAACATGGTCTGGCAGAACACGCGGCTGCAATCTGCTGAGATAACTTTGCAGCAAAATGACAATGTTGGGATTGTAAAATTGCGACTGTGGTTCTAATAAAATTCAAATCTGTACAGTTCTTTGGGATGTGACTCTTGATAGTAGAATCAGCAATGTTCTCATACATGCACATGCCCGCCCGTCCGCGTTCACACGAACATACACTCTCAGTCACTCACACAAAAATTCTCAGTTTGGCGAGAGGGGCAAGAATCTAGATGGGGTAGTTGTAGAGCAACATTGGTAGATGTCTGGAAGCAAATAACCTACATAGTCCATGGAACTAAGTGGATAGCTTTTTGAGAGAGCTGGCACAGGAGTGATGAGCCACCTTCTGCTGTAAAATTTTATGATTCTATGCCATGATACAAGAGACCGATGAGGCAAGATACAAAGGAAACAGTAATTCAAATAAATTTAAGGGTTTTACATCACCTCTTGCACAATACTTAAACAAGTGTCTAGTTTACCAAACTAAAGTTTCAGGTCGATAGAAGTGAGATGAAGTACTTTTGAAATGTAGCCACTGTTATAAGGTAGGAAAACTTGTTATTCAATTTGCGCACAGTAAGGTCCCACAAACAGCAATGAGATCAATGTCTACAGTTGAACTCGGTAGGCAACAGAAAAGATTAGTTTGTACATATCTTTATGATACAACATTTTAATGATCAAAAACATGATCTTGTGACACAGGTAACATATTGTTCTGACAATGCCCATGGCATTCAGGACATAATTTTATATTAATTATTCTAGTACTAAACTAGTATTGTGCAATTGCAGCAAAATGAAAAATAGGATAATGTGTGCAGCATTATAATCTTTGCACCTGGGTACTGTGCAGGAGATGAATCATTTTGAATAATAGGTGGAACTGTGCTGTTTGCTGCTATAAAATAGTGTTATACAGTTTGGACAATTACCATTAATTTTAGCTGAAAATGTTGTAGTCCATATTCTTGTCCTGCAAGAACCAGGGCCAAGTATCTACTTTAACTGTATTTTTAAGTAAAATATGCTCCTGAATGATCTTATTGTGAATAATATTGTTTCTCTAACCTGGTGGAGGAAAGGGAAGTAAAATCAATCATGTTTTGGATATTTAAACAGAAACATAAAAATTGCAAATATCACAATTTCACTTCAGCCCAAGCCAGCACCAATGATCAAAACACAAATGAAATCTAGATGCAAAGTCTTAGCAACTTAAATCACTTTTGATTGAAGTATTGTTTCCTTCTGATCATGTTAAAGTTGAGTGATGACAAGATTGTATTTATGGGAGGACAATGACATGAGACAAATTGTTTCAGCTCCTGCTCCCCCCACTTTCAGCACCAGGCAGCAGCAACAGGGAAATCAAACCAAAACAATGTTTCAATCAAGAATAAGACCTGGGAGTTAACAAAAAAGATAGTGGGTGATATTGAAAATGAATCCATTGCTCATTCTTTTAATTGAAGTACAAAGCGACACCAGAGTTATAAATTAAGGACAGTGGCTGTCTGTGGGACCTTGCTGTGTACAAATTGAATGCCACGTTTTCCTACCTTGCAACAGTGGCTACACTTCAAAAATACTTCATTTGCTGTGAAGTGCTCTGAGATGTCCTGAGGTTATGAAAGGTGTGATATAAATTCAAGTTCTTTCTTTTAATTATTTTTAGGAATGTGTTGCTGTATGCATTTCTGATTCTTTGTTTCTTATAACGTCTGTGAAAGATATTGCCATTATTTAAAAAGCAATTCTCGTTTTATCTGTTTAACATTTGAAGGTAAACCTTACTTATTTTTCTCCCCTCTTCTCGTTGGTCATGCACCAGCTGCCGCCAAGAAGTCAGGCGCCTAACCTGTTTCAAGGCCTCTGTTAATGTTACTTTGAGCCATCACAAGTACGATAATCTGATTTTTACCTAATTTCCCAGTGCGGCAGAACCTAGAACAGTGCTGAGGTCAGAAATTCAATAGCAGGGCAGATCTTACCTGTGTCCCACTACTGTTCTAAAATGCTGTTGCAATTTAGAATTTGTTTCAGTATTGCCGTCGGTCCAGAGAGGTTGGAATTCTTTGGAGTCGCTGGCAATCTCAGAATTAATGCACTAGTAAATTGTAAAGAAAGAACTTGCATTTATATAGCACCTTTCATACCATCAGAATGTCCTAAAGTACTTCACAGCAAATGAATTATTTGGAAGTGTAATCACCGATGTTATGTAGGAAAATACAGCAGCCAATTTGCATACAGCCAGCTCCCATAAACAACAAATGAGAGAGAAGTGACCAGTTAATCTGTTTTGGTAATTGATAATGTTGGTTGAGGGGTAAATGTTGACGCGGGTACTAAGAGAACTCCCCTGCTTTTCCAAAAGACTATGCCTCCAGTAATGAAGCAGTCCCTCGGTACTGCACTGAAGTACCAGCCTACATTATGTGCTCAGGTCCTGGAGTGGAGCTTGAAACCCACAACCTTCTAACTCAAGAGACAATAGTGCGACCTACTGAGCCAAATTGACACTAGAATTCAATTTTAGCTGATTTTGAAATAAATTACTGCAGGTCCATTCAAATCTCAGAAAAAACTAAACTAACAATTTTACTTGTCAATAGCTTTTGACAAGCCATGTTCACTTTGTCTTTTCATTGAATTCCTCATTACCTTTCTACCTGCTTTTTGTTCTTGTTTAAAAAAAATAATAAAGCAACTTTCAAAAAATAATTCACTCAGAACTTAAGCCAGCTGTATTTTTCCTCATTTTCAACTTTGATTCATTTGGCTGTCATTTTAAATGAAGATGTTTGCGCATAATGATGAGATATGTGATATTTCATACCACATTATCAATTTGGAGAAAGGTTCTTTATATACAGTCAAGTATGTATAGCTTGCATTTCTATATTCTATATGGAAGCAGAGGTGCAAAAAGATATGTGGAATCATAGAATCACACAGAAGGAGGCCAGTCGGTCCATCGCGCCTGTGCCGGCTCTTTGAAAGAGCTATCTTAGTCACCTGCTCTTTCCCATAGCCCTGCAGTTTTTTTCCTTTTCAAGTATTTATCCAATTGAAAGTTACTATTGAATCTGCTTTCACCACTCTTTCAGTTAATTCATTCCAGATCATGACAACTCGGTGTGACAAAAGAATTCTCATCTCCCTCTGGTTGTTTCTATTGATTTTTTTTCGTACAGCTAGAATAAGTAATTAATTTAATAAACCAGAAGAGCAGCTAAAAATTGTCTCAAGTGCTTGTTAAGGGTAAAACAAGAGGGTTTACCAGTTGTGTATTGCTGGCCCCAATCATTGTAATTGATTCCATTTTATTGCACACTCTACCAAAATATTTAGATACTGCATCTTCCCATCCAGAATACTTATTTTTCAAAATTGAAGACTGCACTTAAAAAGATGATGTAAATGTAGCAAAAGCCTTTACTAAAAATGTTCTGGTAATATTTTAGCATTCACTGTGCTTTTTCAAAAGAAAACCTTTCATCAGAGTAGTTATGGGGTAATTTGTTGGTTCACTGAATTTCTTTACATTGGGAATTAGATTGAAGTCAGGAAAATACATCAGACACATCACAGCTGGAATGGTATTGTTAAGTTACATAAAGAATGAAAATCATAGAATCACTTTGAGCGTTGAATCACAAGTCATTATGTATTTTTTGCATGCTGAAGGTGAAGGAGACATTTAATTTCTATTTGCATATGGATTCAAATCTATTTCTACATTTAGCAGTCATGGAGTTGAGTATAATAGCTTTCAGCACCATTTTCTCGAATAATTTAATGATAAGTAAAGGGTATTTTCTAAGGTCAATGATTATGTAAACGGGACTTTTTCTATTCGCTGAGTATCATTTCAGTGTATCCATAAATAAGTCTATTTTTCATTTGCTGAGGCTTTTTTTCAAAGGGTCAGTTTCTTGAATTTGGCACATACCAGAATTAATTGCCTTGAAATCTTGCAATTTCCATAGAACTATATGGCTCCGATATCAGCGGGGAGGCAGGTTGGCAGCGGCGGGTGCAGGGGGAGCGGGTGGCCATTGGGCGCGTGGCAAACCAGCATGAACCAACTTTCCGCTTCCGACACGATCGCACGTTGATTGATAGTGGTTAACGTCCTCTCCGGATTTCACATTCAGCAGCTACCCTGATTGACAGGCTGGCTGCCATCAGGAGCTGCAACGCAAGGAGTCGGGGGGCGGGAAACAGGGAGAGTCAGACGTCATCTGGCGCTGGACTGGAAGACCGGTGGGAGGAGAGGGGAAGATTGGGAGGGGAGAGGGGAAGACCGGGGGAAGATCAGGAGGGGGAGATCGGGGGGGGACATCGGGAGGGTGAAGAGGGGGACTTCGGAGCAGTTTTCAAAGGTAGGTGCATTTAGTGTTTTTACTTCATTGCATGTTTTTTTATTTAATTTATTTAGTTTCTTTTTCCCTGATCCGGCCGTTGACACCTGGTTTCACCAGGCGTGAATCAAAGGCGGCAGGCAAGCTGCCCAGCTAAGTTAAAAAATCTTTCTAACCATTTCACCTGTCACAGGTAAAGTGCCTTAAGTAGCTCAATGAGGTACATTTGTCTCTTTAACTGTCATCCCACTGGCTTTAATTGCCGGCGGGATTTCCGGTTCCGGGTCGCCCGCATGCACACAGGTGGGTCCCTGGGAAACTCTGAAGCCGGCGGGTTGGAACCGGCTTCCAAACCCGAAGGGGATTTGCGTCCTATAATGTCTGACTACAAATTTTTTTGCAACTAAGGTAGCCTTGCATCTATTGTTACAGTCAAAAGTGTATAGCTGCAATTTTATTTTTACCACAAATATTTTGTGATGAAATTTATGCACAGAATAATTGCATTCCATAACTCGTTTAAAATGTGCAATAAACCTAATGTCAATTTTACTTAAACTAAAGTTATGTCAATTTTACTTAAAATAAAGTTATGGCAATTTTCTATCCCAAAGCTTCTGTGTGCTCATTAGGGTAATTTTGACTTAGGGCGATAGTATAGTATTTGTCTCCTCGGGGGAAATAGTCAAAATTACGCCCGTTAAACACGAAGTCACATTTTCAAATTCATGATCATTACTTTTAAAAAGGAGGGGTTATAAATGAATTTTTTGCATCTGTTTTCACTATGGAGAAGGACGATGTAGACATAGAAATACGGCAGGGGGACTGTGATATACTCGAACATATTAATATCGAGCGGGAGGAGGTATTGGCGGTTTTAGCAGGCCTAAAAATGGATAAATCCCCAGGCCCGGACGAAATGTATCCCAGGCTACTGTGTGAGGCAAAGGAGGAGATTGCGGGGGCTCTGACACATATATTCAGAACCTCTCTGGCCACAGGGGATGTGCCAGAGGACTGGAGAACCGCTAATGTAATACCATTATTCAAGAAGGGGAGTAGGGAAAAACCGGGGAACTACAGGCCAGTGAGCCTAACATCAGTGGTAGGAAAATTATTGGAAAAAATTCTGAAGGACAAAATTAGTCTCCACTTGGAGAAGCAAGGATTAATCAGGGATAGTCAACATGGCTTTGTCAAGGGAAGATCATGTTTGACTAATTTGATTGAATTTTTTGAGGGGGTGACTAGGCGTGTGGATGAGGGTAACGCAGTGGATGTGGTATACATGGATTTCAGTAAGGCCTTCGATAAAGTCCCCCACAGGAGACTGGTCAAGAAGGTACGAGCCCATGGAATCCAGGGTGCCTTGGCACTTTGGATATAAAAACTGGCTTAGTGGCAGAAGGCAGAGGGTGATGGTCGAAGGTTGTTTTTGTGACTGGAAGCCTGTGGCCAGTGGGGTACCACAGGGATCGGTGCTGGGTCCCTTGCTGTTTGTGGTCTACATTAATGACTTGGATATGAATGTAAAAGGTATGATCAGTAAGTTCGCTGATGATACAAAGATTGGTAGGGTGGTAAATAGCGAGGAGGATAGCCTCAGTCTGCAGGACGATATAGATGGGTTGGTCAGATGGGCGGAACAGTGGCAAATGGAATTTAACCCGGAAAAGTGCGAGGTGATGCACTTTGGAGGGACTAACAAGGCAAGGGAATACACAATGAATGGGAGGACCCTAGGCAAGACAGAGGGTCAGAGGGATCTTGGTGTGCAAGTTCACAGATCCCTGAAGGCGGCGGAACAGGTAGATAAGGTGGTAAAGAAGGCATATGGGATACTTGCCTTTATTAGCCGAGGCATAGAATATAAGAGCAAGGAGGTTATGATGGAGCTGTATAAAACACTGGTTAGGCCACAGCTGGAGTACTGTGTGCAGTTCTGGTCGCCACACTACAGGAAGGATGCGATCGCTTTGGAGAGGGTGCAGAGGAGATTCACCAGGATGTTACCAGGGCTGGAGCGCTTCAGCTATGAAGAGAGACTGGGAAGATTGGATTTGTTTTATTTGGAGCAGAGGAGGCTGAGGGGGGACATGATTGAGGTGTACAAAATTATGAGGGGCACAGATAGGATGGATACTAAGGAGCTTTTTCCCTTCATTGAGGGTTCTATAACAAGGGGACATAGATTCAAGGTAAAAGGCGGGAGGTTTAGAGGGGATTTGAGAAAGAACTTTTTCACCCAGAGGGTGGTTGGAGTCTGGAACTCACTGTCTGAAAGGGTTGTGGAGGCAGGAACCCTCACAACATTCAAGAAGCATTTGGATGAGCACTTGAAATGCCATAGCATACAAGGCTACGGACCAAATGCTGGAATATGGGATTAGAGTAGACAGGGCTGATGGCCGGCGCGGACACGATGGGCCGAAGGGCCTCTATCCGTGCTGTATAACTCTATGACTCTATGACTCTAAGATTTAACCATGGTTAAATTGTTGTAATCATATAGGAAGTAACGAAAGTCTAACACCCTTGAGAATACCCAATATTTTGTAGTATCATGGGAACATTGAGGTGTCAAAATCTATGGGGGGTGATTTTAAACCCCAAGAACGGGTGGGTTGGGGGCAGATGGGAGTTGAAAATAGTTGTTTTCTGAGTCACGACTGCAACCTGGCTTTATTTCTGGGTTTAATGTCAGCGCGTAAAAGTACAGGCTTCCTGCTGGGAATGCAAAGTCTGAAAATTTTGTGGTTGCGACCCAAAAAAACAACTATTTTCAATTCCAACCCGCCCGTTCTTGGGGTTTAAAATCACCCCCTATATGTCTACTCCTCCATTCTTTTCATTCTTAAAAAAAATCACAATTTTTTTTAAAGTTAGTCTTTTGATAACGTGAGAGATGCTCAAATTAAATGGTTAATCCTCACATGACATGCGCACATTTTCGGAAATCCTTATGAAGATATACAATATGCATTCTGGTATCGCCAGGTTTAGTCTGTTAACACAATGTTATCAGCTCAAGTTAGGGATCTGATGAACAAAGGCAGATGTGCTATGATGTTGGATAGATAACCATTATTGAGATCTTTAGGTCCTTGAGAGGAAGCTATTACCAGAATGTTGTCTCCTCTTCATGGTTTAGACACTGGGGAGAAACAAGGAATAAAATAAATAATTTGGAGTTTGTTTTCATCAAACTAAGTAAGTCTGACAATTTACAGGTTCTAACACATCTACTTAGTTGATTGACACCTTTAAAAATGATCCACGTAGTTGTATTGGTTGCCTTAATTGGTTATTTATGGTCATTCCTTGAAGAGGGCTTTCCTTTATAGTTCGTCAAAATATTTAAGGCTGCATATAGTGACACCACAAGTCCTGGCCAGACTGGAGATGATTGGGTAATTCCCCTGTCAATCACGCCTGGAGACCTCACTACTGTAAGTAACGAATTGATTTTATGCACATAATTTGTATTAGGTAACTATCCTTCACTCACTGCATTTTGCTGGAGAAATAATCCTGCTGTACTTGGGAGACTCTGTTTGCTGTAGTTTCCGTCATGAGTTCGGAGACACTGTAAATGAAAACCACAAGCCCCCACCCCCGACTCCAACTCATTGGCTGACACAGTGATATCAATATTCACTCCAAATATTTAAAGTTCACCTAAATCAGAAGAAAAAAGATGAAGGTTTAGAAGATTTTTAGGTTTATAAGTTTTCAGAAAGCTTTTGATTGAAGTTGAAAGGTGTCAACTGATCAGCGAACAGTGGAAACCTGAAATAGTACTTAAGAGTGGAAATTCAGAAGATTTGCCACAGTCAATGGATCAGAGCAAAGCTCTTTAGCCCTACCACATGCAATCGAGAATGGTGGTGGACAACCAGGCAAATAACCATCCTCAATCATGGTAGAGCCCAGAATGTGAGTGCAAGAGACAAGTCAGAATTGTTTTACATGTTTATTCAGCTAAAAGCACTGAGAGGATGATCCAGCTTTGTGATCTCCACCATCATAGATATGAATGTCCAAGAATTCAGTTTACTGCATATAAGATTATGTCCGATCCACAAAAGAACAGAATAAATCTAATCCAACCAATTACTACTCTATCAGCTTCCTTCTGATCATTGATGAAGTGATGGAAGGAGTCATCAATAGTGCTATCAGGCAATACCTACTCACCCATAACCTGCATACAAATGCTCAGTTGGGATTCTCCCAGAACTATTGAATTCTGGATCATATCACAACCTTAATCCAGACATAGACATGAGCTGAGTGCCAGAGGAGAGATGAAAGTAGCTGCCCTTGACTTCAAGCAAGCATTCAAGCAAATATTGCACAAAGGGGCCCTAGCAAAACTGAAATCAATGGGGTCAAAAGGAAATTCCTCTAGTGGATGGAATCATACCAGATGCAAAGGAAAATGATTGTGGTTGCTGTAGGCCAGTAATCGCAGCCCCAGGACAACGCTGCAGGACTGCCTCACTGAACAATCCTCCGTCCAGCCTTTTCAGCTGTTTCACCAATGACCTTCCCTCCATCATAGGCTCAGGAGTGGAGATATTTGCTGACAATTCTACAGTATTGAGCTTTATTCACAACTCCTATGATAATGAAGCAGCCCATGCTGGCCTACAGCAGGACCTGGAGAACATCCAGGCCTGTGCTGACAAGTGGCAGGTAACATTTGCAGCACATCAGTGCCAGGAAGATGAGAAAGCACAGCCATTTCAACAGCACAATTATCACCATCCAATCCCCCAGCGTCAACATCTTGGGTTCACCAAAGACCAGAAGCTGAACTGGGCCAGCCATATCAACACCGTGGCTACAAGAGCAGGACAGAGGATTGATGAGTGGCTCACCTCCTGAACCCTCAGAGCCTCTAAAAGGCTCAAGTCAGGAGTATGAGAGGATATTCAACACTCACCTGGATTGATGCAGCAACAACAACACTGAAGAGGCTCGGTACCATCCAGCACAAAGCAATTTGTTTGACTGGTGCCCCTGCCAGTGGACTCGATATGCAGCCCCTCCATCACTGCTGTACTGTGGCTGCAGCAGTTACTTTGACAGAACCTCTCTCCCTTGTGACCTCTACCATCACAAAGGTCAAGAGCAGAAATGTCAATGGAACACCTTCACCTCCAAGTTCCCCTCCAAGTCACACACCATCCTGACTTTGACAACTATCACCGTTCCTTCATCGTCACTGGGTTACTATCTTGGAATTCCTTACATAATACCATTGTGGGAGCATCATCATCACAAGGAGAAGGCCCACCACCACATTTTAAGAGCAACTAGGGATGAGTAATAAATGCATTTTTGCCAGGGTCACCCACATCCCAAAAACAAATTTTTAAAAATGTAAGGTTAAGTGTTTTGACCAAAATGCATACGGAGATACCGAAATTCCATGCTATTCTTAGCATTTCTGGGGCTGAAAATGGGGTAGAAGTCATCCCAAAATTCATGCGCCTAAATTCGCAATTGCGATTTGGCCCTCCTTGCGATCAGCCTGCTAAGTACCTACGTGCCTGATTTACATATATTAAAATGAGGGCCCATAGTCTTGGAGCCCTAAACCTCTGTAAACTATGCTT
Organism: Heptranchias perlo; assembly: GCF_035084215.1. Lineage (NCBI taxonomy): Eukaryota > Metazoa > Chordata > Chondrichthyes > Hexanchiformes > Hexanchidae > Heptranchias > Heptranchias perlo. The sequence continues at coordinate 26,977,918 of NC_090331.1, forward strand.
GCATTGTAGTAGGGGTAAATTAAAATGGGAAATAGTAGATACAACTGTTGCCAGGATCAGTTGAGATAGGTGGAGGTGAGGAGTCTTTGAACCTGAAGACTACTAAAAAATTGAATAGTGATTACTGCAGCTGGGAATGACTTATGGCGTTATTTTTTATTTTGCTTTGAGCTTAGACAGAATTGGATTAGTTTCTGACAGCCTGTGGGATTGTGAAACCACTGGAATATTTCCCACCACCGCCACAGTGAGAGCTTATAGAATCATAGAAGTTTACAACATGGAAACAGGCCCTTCGGCCCAACATGTCCATGTCGCCCAGTTTATTCCACTAAGCTAGTCCCAATTGCCTGCACTTGGCCCATATCCCTCTATACCCATCTTACCCATGTAACTGTCCAAATGCTTCTCGAAAGCAGGTGTGGGATTTCCATTGGGCATGGTTTTGTATGTACTTTTGAGACTTCAAGATATTTTCCTCCCTAAGACAGGCCATATGAAGACTTTAGTGAGGAGCTTTGTATTAGATGATTGTGTTAGAAGAATGTGCTGCACCAAAGAGGCAATAGATGAGCTTTTGCCCGCACTGCTCTGTCCGTGGCTTTGTAGGTCACAAATGCATTGAACTTTCATAGCACTGGGACATTTCAGGTAACCATGGGGGATCTGTGTCATATCACTCAGGGTGCCATAGTAGCATGTATTTTCAGCAGACTGATGCACTTTTCCATAGAGCTGGGGAATTCATCCAGTTTGGAATCACAGCAAGGCAGCATCAAGATGGGTTATCCAGTTTTATACGGTTTCATAGCTTTTAGGTCGAAGAAAGGTCATCAACCTTCCCAGCAGGAGCCGAGTAGAAGGCTGCCTATGCTTCGGAGTCATGGGACCCAGAATTCATGGGTACTCATCTGAAAAGGATGTTCAAGAAACATCGCATCTATGTGCAGGCTTTGAGATTAGTCTCCGAGGATGTGCAGTAGCTGCAAGATGTAACTCTCGAGTATGTAGCCCTCATTTGTGGCAACATCATGGAAGCTTTTTCTTCACTGCAAATATGATTGGAGTGCATGGCAACTTCTCCACAGATGCTGCCTGACTTGCTGAGCTTTTCCAGCATTTTCTGTTTTTATTCCCCATGAATATGCCTGTTCGGGCCTTTTTGAATGGTGCAGGGCACAGCAGGCTAAAACTTTGGGCATATGAGCTACAACATATTGCAGAGCCTCTCCTGACCTATCAAGGTATTAAAAACATTCCGATAAGAACCTGATGGTCCTTTCAATGACCGCTCTGGTGGAGGCTAGTTGAATCGCTCCTCTGCTGCTGTTTATGCAGCTCACAGAGCGTCCATTATGCATACGAGCAGGAGTCACCCACAAGTCACCTTTTCACATGATTTTTTTCCTTTAAGATCTCAGGAAGGGCTGAATTCTGAAGGATTCATGCGTCATGGCAACTTCCAGAAAATCTCACGTTGATGTGAATGATTCTTTGCATGTTATGATACACAATCTAGGCACTGAGTGAGTGGTAGCCCCTTCTGTTGAGGATGTTGACCATGGGAGCTTGCAAATCAATGCAGGTTGCCATCTATTGTTCACTCCTCACTACTCCACCTCATTCATCCTTTGTCAGATCCTCTCGAACATTATCTAATCTGAGGTGGTTCGTGGGACTGAAAAAGCAAGTGATGCAGGGGTTGAGATCAAGAGGATTGTGGCCAGGATCTTGGTCCAGGGACTCAGGGTGAGATTGACCTTTTAATCGTCTTCCTCGTCATCATCAACTTCCTCATCATCATCATCATCCACAATTTACCTTTTCTTCTGCTCCTCCTCCTGGTCATCATCACCATCTTTGTCTTTATCCTTACACTCTCTCTGAATCTCATTCAGGAGGCTTTGGAGGTTGGTTTCATTGAAATTATTTTTTCTTCCTCTTTGCAATGTCCTTGTTCTTTCTTTGGATGTCTCTGCCAGATCATCTAGTGGAAGACATTTTTTAAGAATGGAATAAAACAATAAGGAACTATCAATCCATTTACCTAACAATCACCTCAGTGAGTCAATCATTTTCCTACATACCTACTGCTGCAATCTTCAGGCAGACTTGGCTTTTTAATGATTTTACTCTAATTTGCAAGCACCCCCAGCACAATACTTCTGCTTTACATGGGGTTTGCACTAGAGAACTGCAAAGGGTTATTTAACTGAGCTGACCAAGCAAATTATAGCGGGGTCAGCTCTGCAAAACATCGGCAAGTGCGAGTCTTACCACATTGATGCAATTTGCCACATGGAATTTTTGGGCCAGAGACCCTAAAGTGTATCACAACAGTTAATTCTAAAGTGCAAACTTCAAAGCAGAGAGAGAAGTATAGAATATGTGCAAGGTTTGCTATTAAGCCAGGAAGGGAAGATGATGACCATAATTGATGGCTCACCACAGGCATTGCAAAGATGAAGCCAGAACATCGCAGAGAAAGCCAGACCTGCTCAATGCCATGGGAGTCTGCTACTGAAGGTTGTATGTTTATGCACGCATCATAAAAGGACAGTCTTAATCCTGGAAACATGCCAGTGATTTGTTGAATACAGATTGTAAACTTAACCTTACCAAGTCTGTACTGTGACCTTGTACATGTAATGTAACTTTGTTATACAGTTACTAAGATATTAGCAATAACTGAGATATTGTGATATCCTTAAATTGTTGTTGTACTTATGATGAATTAGATTATGTTGATTGATATTAACTCCAGACCTTTCAACTTTGGTGAGAGTGTAAAACTTATGAAATTACCTGCCCATTATATGCCATTGAAGTCTGATCCGATATCATCCATTTTACATTGAAGTTGAAAGTTCTGCCTTAAATGTCAATTTACTTTTACTGTAATCACCAATACTTAACCTTGTGCTTTTCTTGAGGTTGAAATAATGTTATTTAATTCATCTCTGAGTCAAACTTTGCCATTGGTGCCTCTGGAAAGAAGTGAAGTTACAATTTACTCACTATTGTACTACAGTCATATTGTGCACAAATCTGGTTTGGTTAACACTTAAAATTTTCAGACAGGGGTATGCATATGATAATATAAGCATCATATATGTGAAACTCTAAATATGAATGGTAGATATGAATCTCAATATAAATTTCTGGAATGGTATAACACTTTAAGACTTTTACCTATTTGACCTGGAAATGATTTCTGATTTAATTGACATCAGGGGGGCGATTTTCATCTCTCTACAGCCCTGATTTTCAGTGGGAACAGGGCTGTAAAGAGGAAATTAAACTTACTGCTGGCTTTTTCTGCATGATGCTTGCTTGATGTGAGTTTTTAGCTGGCCTCCACTTAGACAGCCAAGCTCCTGCTGGAAACAGGCGGGAGTCTCATTATTCTATTTAAATCGGGGTTCTATGATGTCTTTAGGATCCCAATTTCATTTTTGTTATCACCAGTAAGACACTTGCTCAGTGGGAAACCTACCCACTATTCATGGGCAGTACAGGGTGTGAAATGGCCAGCATTAGTTATTAAAGGAATCGACGAAAGCAGGTCTGGGAATATTATTAATTGATCGATTTAGAAGTTTTGAATCTTCAGGATCACCTGAATTCCCCTCCAAGCTCCTTCTCCACAATCTGCAGCCCCTTTAATTATGTCCTGTCACCTCCTCCCAATCTGACCAGCCCTCCCCTTTAAGGTGCTGCTGCACTCACATGCTCAGTTGCTGCCCCATTGGATTCTCCCTGCCCGCCTGAAGTGACGAGTTGCCTGACAATGCTTGAATCGTATTGGCAGCTCGCCAACTACATTTAAGTGAGGTCCGACCATCAAAATTTTCTCTCAAATGATAGTAGAAATCCGGCTGTGGATGCTGGGTCAATTGAAATTTTCAAAACTGAGATCGATTGATTTTTGTTCGGCAAGAGTATTAAGGGATATGGAACCAAGGTGGATAAATGGGTTGTTACTGATCAGTTATGATCTAGTTGAATGGCAGAGCAGGGTCAAGGGGCTGAATGGCCTACTCCAGTTCCTATGTTGTCTTCACTGTCTTCCTATGTAGGTGTACCAGGTGTTAAACTCCTCCAAGTCCACCCATTGCTTGCTTCTCAGATCCTACTGTATTTTAAGGCCAGTTTCTCGGCTGTTCATCAAGATCTTCAGAAGTTCAGGTCCGTTATTTTTGAACTGGACAACCATGTAGAGTTCTGTGTAACGTAATATAAGGTAGTGTTCTTCTAGATTCAGATACTCAGACATATGCACAGCACATGTTGTATAATCAAAGGAAATAGTAAAATGAAACCCCTCTGCAATTAATAGCCCTTACTTTGAAATTCAAGTCCAAATAGCCATCAGCATTTGACATGTCTACATACACAGATGCCAGCAAGTATCTCAGACCAAGAAATATCCTTAAAGCTTCATTTTCAAATTCATCTCCTCAGTTTCGAGGTCAAGCAAGAAAAATATGACTATTCAGATTGTGACTAATTAAAAAATCTTTTTTGTTTTGCATTGACAGCACTATGTTAAATGTTGTTTACTCATGTATAATGAAAAGAAGTATGGAGGATGACTAATCTTACCCATGCACTTAGGCTAATTTGATAAGGGTTTTCAGAATAAAATGGGATCACCTTAATTAAAAAAAAATCAGAAACTGCAGGACGAGAGCAAAGTAATGGAGAGAGAGAAATGGCTATCTGCTCCTGTCCGGGTTTAATTATTTATTTAATTACCTGTCCTCCTTTAGGTACATGTTATGTAGGTACCTACTTCAACTGAAATTATGTCAGCAAGCTCTGGTTAATTAAGGTGATTCATTTTCAAGCTGGTGGGTGGAGGCGGGGTGGGTGGGTGAGGGTGAGAGGTGGTGGAATGAAGCCATGAATTTGACAGAACTGAAAGGCTAAAGAGGAAACAATGAAGCCATGAGTTGTACCAAGAACACACTAAGCATAGAGGCCATGCAAGATAATAAAGCTGCAAGGAATTTGAATGACTGGAACTAGGTTAGTTCTGAATCCATTTGCTTGTGACTTGCTGCTGACCTCTTCAGCATCTGTGAGCACAATTTACAAGTATGCATTTACAAGAATATAGAGGAAGAAAGAACTCTTACAATTTAACATTTCTTCACTGAAATCACATCAAAAGCACTAACAATCAGAATAACTGTCACTACATGATCTGGTTACATAACATCTTCAAACAAAGGAGGCAGTCTGGATGAACAGTCAGCTGCAATATTCTGTGATCCTGTTTGATATTGATTAGTACACTTGAATTCCAAAGCGCGAGCACCCATTTTAATGTGCATGGTCCTATAACCGGTTCCCTTTGTTGAAAGCAGAGCTGTTGAGGTTGATCATCAATATGAAAGGTAAATTTTCTACATCCTAACTATCTTGCACAGTCCACTTCATATCACTTTACAGGATTCAAAGGCAATGTCTGATAAATCTCAACAACTACAGCACTGAGTTTATAATCTGAAGCCTCTGTAGGCACAATAATGTGAAGCAATAAATCAGAAACAGTTAAAGTAAGATTCTCCATGATCATTTTCTTAGCCTTGTCAAAGTAGTTCTGAGAGGCATCATGCACCCATTTCCACTTGTAGGGGAGTCCATGTAGACTTCAAATATATCGCGAGCTCAGAAGGGAGCATCCACACTCTATATACTAATGTAATGTTGTTTTGCAAGTGTCTCAGATGACCCTTTAACACTTTTAAAGGAAATTTCTCATGACACTGAAGTTCTACACCATATGCTAGAATGCCAATATGGTACAAGGCTGCCTCCTCCAAGGATTCTCACACCACTTCCCTCTGGAGTCCAGGTGTGACCCTTGCTTCAGCTTCCCACCATATACTGTCACTTGGGCATCACTGAAGTAGACATAAAAATGGCAGTACCATTGCAGCCTAAGATGTGCTCTTTCCACACAGAAGAAATCAAGCATTCAACAAGGTTAGTACATTGTGAGAACCATTCACTAAGTCCTAGGAGATTGTACAGATTGGTATCTGTAGACAGTGGTGCATCAACAGCTTCAGTAACATATGTTGGATTGGGTCATAATCCCTCTGGCAAAACAGATAACTAAAAAAGCACAGCTACTCTATCTGTCTGAATTGACAGATGCTGATATTAAGTTTCAGACCTGCATCATTAATAGAAAGCAATTGAGCACTCCATGATCCCTCATGTTCACTTAGTGTTCATCCATAGAAAATGTATATAATCCAGATAACATTGTATTCCTTGCACCCAAAATGAAATTGTTGTCGTCATTACTTGAAAGACTGCTGATGTGGAACAAAGTCATTTGGGCACATGGCAGGATCCAAATAATTATTTGAGTGATGAAAGCAATTAGATTACTAGAGTAAAACTTGGTGGTAAACATGGTTAACATCTAATGTTGAGTGCATTACAAAAGGTAGTATAAATCTGGAAAACTCTTCCTCCAAAAGGCTGTGGATGCTAGGACAATTGGAACTCTCAAGACTGAGATAGATAGACTTTTGTTCGGTGAGGGTACATCATCAAGTTACATCAAATCTACAGCACAGAAACAGGCCATTCAGCCCAACTGGTCCATGCTGGCATTTATGCTCCACATGAGCCTCCTCCCTCCCTACTTCATCTAATCCCATCAGCATACCCCTCTATTCCTTTTGCCCTCATGAACTTATCTAGCTTCCCCTTAAATGCATCTATGCTATTTGCCTCAACTACTCCCTGTGGTAGCACGTTCCACATTCTTACCACTCTTTGGGTAAAGAAGTTTCTCCTGAATTTCCTATTAGATTTATTAGTGATTATCTTTTATTTATGACTTCTAGTTTTGGACTCCCCTACAAGTGGAAGCATTATCTCTACATCTACCCTATCAAACCCTTTCATTATCTTAAAAATCTCTATTGGGTCACCCCTCAGCCTTCAGACCCCCAGCCTGTTCAGCCTTTCCTGATAAGTATATCCTCTCAGTTACAGAGCAAAGGCGGGTAAATGGAATTGAGGTGCAGATCAGCCGTTATCTAATTGAATGGAAGAGCAGGCTCGAGGGGCTGAATGGCCTACACCTGTTCCTATTGTTCCTATGTTCTTAATATTTTAATAACAGCTTCAGCAGAGCATGTTCAGAGTCAACACCAAAAAAACTGTTTGAGGCTGCCTGCAATTGCAGGCCACGGCCATTGAATCTTGCTGTGGAGCAGCCTAATTTGTTGAGATAATAGTCATAATTTGTATAAGCAAGTAAAGAAGGTAAGTTTTAAAGTCAATAAATTAATCTAAAACTTTATGAAAATGATTTGGCTCCCAATTTCTCTTCCTCCTCCCCACATCTCAGCATGAATTTGACCAGGCCGGGTAACTATTCCCAACCACCACCACTAATCAACCAAACATCCTCCACCCTCTCCTCCTCCCATCATCCTTCCAATCCTGTTTTCCTCCTTTGTCCCCTCCCCTCTCCCTTTCTCATACACTTCATCCTTACCCCCATTTCCCATCATCCACCTCTCCTCTTCTCCCTTCTCTTCCACATTCCTTACCTCCCTGTTGTCCCTTTACCTCCGTCCTCTTCCCCGCCCATCCTCTCTCTTCTCTTGTCTCTCCTCTTCTTCCTCTCTTCCCTCCCCTCTTCTCTGCCTTCCTAACACCCCGTGTGTGTCCAATTATCCATCTGTCCTCTAACCATGCTTGCCCCGAATACTGCACTTAATCTTCACCCCCATCCCATTCACAATGTTACGGGACGTCAACTAGTGCACAGGGGAAGCTAATCTTCTTCATTCATGGTTTTGAAACAGAAATGCCTCAGGCTTGATACCTTTTCTTTGGAATTAGGAATAAGTTTATCAATGTTAAAAAATTTTTATGAAGGAGCCAGGACTCAGAGAAAGTGTCAATTTTATACATACTTTATTAAGCAATGATTTGGCTTCACTAATAGTAGCTTGAATCTGTTGTTTAATTGATGCTTTTTCAAGGGTCTACCTCAAGAATAATCTTTCCTGAATATGGGCTAGTCATTTCATTAACTGGTCCCTAATCATTTCACCCGTCAAACCTCCAGATTCACATAAAATGATTGTTTCCCTCACAGAAATTAGGCAATGATCAGTAAACTCACCAATTTGATTAGCATTGGGTAAAATATACCATTCAGCCACACATTCATCTTTGGATCAATGAATACTTCATGTACAGTGACAATAGCCATGTAAGAATTAGTTGGTAATGACAAGGGATAATAAAGGCTTTGGCCTTCTGTACTCATGCAGTGAATTAGGACAACATGTTTCTTTCCAACAATGGATAAAGTGGGCCAAAATACTTCAGAATGGTATTGTGATTCTTGAGTAAAAGCAGCTTCTTCTTCTATTCAAGCCATTTAACCATTACTTGTTAGCAGCAAGTATGCTATCGTTGACAGCTAATTCAGTAACTTCCATATTTTTCATTTAAGCTTTAAAAGTAGGTTTGGATCATCTTGTCATTCCATGAAAGTAGCATGTAGCTGCATTGGAATAAAAAACACACAGTTGATTCCAAATTCTGACATGGATAACAAATGTTTTGTCCGATAAGCTGGTGTTAGAGTTTAAACTGACATTAACATAGCCGAGAAGAAAAATATATCCATGTGAGTACATTATTGCACCAGGCAAAAAACACAGTTTTTATTTTGTCCATTCTATGGGAGTTTAGCAGTATGTGGCCTATTTGTCCATCTATTCGATGATGGTTTGGGATTGTGGAGAAGTAGGTGTACTTGTGAAAAATATCTGTCCAATTCTAGTTCAGAGCTGGTAGATAGATTTGAATCTTCAGTGGTCTTGGAGTAAGGCATATCCCTGGAGAGCAAGCAGAGGCTGTTTTCCCTGTGGTTGTGTTATTCGCCTTTCAAATATAGTGGAGCTCAACCCTGGTATCTTTTTCTTACAGAACAGGGATTAATCCACATTCTAAAAGCTGTCCAAGTTGTCCAAAAGCTGAACCATCCTCTTTGCCTGGTAGCTTATGTCAGCATTTGGGGCTATTCAAGGATGGCCAGATTAATCACAGATTCATTTCTAAACCTTTATTGAAAATTATAGTATTTGGTATTAGGCGTATACTGTACATAAATGAGCTGTTAAATTCACAGGAAAGTTATATTAAAGAAAACATAGGGATTTGTCTAGTTTTAAAGATTTTAAATCTCCCTTTCTTTCATGCAGTGTTTGATTTATGTGTTGAGGGAGGAATTGCAATGAAACAATAGCAGTCTGTAGACTTTCAATGGAGGCAAACTGATGAATCTTGGAAAAGAGAGAAGTATTGCTGTGAAGGTTTCAGCACAAAAAAATCATAATTTTGTGCTAATGTAAGCAGAATATAGTAAATGAGCCAAAACGTATCTCTTATACAGCATCCCACAACAGATGTAGCATATTGTTAGTCTATTTTAGGTCTCAAAATTAACAATGCATTGCAAGTAATTTCTGTGACGACACTTGCATGACCATTTACTTCTGATATTCGGGATTTGCATATCTTTTGTGTGTATTTTATGGAAGCTCCTGTCTGAACAGCAGGCTGACTGGTATAGCAACCACAGAACTTCAGCAGTTAAGAATGATTTAAGTGGCTCCAGCAAACATTTAAACTGCAATATGGTCAACCAGCATAGGGAGGAAGGGATCTGCGACTGAGAATTCATGAAACATGGAGGCTTCTCCTCCATTCAGTGCTGCACTAGAGCTGATGCTGCAGGAACTGAAGGAAAGGAGGGTTGTCCTCACTGACACAGAAGTAGTGACTGGTGCAGCAAGCTTGGCAGAAGATAACTGATAAGGTCCATGCTATCTGCACTAATTAGAAGATCAGGCAACAACAGGTACTTGAAATAGAAAACTATTTCAAGTAACTGCTCAAAATATGCATGCCACAAAAGGTTTCCTCATTACCAGTTACTCATTCCCTGCTGTCCCACTAAAAGCTTTTGTCCAATCCAATAGCCCTATAGAATGCTTATCTTACATGGCTACCCTGCAGCATAGCACAAATACAGACTGTAGTTTAGATGTGAAACTTGTCACTCTGAAATCTTAAAGGATGTTCATAATTCGAACACAACCTAGCTGTTTGATACATGTTTATTTACATGTTAGGCTACAGGTTAGAAGAAAAAGGAAGTGTGCAGACTACCCCATCAGCCATGTACCAGTCGGGGATCCCTATCCCAAGCACCAGCTCACAAACTCCCTCATTCCCCGAAGCTGTGCTACACCCGTCCTACATCACCAGCACCAGCTGTCTGAGAAAATGGAAGCTGTTGTTAAGGTCTGATGTTGGTAAAGTCAATGTTGAGGCCTGAGGCCCAGCAGAAAGATATACGTTGTTGCTTGAGCTTCACTGGAACAGTGTAGGAGGCCAAGGACAGAGACATCAAAATGGTAGTGGGATGGAGAATTAAAGTGGCAAGAGACTGGAAGCTCAGGGCCATACTTGTGGACGGAATGGCGGTGTTCAGCAAAGCGATCGCGCAATCTGCATTTTGTCTCCCCGATGTAGAAGAGGCCACATTGTGCACAGCACAGTATACTAAGTTGGAAGAAGAACAAATAAATCGCTTTCGCACCCGGAAGGATTGTCTGCCGCCCTGGACATTAGTATGGGAGCAGGTGGAAGGGCATGTGCTGCACCTCCTGCTCTTGCACGGGCAGGTTCTTGGATAAGGAGAGGAGGTGTTAGGGGCGATGGAGGAGTGGACTTGGGTGGCATGGGGGGAATAATCCTCCAAATGCAGCAAGGGGAGGGGAGGATGTATTTGGTGGTGGAATCATGGTGGAGGATTGAAATGTCGTACAATATAACTAGCAGTGATACATGCCTAATTTTTCTATAAGTTTCATCCTCGATATCTTGTCCACTGTTTATTGGTCTATAATATATTCTCACTAGCGGGACTGATTCCTTGCTATTCCTTAACTAAATCCACTTCTGCATTTAAATCCTTACGTTTTCACACAATTATGTTATTCCTAATTAATTTCGCTATCTATTTTCCTTTTCTTCCTTTGCTATTCGTCCTAAATGTTTCACACCTAGGTATTTTTAATCGCCATTCCTCAACCAGCTGGAGCCATGTTTCAAAAGTACAAAAGAGCCCTCATATTCTGAATAAATGGACCATGAACTGCATTCCCATATGGAAAAATTCTAAGACAAAACAAAATCAAGACCTATGTTCATAGGCAGGCAACAGTAAAATAAGTGAAACTCCAGTATAGCACAAAAAGTACCTGCACCAAATAAAAATGTTTGTTTCCCTGCTTTCAGCAGCAACACAATCAGGAAGGAGCTTAAACACTTATCTCTAATCCTCCTTTCATGAAGGTCAACTGAAAGTTAGTTTAGTCACTGTCAGGCTCTGGTGATTTTGTTTGTGTAGTCTAACTTACTTTGTACATCCTATTAAATATATTTTAACATTCTGTTTTAGGTTGAAGAACCAAGTTTATGCATGTGAAACCTTGGCGTCCTATTCAACTTTGGGTTGAGCTTCAAACCTCATATCCATTCATCTCAACGAAATTGGCTGCCTCTGCCGCAGAAACTTTTATTCATACTTTTGTCACTTCTAGACTTTTTATTCCAGTGCTCTCTTCACTGGCTTTCCTTTATTCATAACCCATAAACTTCAACTTATATTTGCCCCAGGCAAAGATGGGGTGCCCACAGGAAGCAGAGTGGAACATCTGGTAATTATTCATTCATTACAAAGGGCCAGATATTCAAGAGTGGTTTTATCTTCACAAGGCTATTTGCATATCCCGTTTGTTTAACTCCTGCTCTTCCTGGCCCCATAAAAATAAAATTTGCACTTACCTGTAAAGGTCTTTGTGGATGGTCGCCCCAGTAGACCGTTAAAATTGCTTTGGGCTCATATGACCCCAATTTACATCTATTCACAAGGCTTCTGTCTGAGTCATTTAGCCGATAGTCAAAACTTCCTGTAGGTTCATTTTTCTACTGAATGTTAGCACAGGAGATGCAACTGTCATTTTTTGTCTGTATCAGTGAAGGAATAGTGAAGTTTATAATTACTGTAAATCTACTGATGGTATTCACTACTGTTTACTTACTTACTAGGATGGGATGCATCCTAGGTTACTGAGGGAAGTGAAGGCGGATATTGCAGAGGCTCTGGCCACAATCTTGGAAACTTCCTTTGTTATGGGAGGGGGGTGCTAGAGACCTGGAGGATTGCAATGTTACACCCCTGTTCCAAAAAGCGAAGAGGGATCGACCTGGCAATTACAGGCCAGCCAGCCGAACGTTAGTGGTGGGGAGACTTTTAGAGACAATAATCCGGGACAAAATCAATTGGCACTTGGAAAAGAATAGGCTAACAAATAAAAGTCAGCATGGATTTGTTAAAGGCAAAATGTGTTTGACTAAGTTGATTGAGTTCTTTGATGAAGTAACGGAGAGGGTTGGAGGGCAGTGCGGTTGATGATGTGCATATGGACTTCCAAAAGGTGTTTGATAAAGTACCACGTAATAGACTTGTCAGCAAAATTAAAGCCCATGGAATTAAAAGGACAGTGACAGCATAGATACAAATTGGTTAGGGGACAGAAAGCAGAAAGTAGTGGTGAACGGTTGTTTTTGAGACTGGAGGGAAGTATACAGTGGTGTTCCCCAGGGGTCAGTATTAGGGCCAGTGATCTTTTTTTTATTCGTTCATGGGATGTGAGCGTCGCTAGCGAGGCTGGCATTTATTGCCCGTCCCTCATTACCCTTGAGAAGGTGGTGGTGAGCCGCCTTCTTGAACCGCTGCAGTCCGTGTGATGAAGGTTCTCCCACAGTGCTGTTAGGGAGATCCAGGATTTTGTCCCAGCGACGATGAAGGAACAGCGATATATTTCCAAGTCGGGATGGTGTGTGACTTGGAGGGGAACATGCAGGTGGTGTTGTTCCCATGCGCCTGCTGCTCTTGTCCTTCTAGGTGGTAGAGGTCACGGGTTTGGGAGGTGCTGTCGAAGAAGCCTTGGCGAGTTGCTGCAGTGCATCCTGTGGATGGTACACACTGCAGCCACTGTGCACCGGTGGTGAAGGGAGTGAATGTTTAGGGTGGTGGATGGGGTGCCAATCAAGCGGGCTGCTTTGTCCTGGATGGTGACGAGCTTCTTGAGTGTTGTGGGAGCTGCACTCATCCAGGCAAGTGGAGAGTATTCCATCACAATCCTGACTTGTGCATTGTAGATGGTGGAAAGACTTTGGGGAGTCAGGAGGTGAGTCACTCACTGCAGAATACCCAGCCTCTGACCTGCTCTTGTAGCCACAGTATTTATATGGCTGGTCCAATTAAGTTTCTGGTCAATGGTGACCCCCAGGATGTTGATGATGGGGGTTTCGGCGATGGTAATGCCGTTGAATGTCAAGGGGAGGTAGTTAGACTCTCTCTTGTTGGAGATGGTCATTGCCTGGCACTTTTCTGGCACGAATGTTACTTGCGACTTATGAGCCCAAGCCTGAATGTTGTCCAGGTCTTGCTGCATGCGGGCTTGGACTGCTTCATTATCTGAGCGGTTGTGAATGGAAATGAACACTGTACAATCATCAGCGAACATCCCCGTTTCTGACCTTATGATGGAGGGAAGGTCATTGATGAAGCAGCTGAAGATGGTTGGGCCTAGGACACTGCCTTGAGGAACTCCTGCAGCAATGTACTGGGGCTGAGATGATTGGCCACCAACAACCACTACCATCTTCCTTTGTGCTAGGTATGACTCCAGCCACTGGAGAGTTATCCCCCTGATTCCCATTGACTTCAATTTTACTAGGGCTCCTTGGTGCCACACTCGGTCAAATGCTGCCTTGATGTCAAGGGCAGTCACTCTCACCTCACCTCTGGAATTCAGCTCTTTTGTCCATGTTTCGACCAAGGCTGTAATGAGGTCTGGAGCCGAGTGGTCCTGGCGGAACCCAAACTGAGCATCAGTGAGCAGGTTATTCGTGAGTAAGTGCCGCTTGATAGAACTGTCGACGACACCTTCCATCACTTTGCTGATGATCGAGAGTAGACTGATGGGGCGGTAATTGGCCCGATTGGATTTGTCCTGCTTTTTATGGACAGGACATACCTGGACAATTTTCCACATTGTCGGGTAGATGCCAGTGTTGTAGCTGTACTGGAACAGCTTGGCTAGAGGTGCAGCTAGTTCTGGAGCACAAGTCTTCAGCACTATAGCCGGGATGTTGTCGGGGCCGATAGCCTTTGCTGTATCCAGTGCACTCAGCTGTTTCTTGATATCACGTGGAGTGAATCGAATTGGCTGAAGACTGGCTTCTGTGATGGTGGGGATATCGGGAGGCGGCCGAGATGGATCATCCACTCGGCACTTCTGGCTGAAGATGGTTGCAAACGCTTCAGCCTTGTCTTTTGCACTCACGTGCTGGACTCCACCATCATTGAGGATGGGGATGTTTACAGAGCCTTCTCTTCCCGTTAGTTGTTTAATTATCCACCACCATTCACGACTGGATGTGGCAGGACTGCAGAGCTTTGATCTGATCCGTTGGTTGTGGAATTGCTTAGCTCTGTCTATAGCATGTTGCTTCCGCTGTTTAGCATGCATGCAGTCCTGAGTTGTAGCTTCACCAGGCTGGCACCTCATTTTTAGGTACGCCTGGTGTTGCTCCTGGAATGCTCTTCTACACTCCTCATTGAACCAGGGTTTATCCCCTGGCTTGTTGGTAATGGTAGAGTGAGGAATATGCCGGGCCATGAGGTTACAGATTGTGCTGGAATACAATTCTGCTGCTGCTGATGGCCCACAGCACCTCATGGTTGCCCAGTTTTTAGCTGCTATATCTGTTCTGAATCTATCCCATTTAGCAAGGTGGTAGTGCCACACAACATGTTAGATGGTGTCCTCAGTGCGAAGATGGGACTTCAACTCCACGAGGACTGTGCGGTGGTCACTCCTACCAATACTGTCATGGACAGATGCATCTGCGACAGGTAGATTGGTGAGGACGAGGTCAAGCACGTTTTTCCCTCGTGTTGGTTTGCTCACCACCTGCTGCATGCCCAGTCTAGCAGCTATGTCCTTCAGGACTCGACCAGCTCGGACAGTAGTGGTGCTACCGAGCCACTCTTGGCGATGGACATTGAAGTCCCCCACCCAGAGTACATTCTATGCCCTTGCTACCCTCAGTGCTTCCTCCAAGTGGCATTCAACATGGAGGAGGACTGATTCATCAGCTGAGGGAGGCTGGTAGGTGGTAATCAGCAGGAGGTTTCCTTGCCCATCATTGACCTGATGCCATGAGATTTCATGGGGTCCAGAGTCAATTTTGAGGACTCCCAGGGCCACTCCCTCCTGACTGTATATTACTGTATCTTTTTGATATATATTAATGATCTGGTACGGAGTGCATAATTTCAAAGTTTGCAGATGACGTGAAACTTGGAAATGTAGTAAACAATGAGGAGGATAGTAACAGACGTCAGGAGAACATGGACATACTGGTGAAATGGGCAGACACATGGCAGATGAAATTTAATGCAGAGAAGTGTGAAATGATACATTTTGGTAGGAAGAATGAGGAGATGCAATATAAAATAAATGGTACAATTTTAAAGGGGATGTAGAAACAGAGAGACCTGGGGGTGTATGTAAACAAATCTTTGAAGGTGGCAGGACAAATTAAGAAGGCTGTTAACAAAGAATATGGGACCCTGGGCTTTATTAATAGAGGCATAGAGTACAAATACGAGGAAGTTATGCTGAACCTTTAGAAAACACTGGTTAGGCCTCAGCTGGGGTATTGTTTTCAATTCTGGGCACCACACTTTAGGAAGCATGTCAAGGCTTTAGAAAGGATGCAGAAGAGATTTACTGGAATGGTGGCAGGGATGAGGGACTTCAGTTATGTGGAGAGACTGGAGAAGCTGGGGTGGTTGTCCTAAGAACAGAGAAGGTTAAGGGGATTTGTGATAGAGGTGTTCAAAATCATGAACAGTTTTGATAGGGTAAATAAGGAGAAATTGTTTTCAGTGGCAGAAGGGTCGGTAAACACAACACAGATTTAAGGTGATTGGCAAAAGAACCAGAGGCAACATGAGGAAAAACATTTTTACACGATGAGTTGTTGTGATCTGGAATGCACTGTCTGAAAGGGTGATGGAAGCAAATTCAATCGTAACTTTCAAAAGGGAATTAGATAAATACTTGAAGGGAAAACATTTACAGAGCTATGGGGAAAGAGCAGGGGAGTGGGACTAATTGGATAGCTCTACTAAAGAGCTGATGTAGGCACAATGGGCTGAATGGCTTCCTGTGTTGTATCATTCTATGATTCACTACAATGACTCTAGTAGCTTATAGCTTAAGTCGCAGTCCAATAAGAACATAAGATCATCATAAATAGGAGCAGGATAAGACCATACAGCCCCTCGAGCCTGCTCTGCCATTCAATAAGATCATGGCTGATCTTCAACCTCAACTCCACTTTCCCATCCAATCCCCATATCCCTTGATTCACTTAGTGTCCAAAAATCTATCGATCTCAGACTTGAATATACTCAAGACTGAGCAGCCACAGCCCTCTGAGGTAGAGAATTCCAAAAGATTCACAACCCTCTGAGTGAAGAAATTTCTCCTCATCTCTGTCCTAAATGTCCGACCCCTTATCCTGAGACTAAGCCCCCTAGTTCTAGACTCTCCAGCCAGGGGAAACAACCTTTCAGCATCTACCCTGTCAAGCCCTTTCAAAATGTTATATGTTTCAATGAGATCATCTCTTATTCTTCTAAACTCCAGAGAGTATAGGCCCATTCTACTCAATCTCTCCTCATAGGACAGACCTCTCATCCCAGGAATCAATCCAGTGAACCTTTGTTGCACTGCCTCCAAGGAAAGTATATCCTTCTTTAGGTAAGGAGACCAAAACTGTGCACAGTACTCCAGGTGTGGTCTCACCAAAGCCCTGTACAATTTCAGCAAGACTTCCTTACTCTTGTACTCCAACGCCCTTGCAATACATAGGAACAAAGGAACAGGAGTAGGCCATTCAGCCCCTCGTGCCTGCTCCGCCATTTGATAAGATCATGGCTGATCTGTGATCTAACTCCATATACCTGCCTTTGGCCCATATCCCTTAATACCTTTGGTTGCAAAAAAGCTATCTATCTCAGATTTAAATTTAGCAATTGAGCTAGTATCAATTGCCGTTTGCGGAAGAGAGTTCCAAACTTCTACAACCCTTTGTGTGTAGAAATGTTTTCTAATCTCGCTCCTGAAAGGTCTGGCTCTAATTTTTAGACTGTGCCCCCACTCCTAAAATCCCCAACCAGCGGAAATAGTTTCTCTCTATCCACCCTATCTGTTCCCCTTAATATCTTATAAACTTCGATCAGATCACCCCTTAACCTTCGAAACTCTAGAGAATACAACCCCAATTTGTGTAATCTCTCCTCGTAACTTAACCTCAATATATGCCAACATCCCATTTACCTTCCTAATTGCTTGCTGTACCTGCATGTTAACTTTCTGTGCGTCATGTACAAGAACACCCAAATCCCCCTGAACACTAACATTTAATAGTTTCTCACCATTTATAAAATATTCTGTTTTTCTATTCTTCCTACCAAAGTGAATAACCTCACATTTCCCCACATTATACTCCATCTGCCACCTTCTTGTCCATTCACTTAACCTGTCTATATCTCTTTGTGTCCTCCTCACAGCCTACTTTCTCACTTAGCTTTGTATCATCAGCAAACTTGGATACATTATACTCGGTCTCTTCATTTAAATCATAATATAGATTGTAAATAGCTGAGGCCCAAGCACTGATCCTTGCGGCACCCCACAAGTTACAGCCTGCCAACCTGAAAATGACCCATTTGTTCCTACTCTCTGTTTTCTGTCAATTAACCAATCTTCTATCCATGCTAATATATGACCCCCAACCCCATGAGCCCTTATCTTGTGTAACAACCTTTCGTGTGGCACCTTATCGAATGCCTTTTGAAAATCCGAATTATCTACATCCACTGGTTTCTCTTTATCTGTCCTGCTAGTTACATCCTCAAAAAACTCGAATAGATTTGTCAAACACGATTTCCCTCTCATAAAACCATGTTGAAACCAAATCATATTGTGATTTTCTAAGTGCCTCGTTACCACATCCTTACTAATGGTTTCCAGCATTTTCCTGATGACTAATGTCAGGCTAACTGACCTGTAATTGCCTGTTTTCTCTCTCCCTCCTTTCTTGAATAGTGGTTTTACATTTGCTACCTTCCAATCCACTGGGACTGTTCGAGAATCCAGGGAATTTTGGAAGATCACAACCAATGCATCCACTATCTCTGCAGCCACCTCTTTTAAAACCCTAGGATGATGGCCATGTGGTCCAGGGGATTTGTCAGCTTTTAGTCCCCTTGATTTCTCCAGTACTTTTTCTTTACTAGTATTAATTACTTTATTTTAAGTTCCTCTCTCTCATTAGACCCTTGGTTCCCTACCTATTTCTAGTATGTATTTTATGTCTTCTACGATGAAGACAGACACAAAATATCTGTTCAACGTCTCTGCCATTTCCTTATTCCCCATTATAATTTCTTCTGTCTCAGCCTCCAAGGGATTCATGTTTACTTTCGCTAATCTCTTCCTTTTTACTTATGTGTAGAAGCTCTTACAATCTGTTTTTATATTTCTTGTTAGTTTATTCTCATTTCTCCCGCTTCATCAATTTTTTGGTCATCCTTTGCTGGTTCCTAAAACTCTCCTAAAACTCTCAGGCTTACTACTCTTCTTGGCAATATTGTAAGCGTCTTCTTCTAACCTAACACTATCCTTACCTTCTTTAGTTAGCCATGGATGGATCACTTTTCCCGTGGCGTTTCTAATTCTCAAGGGAATGTATACTCATTGAGAATTATGAAATATTTCTTTAAATGTATGCCATTGCTTATCTACCATCATACCTTTTAATCTAATTTCCCAATCAACCTTAGCCATATCACCCATCATACCTGTGTAATTGACTTTGTTTAAGTTTAAGACTCTAATTTCAGACTTAAGTACGTCACTCTCAAACTCAATGTGAAATTATATCACTTTTTCCCAGAGTGTCCCTTACTATGAGATTACTAATTAACCCTGTCTCATTACACAAGACAAGATCGAGAATAGCCTGTTCCCTGGTTAGTTCCATGACATATTGTTCTAGGAAACTGTCTCGAAAGCATTCCATGAACTACTTTTGCCAATTTGATTTGCCCAGTCTATATCAAGATTAAAGTCCCCCATGATTATTGCATTATCTTTGTTACATGCTCCTCTTATTTCTTGATGTACACTCTGTCCAACACTATAACTGCTGTTAGGGGGCCTATAAACTACTCTCACCAATGTTTTCTGCCCCTTGTTATTTCCTATCTCCACCCATATTGATTCTACATCTTGATTTTCTGAGCTAAGATCCTTTCTCACTACTGTCTTTATCTCATCCTTTATTGTCAGAGCAACCCCGCCCCCTCCCCTCCCCACTCCCCTTTTCCATTTGTCTGTCTTTTCGAAAAGTCAAGTACCCTGGAATATTTAGTTCCAAACCTTGGTCACCCCGCAATTACTTCTCAGTAATGGCTACCAGATCAAACCCATTTATCTCTATTTGTGCCATTAATTTGTCTATCTTGTTACGAATGCTTTGCGCGTTCAGATAAAGTGCCTTTGATTTTAATTTTTTCCCATTTTCCCCTGATTTGACCTTATTCACTGATGCACCATTATCGTTAAATATTCTGTCCCTTCCTCTCACACTCTGCTTATCTTTACCTGAATCACTGCACTGCTCCATGGCCTTGACTTTTCTCTTTAGATTCATAAATTTACCCTTTCCTGAACCCACCCCCCTTTTTTAGTTTAAAGCCCTATCTACAGCCCTAGTTATTTGATTCGCCAGGACACTGGTCCCAGCCCGGTTTAAGTGGATCCCAATGGAACAGCTCCCTCTTTTCCTAGTACTGGTGCCAATGCCCCATGAATCGAAACCCCTCTCTCCCACATCACACTTTGAGCCACGCATTTGCCAATTTGCGCGTGGCTCAGGTAGTAATCCAGAGACTATTATCTTTGAGGTTCTGCTTATTAATTTGGACCCTAGCTCCTCAAAATCCCTCAGCAGAAACTCATTCCTAGTTTTACCTACTTCATTGATTCCTACGAGGAACGCAACAACTGGATCCTCCCCCCTCATGCACCAAGTTCTTTTCCACCCGGGAGGAGATATCGTTAATGCTGGCACCAGGCAGGCAACACAGCCTTTGGGACGCCCGGTCGTGGCTGCAGAGAACAGTTCCTATCCCCCTATATGATCCCCTACCACTACCACATTCCTTTTTACTCTCCCCCGCCCCCCCCCCCCCACCCCCCGCATTTGAATGGCCTCCCGTGCTACTGTGCCATGGTCAGCTTGACCATCCTTCCTGCAGTCTTTGTTCTCATCCATACAGGTAACATACCTGTTGGACACGGTCAAAGGCTGAGGCTCCTCCATCACTGCATCCTGGGTCCCCATGCCTGTATGCCTCATAGTCACATCCTCCTGACCCTAACCACTGACCACATCTAAACTACGACCTAACCTAAGGGGTGTGACTGCCTCCTGGATCTATGTGTCCAGGTAACTCTCACCCTCCCTGATACATCTCCACGTCTGCAGCTCGGACTCCAGCTCAACAACTGTGAGCCAAATTTCCTCGAGCTTCAGACACTTACTGCAGATATGGTTGCTCGGGATCTCGCTGCTCTCCACCAACTCCCACCTGCTGCAGTTACGGCACACCACCTGCCCTGCCATCTCTATCTAACCTTGTTTTATATATTTAATTAGTTAAAGATTTTATTCACTCAATATTTTAAGTTTTATTAACTAATTCGTTTATCTAGTTAAGTTGTTAATTTAATAAAGTAATAGTTATAGTTTCCCAGCTCTTACTTTAAACCACTGTCCGAGCTGAGAGAGCAAAATATAACAGTAATATTTAACAACCAATCACCTGCTGTCTTGTGATGTCATTCCTTGATTATTTTTTGCTCGCTCTTTCGCCGCGCGATTTATACCCGTGCTCCGGGCCGCGATTCATACCCGTGCTCCGGGCCGCGATTTATACCCGTGCTCCGGGCCGCGATTTATACCCGTGTTCCGGGCCGCGATTTATACCCGTGTTCCGGGCCGCGATTTATACCCGTGCTCCGGGCCGCGTTAAAACCCATGTTCCGGGCCACATTTAAACCCATGCTCCAGGCCCCGATTTATACCCATGCTCCGGGCCCCGATTTATACCCGTGCTCCGGGCAGCGATTTATACCCGTGTTCCGGGCAGCGATTTATACCTGTGTTCCGGGCAGCGATTTATACCCGTGTTCCGGGCCGCGATTTCTACCCGTGCTCCGGGCCGCGATTTATACCCATGCTCCAGGCCGCGCTTTATACCCGGGCTCCGGGCCGCGCTTTATACCCATGCTCTGGGCCCCACTTTATACCCCGGCCGCACTTTACACCCGGTCTCCAGGCTGCGTTTTATTACTCCCACCATGCTTTATACTTGGGCTCCAGGCCACATTTCATACCCCCGCCGCACTTCACACCCAGACCTCGGCCATCGCGTTTTATTCCTGCCCTTCTCGGTCGCTGGTCCCGCTCTCGCTGTTTCAAAGTCAAACAGCCATGAGAAGGTACATGATGTTTCCATTAAACCTGAGATACAGTGACAAGGGATTCAGTATCACCCAGGGCTCACTACAATTACCCAAATATTGAGTAGATAAAGGCACACTTCAGTTCATAGGGTGCAAGGGTTCATTTTTAGAAGTGATCCTTGAAGTTGAACCAGAGAAAAATAACTAGGGTAAAAGCCCCAAAAAATGATCATGTGACACTTCACATGGAATACATCTTACCATTAAAAAAATCTTATTTGTGCAGAGTTTCTGCTATAAACACATTAACTGGTTTATAATAAAGTTTGCAATGACATCTTCCAACATTACACAACTTTTCACCTAGTCAATCTACATGCCAACAATAATTAGAAGAACTGAGTGTTATTTGGAGAAAAAGCATGAACATGATTAAAGAACACATTTGCAATTTCACTACAAATGGCAAACAGAGGAAATCTCCCCCCCCAAGACCTAAGAAACAAGAGTAACAGAATTTGGCCAATTTGGGTGCATTAATCAATATTCAAGCTTTTCATTCAAATGCCACTAGATTTAAGAGGAATGGTAAAATAAAATATTTAAATAGCATGGGTTAGATTTTACTTCAATTTTTGTAATGCTTTGGTTACTCTAATTGTGTTCTGTTCCTCTGTTGTGCTGTGATATGCTGCTAAATGTCAGTTTTATTCTGTAGCATTCAAGATTGCTTACCAACTGCATTTGAGGTACATATCCAGAGGCAGTGGCTGCTAATGATATAAGAAAAATTATAAATGGTGGGAGTTTTGCCAGTAGCACAAAGATGGACCAGAATAATTAGGGGAGAAAGAATCAGGTAATGAAAAGAAAATGTGTATATTTCCGTATTATTTGGGAGCCACTTAAACAAAGTTTACTTTATTTGGGAGAGGAACGTAGCTGCCAAATGCTGAAGTCTCCTTTTATGCATTTGAGAACTGTGTAGAAAAATAGATCACTTCTTTTCTGTCCAGGATGGTTGAATGAGCTGGAACAATGTAAGAAGAAAGGAAAATATTCAAGGTGAGGAAGCATATAGTAGCCCTTAGAAGTGGATCACTCTCTCATCAATCCTGAAAGCAGTGAAGGCTGACACGTTCCTTAGGAAAGAGACAGTGGAAAGCATGATTCCAAATCAGTGGCAGAGTAAGAGGCGTGGTGGTAAAGGGGGTGTCTCATGATTTCCCCCAGTGAGGTCGGCCAAAGGGGTTTTGGAAGACTGCCTCCATTTCGCTCCCAGGCACCTCTGTCACCCATCTTCGGCCTCCTGGTTCAGCCTACCAGTCTGTCTGTGCAGTTTCCAGTTTTGCCTTTGGACTAGGTATGTTGGCATTGTTGTAGCTGTTCCAGTACAGCTACAACACTGGCATCTACCCGACAATGTGGAAAATTGCCCAGGTATGTCCTGTCCACAAAAAGCAGGACAAATCCAATCCGGCCAATTACCGCCTCATCAGTCTACTCTCAATCATCAGCAAAGTGATGGAAGGTATTGTCGACAGTGCTATCAAGCGGCACTTACTCACCAATAACCTACTCACCGATGCTCAGTTTGGGTTCCGCCAGGACCACTCGGCCCCAGACCTCATTACAGCTTTGGTCCAAACATGGACAAAAGAGCTGAATTCCAGAGGTGAGGTGAGAGTGACTGCCCTTGACATCAAGGCAGCATTTGACTGAGTGTGGCACCAAGGAGCCCCAGTAAAATTGAAGTCAATGGGAATCAGGGGGAAAACTCTCCAGTGGCTGGAGTCATACCTAGCACAAAGGAAGATCGTAGTGGTTGTTGGTGGCCAATCATCTCAGCCCCAGGACATTGCTGCAGGAGTTCCTCAGGGCAGTGTCCTAGTCCCAACCATCTTCAGCTGCTTCATCAATGACCTTCCCTCCATCATAAGGTCAGAAATGGAGATGTTCGCTGATGATTGCACAGTGTTCAGTTCCATTCGCAACCCCTCAAATAATGAAGCAGTCCGAGCCCGCGTGCAGCAAGGCCTGGACAACATCCAGGCTTGGGCTCATAAGTGGCAAGTAACATTCGCACCAGAAAAGTGCCAGGCAATGACCATCTCCAAAAAGAGAGAGTCTAACCACCTCCCCTTAACATTGAACGGCATTACCATCGCCGAATCCCCCACCATCAACATCTTGGGGGTCACCATTGACCAGAAACTTAACTGGACCAGCCATATAAATACTGTGGCTACAAGAGCAGGTCAGAGGCTGGGTATTCTGCGGCGAATGACTCACCTCCTGACTCCCCAAAGCCTTTCCACCATCTACAAGGCACAAGTCAGGAGTGTGATGGAATACTCTCCACTTGCCTGGATAAGTGCAGCTCCAACAACACTCAAGAAGCTCGACACCATCCAAGATAAAGCAGCCTGCTTGATTGGCACCCCATCCACCACCCTAAACATTCACTCCCTTCACCACCGGCGCACAGTGGCTGCAGTGTGTACCATCCACAGGATGCACTGCAGCAACTCGCCAAGGCTTCTTCGACAGCACCTCCCAAACCCGCGATCTCGACCACCTAGAAGGACAAGAGCAGCAGGCACATGGGAACAACACCACCTGCACGTTCCCCTCCAAGTCACACACCATCCCAACTTGGAAATATATCACCGTTCCTTCATCGTCGCTGGGTCAAAATCCTGGAACTCCCTTCCTAAGAGCACTGTGGGAGAACCGTCACCACACGGACTGCAGCGGTTCAAGAAGACGGCTCACCACCACCTTCTCAAGGGCAATTAGGGATGGGCAATAAATGCCGGTCTCGCCAGCGATGCCCACATCCCATGAACGAATAAAAAAAATTCTGCAATTCCCAGTTCAGTCTCCTTCTTGCCAGTCAACCAATCCTAGCTCTGCCACTATTCCAAATGCTAGAAATATGGAACATCAAAAGGCCCCACACTGGCATTGAGTATTCTCTTTCCAGCAGACCATTTATAATTTACCCTACCCTCTGCCCCAAACAATTTTGTCTCTTGAGGAAATTCTTCAACCAAAAGTTGCAGGATAAGCACCCAGTATTACCATATAAATTATTCCATACTAACTGGTTGCATTCCACAAAGACATTCCCATGGTCCTAACAGGACTGGAACCATAGTGTTCCACACAGTATCTGATCATCTGCGACTATACTTAACCTTCATTCTCATTTAAATCTTGACCTCATCACCATAGAAAAGTATAATCTTCAAACACCCTCATAGAAGGAGATGGTAAAACAACACTGGACGCACCTGAAGGGGTGGTTAGTTGTGGTAAGCCAATGAGCAATAGAGTAATCTAAGTGTCCAGAAGACTTCCAGCATTGGTAAACAAAACAAATGAACATTGCTTATTTTACAATATTTCTGTGTGCAAAAAATTCACAAACATTTGACTTCTTGATAATAAAACAGCATTCAAGAGCACTTGAAAGGGAGTAATGGGTGAAACATTTCCTTAAAATACACCACACAACATTGGTTTTCATCTATGGAATTGGGAGTAAAATCCAGCCCAGAAGGATGGGATTGACGTCATCTCTGACGGTTAGCTGTTGGGATCCCACATAAAATGAATTTGGGCAGTCTTAATTTAATTCCGAGTATTGGCCTACAGCACACAGCTGCTCTCAATTGACAGTAAAATTGGTAATCTCACTCAGAGCCAGCAGGATAATTGCCATGGGAAATGGAAAATTGTCATAATAGTTCAGTGGGGGGGGACAGTATTTTGAAGTTGGGACACATTTTTGGCCAGAAAAAATGGATCTTTAACATACATCTAACCATACTACATTTGATCTCAGTACTTGATTTTGTCATTGGGTACCCAAAATACCAAGGGGGTAATGGGTGCAATGTTCACTTTTGGTGGGGTTTGAAAACTGGCAGTAGGGGGTACACCCAACATGTTTTCCTTTCGATTGACTGGGGTATTTGAATTTGAATTGAATGGTTTGGGTTCATTACTCTTGTTAACTCAGCACAGATGGGAATCAAACCTGAAGTTTCCTGGCATGTATGGCTCCACATCACACTAGCAGTGCATTTACCCATTGGGAAAGTACTGAAAAATCTTTCCTGTTTCTGTAAATATGTCCATCTCAAGCAGTTGTCAAAATGGGGAGAAAAAAAAGAAAGAACTTGCATTTATATAGCACCTTTTATGACCTCAATATGCCCCAAAGCGCTTTACAGCAAATTACATGCTTTTGAGTGTAGTTACTGTTGTAATGTAGGAAACGCAGTAGCCAATTTGTGCACAGCAAGGTCCCACAAACAGCAATGAAATAAATGACCAGATAATTTTTTTTTAGTGATGTTGGTTGGGGAATAAATATTGGCCAGGACAGCAGGAGAACTCCCCTGTTCTTCAAATGGTGCCATGGGATCTTTTACTTCCACTTGAGAGGGCAGATTGGGGGGGCTCAGTTTAATGTCTCATCCAAAAGACAGCACTTCCGACAATGAAGCACTCCACTTGAGTGTCAGCCTGGATTATGAGCTCAAATCTCTGGGGTGGGGCTTGAACCCATGACCTTCTGTGAGAGTGCTATCACTGAGCCAAGGCTGACAGTGAGAAGGGAAGGATGGGTGTAGGCAGTAGTATTTAGGACTTGGAAAAAGTCTTGTTTCAGTCTCTTTTGGAAAACATTATGTACAAAATATCTTCTTTAGTCTGGCTGCTATCCACCATGATACCAGCTATAGTCTGAATGGTAGCAGTCACTTAACTGGCTTTGGCAAAGCAAAATTCATTGGTACATGACACTTTAAATCCTCCTTTAATTCCTCACATAGGTCATAACTCATCTGCTTGCTAAATCTAACCATATGATAATAGTAAATTTGCAGATCCTTTAGGATGATGTCCTTCTGTTAGTTCAGCATTCTTTCAGCCATTTTAGATTGTGAAATGCTTTCTGTGTTAGCAAAGTTTTATATACTAATTAACTCACTGATTAATAATACATGAAGCACAGTGTTAATGACAGTGCATCATAATTAGCCAGTATACTAAATGTAGCACTCACTATGCCTTTTAAGACTATTGGTGTAATTGCAAAAAGTGGTGTTTTTCCACAGGCAGTAGGCAGCATTGAAATGCACTTTGTATAAACTACACAAGATCAAGATCAGCAGGCATGGAAACCAGGATTGTATGACGCAGTCTTAACTCTAAAGGATTAAGCCCTTGCCCAATGTTTATTTTTGTTATTTAAATAAGGGAGGAATTTGTGATATCAAAACAAAAGCGAGACATTTTTTGAGATGGCGAATGTAGATTGTGGACACATTTTGTACATGTTTAATCTTCTGACTCAATTTAAGTTTACTGCAGTTTCAGATCAGAAAGATATGTTAAAAAACAAAAACTTGCATTTATATAGTGCCTTTAACGTAGTAAAACGTCCCAAGGTGCTTCACAGGAGTGATTATCAAACAAAATTTGACATCGAGCCACATAAGGCAATATTAGGACAGGTGACCAAAAGCTTGGTCAAAGAGGTAGGTTTCAAGGAGTGTCTTAAAGGAGGAGAGAGAGGTAGAGATGCGTAGAGGAATAGGGAGGGAAATCCAGACCTTAGGGCCTAGGCAGCTGAAGGCACGGACACCAACTGTGGAACTGTGGATGCGCAAGAGGCAAGAATTGGAGGAGCACAGAGATCTCGGAGGGTTGTAGAGCTGGAAGAGGTTACAGAGATAGGGAGGAGCAAGGCCATGGAGGGATTTGAAAACAAAGATGAGAATTATAAAATCGAGGCATTCCTGGACTGGAAGCCAATGTAGGTCAGCGAGCACAGGGGTGATGGGTAAACAGGACTTGGTGCGAGTTAGGATATTGGCAGCAGAGTTTTGGATGTGCTTAAGTTTATGGAGGGTGGAAGATAGGAGGCCGGCGAGGAGAGTATTGGAATAGTCAAGTCTAAAGGTAACAAAGACATGGATGAGGGTTTCAGCAGCAGAAGAGCTAAGGCAGGGGTGGATTCAAGCAATGTTATAGAGGTGGAATCAGGCGGTCTTGGTGATGGAGCAGATATGTGGTCGAAAGCTCATTTCAGGGTCAAATAGGAAACCAAGGTTACGAACGATCTGGTTCAACCTCAGATAGTGGCCAGGGAGAGGGATGGAGTCGGTGGCTAGGGAACAGAGTTTGCGGCGGAGACCAAAGACAACCTTTAATCTTGCTTGAGGTTTATTGAACACTCATCTCCTCTGCTTAAGTGCTGGTTAAATGATTTACCGACATCGACATTATCCATGCCTCGTATCATTTCAAAGACCAGGTTTTTTTCTCTTTTCAATCTTTTCTTCAATGAAAACCAGTTCAGTTCTATGAGTCTCTCTTTACAAATTAGTGCCCTAAGTTCCAGAATCGTCCTGGTCATTCTTGTCTGAACCCTTTTCTGTGCTTCAATGCCATACAAAGTTAGGACCCAATATATTGATATTCTGTAACTACAGCTTCTATTTGTATAATGCCTTATTCTTGCCACAACATTAATATCTATGCATCTCAGGATGGTGATTAAGGTATCTAAATGTTGGCATTAAAATATTGTTCCTGGTGTGCACTGTTTGACTTTTTGGAAAGTTTTCCTTTTTCAGCTACAGAGTGCCTGAGTAATTTATACTTGCAATTCCCTATAGAGTTACTTTGATCTCACCCTACTATTGGATGTTGAGGGAAGGGAGAAGCAGTGGAGGTGGCTTGCAGAAAAGAGAAAAATCAAAAGGGGAGCATTGACGGAGATCTGGGAGCAAGTTTCCTGCCTGCCTTCTTGGTCAGGTGTTTGCATATGGATCAGGACGACCTAAATTATATGAAATACAAATAGGTTTAAAGAATTTATTGGTTGCTGACATTAAAATATGTTCTTTGAGAGAAGGACATGACTGAGAATTGGTGCCCAATCAATTAGATTTATCTTATAAATTACTTAGGAACATAGGAACAGGAGTAGGCCATTCAGCCCCACGTGCCTGCTCCACCATTTGATAAGATCATGGCTGATCTGTGATCTAGCTCCATATACCTGCCTTTGGCCCATATCCCTTAACACCTTTGGTTACCAAAAAGCTATCTATCTCACATTTAAATTTAGCAATTGAGCTAGTATCAATTGCCGTTTGCGGAAGAGAGTTCCAAACTTCTACCACCCTTTGTGTGTAGAAATGTTTTCTAATCTCACTCCTGAAAGGTCTGGCTCTAACTTTTAGACTGTGCCCCCTACTCCTGGAATCCCCAACCAGCGGAAATAGTTTCTCTCTATCCACCCTACCTGTTCCCCTTAATATTTTATAAACTTCTATCAGATCACCCCTTAACCTTCTAAACTCCAGAGAATACAACCCCAATTTGTGTAATCTCTCCTCGTAACTTAACCCTTGAAGTCCGGGTATCATTCTAATAAACCTACGCTGCACTCCCTCCAAGGCCAATATGTCCTTCCGAAGGTGCGGTGCCCAGAATTGCTCACAGTACTCCAGGTGCGGTCTAACCAGGGTTTTGTATAGCTGCAGCATAACTTCTGCCCCCTTGTACTCCAGTCCTCTGGATATAAAGGCCAGCATTCCATTAGCCTTATTGATTATTTTCTGCACCTGTTCATGACACTTCAATGATCTATGTACCTGAACCCCTAAGTCCCTTTGGACATCCACTGTTTTTAACTTTTTACCATTCTTTTCTTTAGTACCTTATAGAATCATAGAAGTTTACAACATGGAAACAGGCCCTTCGGCCCAACATGTCCATGTCGCCCAGTTTATACCACTAAGCTAGTCCCAATTGCCTGCACTTGGCCCATATCCCTCTATACCCATCCTACCCATGTAACTGTCCAAATGCTTTTTAAAAGACAAAATTGTACCCGCCTCTACTACTGCCTCTGGCAGCTCGTTCCAGACACTCACCACCCTTTGAGTGAAAAAATTGCCCCTCTGGACCCTTTTGTATCTCTCCCCTCTCGCCTTAAATCTATGCTCCCTCGTTATAGACTCCCCTACCTTTGGGAAAAGATTTTGACTATCTACCTTATCTATGTCCCTCATTATTTTATAGACTTCTATAAGATCACCCCTAAACCTCCTACTCTCCAGGGAAAAAAGTCTCAGTCTATCCAACCTCTCCCTACAAGTCAAACCATCAAGTCCCGGTAGCATCCCAGCAAATCTCTTCTGCACTCTCTCTAGTTTAATAATATCCTTTTTATAATAGGGTGACCAGAACTGGACACAGTATTCCAAGTGTGGCCTTACTAATGTCTTGTACAACTTCAACAAGACATCCCAACTCCTGTATTCAATGTTCTGACCAATGAAACCAAGCATGCTGAATGCCTTCTTCACCACCCTATCCACCTGTGACTCCACTTTCAAGGAGCTAGTACCTTGGGTGATTATGATTTGAGGTTTTTGAAATTCTGAAAGGAATGGATATACTAGCTTTGGTTAAGATATTCAAAATGGACAGTAATACAGAAAAAATATATGGGCTAAGGGTCAGGGTAGATCCCAGGAAATATTTCTTTTTTTGGAGATGGTAGTCACTATCTGGAACAAGTTACCAATGGATGTGGTAATTATTGTTATCCTATAGCCCTTTAAGACATGTTTCTGAGGGAGAAGAATATTGGTGGATATCAGAATTGTGTCGGTTAATTAGGTTCGTCTAGCAATGAGTTCTTACTGAAAAATTTTGTTCTATTTTTTTTCTTTTTGCCTCCTCAGAATTAGCTTTACTAATGATTGGAGAAGGTGGTGCAAAATGTCAGGCCTTTCTTTTCACACGTTCTAATTATGTTCTTGACTTACAAGGAAAGTCCTGTAAAATTATTTCATATTTTCTGCATGATTATTAGAATTTATATTGGATCACAAAGTTATGTGATACCAGCTAGTGGACTTGATAATTTCAGCACCTTAACTTTATTCAGTAATAGCACAAGGATTAACGGTAGCATCATTCGTAACCTTAACATATAGAATATGCTGCCAGTTGGACTCATTTACCGATGTAAATAATCTCAATTCCAATTACAGATTTATCTTCCAAATTGCCTGTGAGGCAAAGCTTAAAATAAAAATTATACCATTTTTCAAAGGGATAATCCAACTCAAGCCCAAAATCACTTGATTGTTCACAAATTTGGATAATTTTGAGCTGCTAATATATTTCAAATCCATCCCTGGGTCTGAACGCATTGAATTAATACATGAAACACAATCAGTGTAGAAAATCAAAAGCAATTTTTTGTAAAGTAGTACTTGTCAAACTATAAAAGGAGCACAATTTTTGGACCACTGACAGATGTGGAAAGACTCACAATTATCCTGCCAATTCCAAAGTAGTGTAATCTATTATTATACAGTCAAAGACGATATTTGAAACCTGTCAAAAACTCAATCTGTTCAGTATGTGAATTAAATAACTCTGTGTCTGTCTTTAGTGGCTGCTCAATAATTATTTTGTTCTAATTGAAATTAACTCCTTCCAAGATCAGATTTATTAACTGGTAGCGGGGGTGGGGAGATGCTATACATTGACAATTCAGAATACTTCCAAAAGCTGTAGTCACTTTTCATTTTATTGTTATCTGCAACTGTGCAAATGGTTTTAGTAAATCAAACTGAGATTTCTGAAATGGATTTAATGACTTTACTATCAAACTTGGAAGGACATCAAAAACATCACTTCAGCTTTAAGGGTTCTGATTAAATACATTTTAATCACTTGGAAAAATAAATTGGAGATGGAACCTTTTTCTGTTAATAATGACTATTAACATGGTGCTTTAAAAAATATCCTTCCATTTTCCCCCTCTATTTTAAAATTTCTCTCCATGTTATTGTTTGATTAAAAAGGGAAGACAACCTTCTCCCAGGCCTCTGTCAATATCATTCCAAATGTTCACACAAAAGATCCCATGATATTTTTCCCAAAGAAGAGCACAGAGTTCTCCTATTCTCCTGGTCAACATTCATCCCTCGGCCAACACCACCAAAGCAGCTTAACTGGTCATTCATCTCCTTTGTTGTTTGTGTGATTTGCTGTGTGGAGATTGGCTACCTACAAGACAACAGTGACAACACTACAAAAGTAATTAATTAGTTGGGAAGTGCTGTGGGACTTTTTGAAGAAATTATTTCTGCTCCCTTTTTTATGCATTTCATTAACAAGCTGCCAGTTTTGGAATGTGTGCCATGTATAAATAGATACGACAAACTATTATTGTTACGTTTCGTTTATGCACTACCACTGAAGCTGAGATCAATTAACTCAGCACAGATCAGAACCTGGGGCATACATTGTTTGTATGACATTGTGCCACACTGCATGGTGCATGGAACAGAAAATGCTGGAAATAAATTGCAGACCTGTCAACATGTGAAAGAGTAAAGAAAGGTTGACATTTCATGTAGAGAGCCCTTTTGAATTTTGATGTTGGGTCTCCACCAGAAGTATTAAGCAATCTTATGTCTTTCAGATGCTGATGAACCTGTTTTGTATTAACAGTATATTCTGTTTTTATTTCAAATGTCTAGCTTCAAAGTTTCTTTTTTTTATCTCATATCTCATTACTTTTTGCTCAACCGGGAATTGATTCCTTTTGAATGTTTTTGTTTCCAGTAGGTCATTTTGAGGTTGTTACGCAAGATAAGGGCTCATGGGGTTGGGGGCAATATATTAGCATGGATAGAGGATTGGTTAACGGACAGGAAACAGAGTATGAATAGACTGGTCGTTTTCAGGTTGGTGGGCTGTAATAAGTGGGGCGCCGCAAGGATCAGTGCTTGGGCCGCATCTATTTACAGTCTACATTAATAACTTAGATGTTCGTATGAAGGGACCAAGTGTAATGTATCCAAGTTTGCTGACGATACAAAGCTAGGTGGGAAAGTAAGCTTTGAGGATGACACAAAGAGTCTGCAAAGGGATAGAGACAGGTTAAGTGAGTGGGCAAGAAGGTGGCAGATGGAGTATAATGTTGGGAAATGTGAGCTTATTCACTTTTGAAGGAAGAATAGAAAAACAGAATATTTTTTAAATGGTGAGAAACTATTAAATGTTGGTGTTCAAAGGAATTTGGATGTCCTTGTACACGAAGCAAAGAAAGCTAACATGCAGGTACAGCAAACAATTAGGAAGGCAAATGGTATGCTGGCCTTTATTGCAAGGGGGTTGGAGTACAAGAGTAAGGAAGTCTTGCTGCAATTGTGCAGGGCTTTGGTGAGACCACAGCTGGAGTACTGTGTACAGTTTTGGTCTCCTTACCTAAGGAAGGATATACTTGCCTTAGAGGCGGTGCAACAAAGGTTTACTAGATTGATTCCTAGGATGAGAGGGTTGTCCTGTGAGGAGAGATTGAGTAGAATGGGCCTATACTCTCTAGAGTTTATAAGAATAAGAGGTGATCTCATTGAAACATACAAGATTGTGAGAGGGCTTGTCAGGGTAGATGCTGAGAAGCTGCTTCCCCTGACTGGAGAGTCTAGAACTAGGGGGCATAGTCTCAGGATAAGGGGTTGGACATTTAGGTTTGAGATGAGGAGGAATTTCTTCATTCAGAGGGTTGTGAATCTTTGGAATTCTCTACCCCTGAGGACTGTGGATGCTCAGTTGTTGAGTATATTCAAGTCTGAGATCAGTAGATTTTTGGACTCTAAGAGAATCAAGGGATATGGGGATTGAGCAGGAAAGTGGAGTTGAGGTTGAAGATCAGCCATGATCTTATTGAATGGCGGAGCAGGCTCGATGGGCTGCACGGCCTACTCCTGCTCCTATTTCTCATGTTCTTACTGACATGAAACAGCTCCCGAATTAGTGTTAGAAAATGACCCCTATCATTGAATGTATTTAGTATATATATAAAGCGATGTATGCATACAAACATTGAACAGAATATCTAGAGAAGCTGCAGCTCCGTATCTTTCCATTTACTCCCACCTGTAGCGTGTGCAAAGATTTACTGATTTCAAAGGAATATTGCTCTCCTTTGACACACAATTTTTAAAATGTGATTTTGCTCACAGGAGCTGATGTGATTTAAGATAATTATTATCTTCACACAACACATCTTTGTTATGAACCCCTTATAGATGGAGCAGAATACCATTGAACCAGTTTTGCACAATAGAGGTGTAACTACTGGTATGATCCTGTGCCAAACGCTCACACACTAACCCTACAGTTAATACATTTAAAATATCATCATGTTTCCAAAACTTAATGTAATTTAATGCCCAGGAGCTCCTGCCAGGCAACAGTTATCAGTAAGTCTTTCCTGAGATCTCAACATCTGCAATGCTCTCTCCAGGTTAACCTGGATAGAAATAGATTCTATTCAATATGTTAATTTGAAGCAATCTTTGGCACATTGTTTGTAGAGGCACCAATGATGCCGTTTGCAGGTCGGCTGAGGGGTGACCTGGAAGAGGTCTTTAAAATTATGAAGGGGTTTGATAAGGTAGATGTAGAGAAGAAGTTTTTGCTTGCGGGGGAGACCAAAACTAGCAGCCATAAATATAAGACAGTCACTAATAAATCCATGAGGGAATTCAGGAGAAACTTTTTTTTATCCAAAGTGGTAAGAATCTGGAACTCGCTACCACAAGGAGTAGTTGAGGAGAATAGTACAGATGCATTTAAGGGGAAAACTCGATAAGTACATGAGGGAGAAAGGAATAGGATATGCTGATATGGTTTAGGTGAAGAGGGGTGAGAGGAGGCTTGTGTGGAGCATAAATGCCGGCATGGACCAGTTGGGCTGAATGGCCTGTTTCTGTGCTGTAGTCACTATGTTTTTATCCATTCATGGGATGTGGGCATAGCTGGCAAGGCCAGCATTTATTGCCCATCCCTAATTGCCCTTGAGAAGGTGATGGTGAGCCACCTTCTTGAACCACTGCAGTCCGTGCTGTGAAGGTTCTCCCACAGTGCTGTTAGGAAGGGAGTTCCAGGATTTTGACCCAGCGACGATGAAAGAACGGCGATATATTTCCAAGTCGGGATGGTGTGTGACTTGGAGGGGAACGTGCAGGTGGTGGTGTTCTCATGTGCCTGCTGCCTTTGTCCTTCTAGGTGGTAGAGGTCTCGGGTTTGGGAGGTGCTGTTGAAGAAGCCTTGTAATTCTATATAATATGCAGTGGCTACACAGTGAGGAGCAGTACTCAATCAATTCTCTTAATGAATGGTTCAAAAAGTGAAGAAGAAATTACAAAACTTTTCATTAAAAGTCAAGTATTCAAGTATTTTGTTTACATAATGGATTCAGGATTTGAAATCCAAAAGATTTTATTGATTTAATTTTAATAGATGTTATGAGGAGATTGCAGAATGCTTTAATTTTGGGCTTTAAGTCATGTGAACTGCTTCTTACATCTTTCCAAAATTCATGGCTGCCAGCATGAGAAAACATTAAACTGACACAAGACATTAAATGAATGGGATTGTTCCATCCCCAAATTTTACTACTTAAGTTCATGATTTCATACAAGTAAGAACAAATTACCAAATTCATTCTGAACCATCGTACAAAAAGAAATGCTGCAGTTGTCACTTCAATTCCTTACAGCAGGATGTAGGCTTGGTACTATCAATGTAAAGTGGCTGAATAAAATAGTTTTACAACAGTAGTCCAAGAGAAGAAGTAATTCCAATCACAACATCATCCATAAATTGTATGGCAGAGTGGTCTGAAAAACTTTTATTTTTGTTTCTTTTCTTTCCATCTTTTGGTCTGGTCATGTTTTGAGGTGGAACATTCTTTCAGCCCAAGGGAAGACCCTCCATAAAATCAGTTATCCAAACTGCTGACTGGATCCTAACCCTCACCAAGTCTATCAGTCACAGTCTTTCTAACCCATCGCTCTTGTGCTGGTTGACCTACATTAGCTCCCAACCCTCAATGCCTCCAATTTAAAATTCTTATTCTTCTGTTCTGATCCCTTCATGACCTCACTCTTCCCTATCACGGTAACTTCCTCCAGTCCTGCATCCCTTCGAGAACTTTGCGTTCCTCCAACTTTGGCCTCTTATGCATCCCCTACCCCATTCGCCCCACAATTGGCGGCTATGATTTCAGCCATCTAGGCCCTAGGCTCCGGCATTCACTCTGAAAACCTCTCTTCATCTCCACTTCTGTTGTCTCCTTTAAGACTCTCTTTAAAACCTACCTCTCTGACCAAACTTTTAGTCACCCCCCTAATATCTCCTTTCACTCGGTGTCAATTTTTTGCCTAATTACACCTTGGGGTGTTTTCTTATGTTAAAGGCACTATAAAAATGCACCTCGATGTTGTTCTTGTAAGGGTGGATTTCCAGACATCCAATAATTTTTTTCTTTTAAAAGATTTGTGAGGTGAGATTCTGATTTTCCCATGCAAAAGGGAAGTGTCTGGCTTCTGCTTTATAGCCCTTTGCTGGCACAGACATGTTTTGGAACTAACCTTGTAGGGAATCACAGATGCAAACCCACATACTTCCATGGCACATTGCTTTTAGCATCATCAGGATCTTCCCTCATGCTCCTCAGAACACCTTTTATCCACCAGGACTTATTGAAGTGTTTATTTATAAAATATTTGCAATGAATTTTTATCGTATCACCTACTTGGAGAATAAAGGGCAACGGTTGCGATCTCATTCAAAGTTAAAAGTACAATTCTTTCTGTAAGTAATCACTATGGGATAGAGTTTATGACAGAAAATAATTAAAATTTAATTTAAGACAACCATCAGGCCCTGCAAAATTCCATTGTATTGGCCATTTTTTTTGTAAGTATTTGGCTCACACACCATGACACTGAAACAAGCACTAATATTCCAGCTCAGTGGAGCTTCCATTACCTGCACTCCAATTATCTGCTGACTTGATTATCAACCAGATTTTTTGCAGGAAAAACCTTGCATAAGATGCTGAAAGTATGGAGAGATTTTCCACTTCAGTGCTCCCGGCACATGACAGGAAAGCACATCAGGAAACTGTGCACTTTCAGCCCGTGGTTTCTAATATTATTGGACAGAAAATCAATGGCAAGTGATGCGCAATTTGCTGAAATGCGCTCCCTGCATGTGCTGAAGTGGAAAATCTTTCTTGTATGTTTCTTTTGTCTGCATTTATCTCCTTTTTCATTCTTTGTGTCGTACTCGTCTTCATTCTTGTGCCTTGGCTATTGCTGTACCATGAGCATGAGATGGAAATTTAGGGACATTCAATTATCAGCCAATTTCCATTATACACCACAGTGGGGAGGGTGTATTAATGGCTGATTATGGAGATTGCATAATACTAAAGCTGCTCAAAACTCAGGAATAGTTTTTATAACAACAAAGTTAAACCCATATAATTACATTCAAGGCGTAAGCTGAAAATATAAATGTTTGACCCAGGGAGACTGGAACTTCTTTGAGCTTAGCAGCAGTCTGGAGGTTCAGTGATCAGCATCTGATTATAGGTTGAATGTTTCTAACGGGAACTAATTCAATTTGTGCAGCCATATTGTATCACACATGCCATCTTCAATCCTATCAGTGTGTCAAAGGTAGCCCTCCAAAGTCAGCAGTTTGTAGCCAAAGGTATCACTTGTAAAGACCAGCCGTGAATGCACTGAAATGTTATTGCATTTGCATGTGAATCCACAGAGTTCTACACAAGCGCTAAAACTAACAACCTGTGCATGGGTGAAAGGTTCTGCACGTGAGCATAAATCTTTGCGATTCATGCACGTGCGGAACCTCGAATGAGCAAATGGGGGAATTCGTGTGACTCATAAGGAGTCTCGGGAAACATATAGGTCCTGCACTGGCTCAGTGGCATTTGGTAGCAGACAAGTAGGGGATTTACACGCTGGAGAAAAAAAATGTCTGCACTTGGCAAGATTTTGTACTTACAAAGACAACTGGTTTAGCCATTCATTGCCAGATCTGATTGGACCACATAAAGCACTATTGGGTCCTGCTCTACCCTGCCAAAACTGCTCACTATTCCAGGATCATCTTGGAATGCAAAGATAACCCTCGGCTTCTCCTCACTACAAACCGTCTTCTTAAACCCCTCTCCCCTGTCTCCTCCACCCTCACCTCCAAGTGCGAGGAGCTCATGGACTACTTTGTCACTAAGATTGAGACCATCCATTCAGCTCCCTCTGCAGCTTTCCCCCCTTCCCCTTGTTCACTGTTACCTCTGGAGTCCCCCAAGGATCTATCGTGGGCCCTCTCCTATTTCTCATTTACATGCTGCCCCTCAGCGACATCATCCAAAAGTGTCAGGTTCCACACGTACGCCTCACCACCACCTCTCTCAATTCCTCCGATGTCTCTGATTTGTCACAATGCTTGTCTGACATCCAGTACTGGATGAGCAAAAATTTCATCCAACTAAATATTGGGAAGACCGAAGCCATTGTCTTTGGTCCCCGCCACAA
This sequence comes from Heptranchias perlo, assembly GCF_035084215.1. Lineage (NCBI taxonomy): Eukaryota > Metazoa > Chordata > Chondrichthyes > Hexanchiformes > Hexanchidae > Heptranchias > Heptranchias perlo. Next base: position 27,016,136 of record NC_090331.1, read on the forward strand.
ACTCCATTCCCTAGCCACCAACTCTATCCCTCTCCCTAGCCACTGTCTGAGACTGAACCAGACTGTTTGCAACCGTGGCGTTCTATTTGACCCTGAGATAAGTTTCCGATCATAAATCCACTCCATCACCAAGACTGCCGACTTCCACCTTCGTATCATCGCCCGTCTTCGCCCCTGCCTCAGCTCATCTGTTACTGAAACCCTCATCCATGCCTTTGTTACCTCTAGACTTGATTATTCCAATCCTCTCCTGACTGGCCTCCCATCTTCCACCCTCCATAAACTTGAGCTCATCCAAAACTCTGCTGCCCGTATCCTAACTCGCGCCAAGTCTTGTTTACCCATTACCCCTGAGTTCGTTGACCTACATTGGCTCCTGGTCCAGCAACACCTCGATTTTAAAATTCTCATCCTTTTTTTCAAATCCCTCCATGGCCTCGCCCCTTCCTATTTCTTTAACCTCCTCCAGCCCTACAACCCTCCGAGATCACTGCACTCCTCCAATTCTTGCCTCTTGCCTACCCATGATTTTAATCACTCGACCATCGGCGGCCGTGCCTTCAGCTGCCTAGGCCCTAAGCTCTGGAATTCTCTCCCTAAACCTCTCCGCCTCTCTGCCTCTCTCACCTCCTTTAAGACACTCCTTAAAACCCAGGGAAGGGAGGAGAAGAGGGATGGGAGGAGAGGGGAGGGGAGGGGTGGGAGGGGGAGAAGAGTAACGTGAGGGGGAAACAAGGGTCAGGAGGGGGCAACGAGGGGCGGGAGGGAGGAGAGGGGCGGGAGGGGGGAAACAGAGGTTGAGAGGGAAGAGAGGAGGAGAGAGATGGGGGGAGCAGAGGTACAGGAGGGCCGGGGGAGAAGAGGGACAAAGAGGGGCGAGCAGAGGGACGGAAGAGAGGGGGAGAGCAGAGGGACAGAAGGGGGGAGGAAGCAGAGTTAGTTATTGTAAATTATGAATGAGTAGAGAGGCAGAGGAGCAGTGCACTGATAACTCAGGGCCTGCATCCCTCCATTCTAGAGCCAGGATGTGAACTGCATATTCCGTTTAGGATGCATTACATTTACATTTTCTACATGGATTGATGGCAGCTCTTACTGGTAGGTGAGTCCATCAGTGGAGGCGATGAATTGCTGGACGATGAGACCAGCCCGGGGCAAGTAGCCAGTTTTGCCACTGATCCGAAGCCATGGATCCGCCCGACTGACTCGGCCCCTGGTGTAAATTCACAAATTATATATATTGAGGATAAATCCTTGCAATGTGTACTTATGCTGCTTTGCACAAACTGTATTTAAGTGCGCTAAGTATACTTTACCCATTGATTCAAGGATTTGTAAATATTGTAGCAAATTGAGCCATTACGCTGTCAATGTATTTATAGTTCTCCTGTGCCTTTTATTCTCTGTTCTTCCTTATTTTATTATTTTAATTTTGTCCAGCAGGCAACAATTTATCTCATCAATAAAAGTACACGTGTGATCAATTCTATGTTTAGTATTGGCGGATTCAATGTCTGTAGCTGCAGACGTTTCCCAAGTCCCAGATTTTGGTTTCCTTGATATCACGTTAGAAGTAAGTTCTTGGATCTCGAATTTTTGCCGTCCTAAATGCAGACAAGTTCACTGTGAACTTTTGATGGCATTGTGTTCTCTAAATTTCATTCTGGCTTGACATCATCAAATGCCCATACATGAATATCTACATTTCAGGAAACCAGAAGTACAAAGGCACAGATTGGGCTTGATTTTCGCACCCGCGATCGGGTGTGTTCGTGGCGGGGGGGTTGCAAAAATCCGGGATTCCCAGGGTGGGTCTGGAGCCCGGCTCCAACCCGCTCACTTCCGGGTTCCCCGGATACGCGCTGACAAGCGCACGCACCCCCTGCATGTGGGACTCCCGCCGGCAATTAAAGCCGGCGGGATGCCACTTAAAGTACTTAAACAGGTACTTCAGGTTGTTTACAGACCTGATTGACCTGATATTTTAGGAGGGGTGGGATTTTGAAATTAACTGAGACTGTTTCCCGTACTGGGGGAAACACTCCCAGTTCAAATGGACGTGTTGCAGCCATCAGCCTGTGGCAGCTGCAAAGGTCCATTTGACAGGTGGTGGGGGGAGACCCTCACTCATTGCAGGAGGCCACTCTGTCACTTTGGACAAAGTTTGGCCTCCACCACACTCCTCCTAACAATAAAATTCACCGACTTGCACACTTACCCCGGTGTCCAGACACATGTACCTACCTTGCGGACCCCCTCAAGCGTACATCTTCTGGATGGGGGCCGCCGTAGCTGCAGTCATGACCTCCTTGGAGGGCGAACAGCCTCGCCGGCCACGCCGTCCACCTCTGACACGTGGAGCTCCACAACACCGTGCTGTGACACATCCACCTGCACAGCAAGAGGGAGGGCAACTGCAGAAAGAGATGCGTCGCAGAGGGCACTACCCTCGCCACAGGGTCTACAGACCGAGGCTCAGCTTCCTGGACCTCTCTGAGCAGCAGTACACATGGAGGCTCAAAGTTACTCGACATGTAGTCGTGGACATCTGGAGCATCCTTCATGCTGAGCTGCTCCCGGCTGGCCCGAGCACCATCTTCTTACCTGTCGCTGTCAAAGTCACCACTGCCCTCAACAACTTCTCCTCCACATCCTTCCAGGGTGCCACCGGGGACATTACTGATGTCTCTCAGTCGTCTGCACAAAAGAGCCCTGCAAATGCACCTACACTCACTCTGCAGTGACACAATGGGTGGCATCAAGTGTGCGTGTTCATGGTGAACCCCATGAAAGGGACCTATTCCACAAGCCAGTCAAGAATGGGCAAGACGTAGCAGTAGTGGTGATAATAATAAGATTTATTGTGCATGTGAAAGAAAACAAATATAAATAAAAAACATGACAAATCGTCATATACCCTTGTGCATTCCCTTTGTGCTCACAAAACCTTCGCCTTGCGTTTCCGGGAACCCCTTCGTGGTGCTACCCCTGTGGCTTCAACAGAGGTAGTGGCAGGTTGCTCTTGTCCATGCCCTGATCGATGAGATGCTTTGGGCCGACGCCCGTGAGGGCCCCTCCAAAGACTGCTCCACCTGCACCTGTGCAGGAGCAGACTCGGCCACCTGGAGAGGGGGCCGCATTGCGGGTACTGGTTGAGAGGGGGGCAACGGGTGAGACATGGGAGCACTTTGAGTGGCGTCCCCACTTCCATGTCCCCTTTCACCATCATCCATCTTGTGGCCCAGGCCCACATCACTCCTTTCACCCTGCTGGACAGCAGTTTGGAGAACTTGTGTGAGGCCTTGGAAGGCCACTTCTAAAGTATCTGTCAGCCTGTTCAAGGCGGCAGAATGTTGCTCACCCTGAATCCGAACGGCCGTTGTCAGGGCCTGAATGGACTCATTGTTGAGCTGCGCTTGACGCTCGAGGGAGGCTAGCCTTTCCTCCATCGCAGACATTCCCGCACCTACCCGCAACACTATCTCAGAGATGCCTTCACGTCCCTGCGACACTATCTCGGAGATACTCTCCTGTACCTGTGCCACCACTCCTCCATCCTCTGTGCGATCGTGGCACCTGTTCTAGCACCTTGGCAATGTGCTGCTGCCCCTCGATGACTCTCCTTTTCATGGCTGGCCCCCAGGGTTCAGCATCTGGGTCCAGCTGAGCAGAGCCTGGAGAAGAGTGCTCCCACCGACGCGGACTCTCCATGGCTGCCCCTGCCACCAGGGTCTGCTCGTGCTCACATGTGCGTGGTGACTCACCATGTGCAAGCCCAACTAAGTGAGGACAGGGACCCACCAAGGTGTATGTATCTGCGCTGGTGGATACATGGCTCAGATGTGACGATGGACCCTCAGAGGCCGGCAGGTCCTCTGAGGAATCGCCCTCCATGGTCACGACACTCGCAGATGGCCCTGCAAGAGAACAGAAAGCAATATTAGGCATGTGGACAGATGTTGAGGTGCTACAGATGCCAAGTGATGCTAAGATCATTCGCTATCATGAGTGCTGAGTGTTAGCTCTCTGTCACCGGCCGCTTATGTAATCCCAGCCTCGGCATCCTCCATGGACAGGCACTCCAGCGTGCGGCTGATGTCCAATGCTTGCTGCTCTGCGTCTGTAAGTGCCACCTGGTGTGGGGGGCCCCCTTCGGTCCGTGCCCTCTCCCGGGCGTTCTGGCATCTCTCCTCCTATCAAGGCAAAACACAGAGGTGTGATTGAGTGATGGTTGCATGGTGAGCCGCTGCATACATTAGTGTGGGTGAGGTTGAGCATGAGGGAGATGCATGGGAGGGTGCGTGTGCAACATAGCCATGATATTGTATGAGGATTGGGTTGCGTGGTAGTGTTCGAATGGGGACAGGGGCGGTGAGTACGTGCAGGCAAGATGAGGATGATAGTTGAGTGGATGTGAGGAGTGACGCGAGAGCGTTATGGTGGTAGTGCAGAAGGGGTTGTGTGGTCGTGGAGGTGATGTGGAAGACGGAGTGTGGGAGAATGCGTAAGTATATTCACTTTGCCTGACCTGGTTAGGTCATTAAATCTCTTCCTGCACTGGACCCAGGTTCATGGCACATTGCCGCAGCTGGTGACCTCCTCAGCCACCTCCAGCCAGGCCTTCTTCGTGGTGGAGGGAGGGCACTTCCTCCCATCAGACTGGAAAAGGATTTCCCTCCTCCTCCTCACCCCATCAAGCAGCAGCTGGAGTGAGGAGTCCGAAAATGTTGGGGCAGCCTTCCCTCTGGCGTGCTCCATGGTTTAGCATTGGTTGTTTGCTGCAGGAGGAGCATTGGAGGACTGCCCCTTTAAATAGGGCTCCTCCAGCTGACAGACCTTACTGCGCATGCGCAGTCCGCCCGCCGCGCAGCTTACCAGCGGGAAACCCAGAAGCATGGGTAAGTAGCTCCAATTAGCCTGCGATCGCGTGCGGAGCACACTGATTTCATTAGGCGCGTTACCCACGCACCCAGTCGACCCCCCGCTGAGAACCCACCGCCCTCCTAATATCGAGCCCATTGTCTTTGCAGTTTTATAGAAAGTGTAGCCAGCAATGTTGGATGCAAAAGCTGAAAGGGCAATATTAATTGTAATATTAAAGTAGAAAGGAATGTTTCTGTTTCACTGTTTTGTTGAATTTTTGCCTCTGTGCTAAACACTGGTAACCACAGAGTGGTCGAGGTCTGATTCAAAATGCGGGGGTGGGGAAAACAATAACCTCGATTGAATTCTCTTTTGATGTCCCTAAACACTTGGAAAAGTTAAGTATGAAAAAGAAACCTGCAGTAGTCAATTAAATAGTATGTTCACTTCAAAGGGTCTGAAGACTAAGGGAACAGGGGTCCAGTTGGAAGGATCTTAATGGCCCAGATTTTCCTGTCAAAATAGCGGCGAGGTTAATGGCGCTCTCCATTATTTATGCGCAAATGATACAGCAAGGTCAGGCGAGGGGCAGATATACGGTTAAACTCAAATATCCAAAAGTTGCGCCGCTCTGCCGTTAGCTTCGCAAAAGTGGCATCTCGCTGTTGGGCTCACCATTGAAATGCATTAAATCGTGTAAAATTGCTGTATTTGCGCGGCAGATATGAACTGAACTCGCTACAGATAATTAAGTTTTGTCCATTCTAGACTAAGTAACCTTTTAACAACGTGATAAGTGTTAATTATTGCCAATCAACCTCTCTGGCATTGAAAATTAACTATTATAAGTGTGGAGTCTCATTCCTTCAGATTTTAATTGATGTTGGAGATTTTAAAATGTCAAATTTAAAATTTTAAACATTTTTTTATTTTTCCTTTCTGTCTCTTTTTCTCTCTCTCTTAATCGAATCTTTCTTTCCCTCTCTCTTTTTCTTTCTAAACCAGATTTGACATTGAATTCACCCACTCCAAATTACACTTCCTTCTCAGTCCTTGCACTGTTAATTTCACAATCCTTCAATCTGATTGGTTAAAGCGATACACAGTTGATTGCCCTGTTTCTCTCGCTGCGACATTATCAGCTCGCACTTTCAACAACTTGCCACTCAAAAAATTTAAAAACCTAAATATGCAAGGGCAAGTCTAACTAACGGCAGATGCTGTTAGATTCCCTTCTGCAGCAAAGTCTGGCCCATCATGAGGTTGATGGTAACAAATTAATTGGTGTCCTTTAGAGTAACAGAATTGATCCAGAAGGCAACTGAAAGGCAATTGATTCATTGGGACTGAGAAAAAGTTTACATTACAGAAAAAGACATACCAGGTTACTGTCTAAAATCTCCTCGGGAACAGATTGGTGAAGAGTTGTTTATCTGAACTAGGAAGCTGAGAAAACTGCTGTTGTGAAAGCATTACAACTGGATGTGAGCAGGAAATATTAGCAGGGACTTGGGGGTAGGTTTTACATTCAGCTGCACCAATTGTCACAGAACTGGCACAGGGGTAATGAAATATTAATGAGCAGACCCTCGGCATATTTCGTGCCTAAATTGCTTCTGCACACATTTTTCCATCCAGTAGCATTTTGTGTGCTAAAGCACTGGTACATATTTGTATCTTAAGCCCAGAATATATGCGAAATACTTCAATGAATATCTCTAGCAATTTTCCACGTTTTATGCTGGGATTGTACTTTTTGCCTTTGAAGCCTACTTGAATAGACACAAGGAGAGCCTTAAAGGGGAAAAAAGCTTGGTTGCTGTTTACAGCATCTTTTTAGCACTGTGCTTTTATTAGAGATCTTTTCAATGTTTCTGAAAATGTTATTAATATATATTTTTGGGACAGTTTTTATTTTTATTACTGAGGGAGTAATGCATTTCAGATTATTAAATGAGACATTGAACCAAGACCCCATCTGGCTGTTCAGGTGAATGTAAAAGATCCCATGGCACTTTTCAAAGAGCAGGGAAGATCTCCCAGTGCCCTGGCCAACAACTGTCCCTCAACTAACACCACCAAAAACAGATTAACTGGTCATTTAGGATATTGCTGTTTGTGGGATCTTGCTGTGCACAACCTGGCTGCCACATTTCATAGTATCATTGTAAGTACAGCACAGGAGGAGGCCATACAGCCCATCATGCTCTTTGAAAGAGCTATCCAATTAGTCTTATTCCCCTACTCCTTCCCTATAGCCCTGTAAATTGTTTCCCTTCAAGTATTTATCCAATTCCCTTTTGAAAGTTAAGATTGAATCTGCATCCACCACTCTTTCAGGCAGTACATTCCAGATCATTACAACTTGCCGCGTAAAAAAAAAATGTTTCCTCGTGTCGCCTCTGGCTTTTTGCCTATCACCTTAAATCTGTGTCCTCTGATTACCGACCCTTCTTCCACTGAAAACTGTTTCTTCTTATTTATTCTATCTAAACCATACATGATTTTGAACACCTCTATCAAATCTCCCCTTAACCTTCTCTGTTCTAAGGAAAACAACCCCAGCTTCTCCATACTCTGTACATAACTGAAGTCCCTCATCCCTGGCACCACTCTAGTAAATCTCTTCTACATCCTTCCAAAAGTGTGATGCCCAGAATTGAACACAATGCTCCAGCTGAGGCCTAACCAGTGTTTTCTTGAGGTTTGGCATAACTTCCTTGCTTTTGTACTCTATGCCTCTATTAATAAAGCCCAGGATCCCATATATGTTTTTAACAGCCTTCTCAACATGTCCTGCCACCTTTAAAGATTTGTGTATGTGCACCCCCAGGTATCTCTGTTCCTGCACACCCTTTAAAATTGTACCATTGTATTGCCTCTCCTCATTCTTCCTACCAAAATGCATCACTTCACACTTCCCTGTGTTAAATTTCATCTGCCACATTCCTGCCCATTTCACCAGTCTGTCTATGTCCTCCTGAAGTCTGATACTATCTTCCACATTGTTAACTACATTTCCGAGTTTAGTGTCATCTGCAAACTCTGAAATTATACCCTCTATACCCAAGTCCAGGTCATTAATACATATCAAAAAGAGCAGTGGTCCTAATACTGACCTCTGGGAAAGACCACTGTATACTTCCCTCCAGCCTGAAAAACAACCATTCATCATCACTCTCTGCTTTCTGTCCCTTAGCCAATTTTGTATCCAGGCTGCCACTGTCCCTTTAATCCCATGAGCTTTAATTTTGCTAATAAGTCTATTATGTGGTACTTTATTTGTCTACATAATAGTGACTGCACTTTAAAAGTAATTGATTGGTTGTGAAGCACTTTGAGATAGCTTGAGGATGTGAAAAACATGTTAATGCAAGTTCTTTCTCACTCATTACAGTAAGTTTGTCAATGTGCTGAAAAAATAGCTCATTATTAGGCACTAAGAAAGTATATTAAATAAAGTATTTTCAGGACTTCAGCAGAACGAGGACAAATGATTTTTTTTTTAAAAGGGCACACGGAAAGAAGTTCTAGTACCAACATTCACAGGAGCTAAAAGAGCTGCAGGGCATCTAGGCACAAGCTGTGCCGTGATAAGTGGTAAATGAAGACAAAGTTAATAATAGCAGTTTATTTCGATGATCTCTAAATAAGGTGGCCCTGAAAACCCCGGTCCGCAATCCTAATGGCTATAAATAATGCTGTGGGATCTTTTATGTCTACCTGAACAAGTATTGTAAACAACAAAAACAGCACTCAAAGCCTATACCCCTTTAAGAGCTCTATCGCTTGCATAGAGCCAGCGAGCTCCTGTGCCTTTACAAGCTCATCTCCAGCATCTGCCTTCAAAGGAATCCAGGCTTGTGAATTCCGAGCCTTTCTCCAATTCAGGTCTGTCAACGTGTTGATTTGCTGGGTGGACATTTCTGGTGAGTAGAGATGCCCACAGAGAATGCTGGTTGGGACATTGCGGGTCTACAGCGCTTGATTTTTCTGTCTCGTAAATATGAACAGATTGACAGACTTTGCTGTATGCGGTCTTCAGCCATATACCTAGCACATGGTACCATTGGGTAGTCTTACTCTACTGGGTTTCCACAGCTGTTCCAGGTTCTGCAGGCACTTTACAAAGTTGAGCCTTCCTGTTGACAGGAATGCTGCATCTGCATTACTCTCTTATGGAGAGGGTGCCTTGGAGAGTCAAGCAGGAAAACCCCTGTCACACCCAGCTCATGCAGTAACACCTCCAGTTTGGCAGCTAACAAACAGGCATTTGGCTGCTATGCCTCCCTGCCACTTGCCCACGATTCCATTTTGTGCCTCTAAATTGGGTTTGCCTTCCTTGGTTTTATGCCTGCTTTTGGAAAGGCTGACATTTTTTTAAAGAAACGATTTGAGCCTGTCCAAAGGCTCTAGGAATATTTGAACCCCTATATAGCCACTTACCTTTAAGTGGCTGGACCCCTTTAAATGTTTCTATTTCGCCCATTTATCAAGCATGCTTTCTGTGTGAGGACCATATTCAACTTATTGAAATGATGAACTTTGCAAAGTCATGCCAAGTCTGCATGTTACTTTTGTATCATGCACACAATGCAATATCGTCTTTCCATCACTGCAATGGGAGCACATATTTGTCTCCTTAGAAGTGTATTTCCCTGAAAGTTCACTGGCTGGAGTAGGCGTATTGGCGAAATTGAACCTCAGAAAACCTTGGTACCAGTTGACAAGTGTTAAGATTAACATTTTCTGTTGTAAATTACACTTCTTAATTTTCACACTAGTTTCTTCACCGAATGACTAAGTATGTGTTCAATTTGATAACAGTGAAGGGAGCAGGGAGAAAGTACAATGACTGTCCCTGAGCTTCAATACATCATTTTAATTGAGAGAGATGTGTTAAGCTCCATTTGCTAAAGGAGAGGAGTCCTACAAGAAATATTCACCATCATACTGCAGATACATTTAAAAATGAACATCTATTTAAATATATAGTTATAACACCTTTGGGGCCACTGGGATGTATTTAAAAAACCCAGAGCTAGTTGGTTTTCTACTTCAGGGGAAGATGTGCATATCTATTTTAATTTTTTTTCTTTAGACTCAATTTTCAAGGGTGATCAATAATTTAAGCATCATTCAAAATGAACAAAGATAATCACTTAATACTTTCCAATAAAATATTGTGCTTTATTTTAGCTCTTAAACTCCTATTCCTGTTTCATACATATGTCTTTCACTGTTATTTGCTTAAGAACGTGAGTCATGTATTTTTAGTCCCCTCTTGGACACTTGGTGATGTATGAAGCACTAACATCCATGAGGTATAACCACAGTTTTATTTTTCTAAGCTTTTTTTTATATAGTAGGTGCACAGTTCTGATCTTTATGATGAATTAATGCCACACTATGTGTGTGTATATATATTGAAAATATGTATATGTATATGAACACGTGCTTGCTAGAATTTTCTGTTTCTTTGCATGTGGGAAACCTGAATGCTGGGAACGTTTACTCAGCGCAGTATTGTTAAGTGTTTTTACATCATAACTTATCCTTTGAGATGTTGCATTATTTATAAAGAAATTATTACTCCCGTGTACAGTAATAGTAACAATAATTACACAGGCCAGAGGTTTTAAAATAATTACATTACCAATTCATCTAAAGTAAGCACCATCCAGTGTTTATGCCGGATTAATTGGTCATGTTATCATCTTGCTGGATTAAGTCAATTACGTAGAATTACATAGAATGTACAGCACAGAAACAGGCCAACTGGTCCATTCTGGTGTTGATACTCCACACGAGCTTCCTCCCACCCCTCTACATCTGTCGACTGAGGCTTTAAAAATGCATTTCATTCAGCACAAAAAATAAACCCCTCGCATGCTGGGCATTTGTGTGCAATTGGGAATTTCTTGTGTTTTACACTGATTTTGTGTCTATTCAGTGATTTAAATCTTGGGTAATATGGAACTAAATTCAAACAGAATGCTCATTACTAAGAAGTATGCATCTACTTGAAGGATAAAACAGGTGAACTGAATTTCTACCAACTTTTCCTGGAGTGAAGATGTAGTCACATATATACTTTAGAATTACCATCAATCATTTTAAATTTCACAATCCATGTTTTCTGCTTTTGTTTCACTCTTGATATGAAACATTTTTACCCGCCCCCCCCCCTCATAACTTTCCATTGCCTGTAATGGGTGAGTCGCTCCTCCTGTCTCCAAAGTGTTGTCAGAGACTCAGGTCATCTAGGAGTTGGACCAAATTTTTGTATACATTTTTTAAAAAGTTTGTAACAATAAGAAATTTTGTTTGTACAATTTGCACTGGTTTCACAGCTTGAGTGTCAGAAGGTGGATCAAACAGTGATTTCCATGACATCGCACTGCATAAAATCAACCATGACTGACAAGGAGGTTGTAATAAAATTGATCTGACTCCCGATCGAAGCAGAGCAAAACTCTTCAAAGGATGGTGTCTTGTTCTGCTTCATTCCAGTTAGGTCCACTTTTGCATCTAAAAAGAACTGCTTTGTACCTACAATAATGCTGTAGTGTAAATGAACCCTAAATCCCATTTAGTTTCAAGACTGTAACAAGAAAAATGGTCACATCATGGAATAGGTACTGATTCTATATTTAGAATAGAGGAGCAAAAACATTGAGGCAATGTGTAGGGATTCATTAGGTTCACTGAGTAAAGAAATTTAATCATTAAAAGGGAAATTTTCTTCTCTATTTCTAGATGGAAAATTATGGGTTAGGGTGCAAAATTTCCTAAATATGCTTCAGGCATATATCTGGAGTACTGAAGCAGGGACTCTCCCCTTTATGCTCCTTTGAATGCTTGATCTAAAAACAATTATGTATTTAAGTAGAAAAGTTTCTTGGTGTGAGGTATTTATTAGGTGCCCTATTTTCATTTACTAAATTCCCTTCTGTATTACTTTCATATGTGGTGCCTATTTATATTTGGATTACTGAAGTGAAGTAAAAATCTTCATGTACTTTTTAAGAAATATTTCATTCTAGTTTGTTGGCAAATGCTAGGCTAATGCTATTGCAACCTTAATATTTTAATTTTTAGTGGCATTAAAATGTCACTGTGATGGTTTACTCATTTGGGCACTGTTAGCTGCAGCAGCTATCAATGAATAGACACTAAATTAGCATTTTCACTCTTGAAACCTAAGAGTGAGTGACGCAGGAAATGGAAATGTCACCAGCCTGGGTTGTTTTCTGAGAACTCATTTAGGGCACCTCAGTCACTGAGAGTGCTTAACTATGTATGTATGTAGTGCTATAGTTGACCTGGATGTGCTTGGTACTGGCACTGGATGCAAAGTAAGGACAATGTTCTGTTTCACAGCATTGATTTACCTCACCTTGATAAGTACAGATAAATGTTAAATACAGCCAGATGACATGAAATACAATTCATGATATCTTATAAACGATCAGAAATACTCAAATATCTATCTTCCAGTCTGCCAAATAACCTTATCAAGGTCTTTCCTCTGCAAAATTCAATTGCCAACAACCATTCTGGAGGGAATGAGTGTTTATAGTGGGTGGCAGAACTCCAATAAAATCCAGTGCTGCACTTTAGTGTGATTGTGAATTAATAAGCTTTGTGCTTAATACCCAAAGAAAAGACCTCTGTATGCTTAGATATTGTGCCTGTGCATGTTGTTATAAATGTGTGTCAACCCAATACACTAAGTGCAATAATCAAATCTTATGGAACAGCGTTCTGCTTGTACAACAGTGCTTATACCAGTGAAGCCTTTTTTGTTGATCTTCTTGCCAACCTCTTTTTGAATTTATGATACGGAATATTGCAGAACTGTAAGGAGAGATAGAGCTGTACAAACATATACATTCATAGTATTCTTGTCTTTTAATATTCTGTATTCTAGTATGCCTTCATCAGCATTCTGGTTTAATTTTTAAAATTAGAAAAGTCAAATTGAACTCTTAAATGCCTTCTGTTAAAATGAATACTATGTTTTGTTGCCAGGGCAGTGTACCAGAGTAGACTGGTTCCAATGCTATTCACTGTAGATCTTGTTGTACTCGACAGTCAGTTGCTTGACCGCATTGAAGAAACCAGAAGACTGAAGCCTCAGCAAGTATCCAGATGTCTATATTACTGGAATATGCAGGAGTGACAGATCATAATAAGGATATGAGTGTGAGCACTGACACAATAGAAACAAAATCAATTGTTCCTGTTGATGTGGTGCACCAAGCAAACTTCTACATGGAACAGGAATTTCAATGTGATGCCAGACGGTGTTGAAAAAATAAAGATTGCAAGAAAGTGGCTGCATTAAAAATGTAATTGTGTACATTTAGTCAAAGATGGCCCTTCCAGCGTTCTTTTTTTAAGCCTGAATGCCTGTCTTAACTGGTATTTTCAATTCACAACCTTAAAACGTTACCTGTCAATTTCCATTTCCAACACCCATCTGTGAAGTACCTCAGGGCATTCTTTTTACTTTAAAGGTGTTATATAAAATCCATGTAGTATTAGTAAACCTATTCTGTAAATTGTGAACTAGAATTACAGTTGCCCATTTGTAAGTTTATTCCTGGACAGATAATTATGTATGTGGAAATAAAAACAATTTGACTTTTTTCATTTAAAAAATTAAATCAGAATGCTTATGAAGGTATACTAGCATACAGAATATTAAAAACAAATAAAAAATGCTCGAAACACTCATTGAGTTAGCATCAACTGCCGTTTGCAGAAGAGCGTTCCAAACTTCGACCATCCTGATAGAAGCGCAACATGGAGGCCTTGACACGACGATTCCACCACATTTGCACTTCTCACCAGCAGGGGGAGCCCAAATCTCTGGTGAATTGCTCACATCTCTTAAAGGCAGGCTGCATCTCTTAAAGGCAGCCTGCACCTCTTATTGAGAAAAAAATAAGATATGGGTCTGAACGGAGATCAGACATCGCACATGTAAAACACGGTTGCAGGTCCTGTCCCTATGTTTACAAACTATGGAGTTATGTTAAAACATTGAACAAAGGTTGCACACTACTAAATCCCACATCCTCCAATCTTCATGCCAGACCTCACCAATCTGCCAATTTGAGTTTGCGAGCGAATTTGTGCCTGCGAGAGAGTGTGCACCAAGGTTCTCTGATGATGCACTAGAGGCCTTGGTACAAAAGGTGGACAGAAGGAGGGACATCCGATATCCACAGGGGGGCAAGAGGCCCTCCAGTCATAGGCTCAAGAGGTAGTGGGAGGCAATGGCACCATGAACATGGATGCAGTGCAGGAAGAAATTCAATGCTTTGATAGGAATGGTCAAGGTGAGTGAGGCCAACTGTCAAGTGGCATCTCCTACCATCTGCACCACTAGCCGCATCCAGTGCTCCACACACTACACCCCCCATCACCCACCTACCAACAAACTCAATCAAATACTTCCTCTCACCCTCACACATTACCACTGTTGCAGGCCGCACACCCATAACTCATAGGCCACACATATTGGCAGCTATTCAACAATGACAGGCACATCACCCAAACATCCTGCAGGACACTCAATAACACACTTCTCGCTTTCTTACAGGAGACAGTGGCGCATAACAGTAGACAACAAGTGGCAGTCCCGTTTAGCCCTCGAGCCTGTTCCACCATTCAATAAGATCATGGTTGATCTGTGACCTAACTCCATATACCCGCCTTAGTCCCATATCCCTTAAAACCCTTGGTTCATAGAAATCTATCAATCTCAGATTTAAAATTCACAATTGAGTTAGCATCAACTGCCGTTTGCAGAAGAGCGTTCCAAACTTGTACCACCCTTTGCGCGTAGAAGCGATTCCTAACTTTGCTCCTGCAAGTCCTGGTTCTAAATGCTAGGCCATGTCCCCTCGTCCTACTATTCAAGTTATAGGAGACCTCCAAAAAGAGGTACAAATGTATCAGCAGCCAAAAGCAATAATCCATCAACAATCCTGTAAATCCTGCATGGTCCCTTTAAATAGTGCTGGTGGGGGGTCCGCCAGGCCATCTAAGACATGTTTAGCTGGCCGTGGCTAAGACAACGCTCCACTCAACGCACTCAACGGACTCAACGGGTACGGTAGCATAGTGGTTATGTTACTGGGCTAGTAATCCAGAGGCCTGGACTAAAATCCAGAGTCATGAGTTCAAATCCCGCCACGGCAGCTGGCGAATTTAAATTCAATTAATTAAAATAAAAAATCTAGAATTAAAATACTAGTATCAGTAATGATGGCCATGAAACTACCGGATTGTCGTAAAAACCCATCTGGTTCACTAATGTCCTTTAGGGAAGGAAGCCTGCCGCCCTTACCCGGTCTGGCCGATATGTGACTCCAGACCCACAGCAATGTGGTTGATTCTTAATTGCCCTCTGAAATGGCCTAGCAAGCCACTCAGTTGTAAAATCTCGCTACGAAAAGTCATAATAAGAATAAAACCGGACGGACCACCCGGCATCGGACCACTAGGCACCGGACACGACAACGGCAAAAAAACACCAAGCCCAGTCGACCCTGCAAGGTCCTCCTTACCAACATCTGGGGACTTGTGCCAAAATTGGGAGAGCTGTCCCACAGACTAGTCAAGCAACAGCCTGGCAAAGCCATATTCACAGAATCATATCTTTCAGCCAACGTCCCAGACTCTTCCAGCACCATCCCTGGGTATGTCCTGTCCCACCGGCAGGACAGACCCACCAGAGGTGGCGGTACAGTGATATACAGTCAGGAGGGAGTGGCCCTGGGAGTCCTCAACATTGACTCTGGACCCCATGAAATCTCATGGCATCAGGTCAAACATGGGCAAGGAAACCTCCTGCTGATTACCACCTACCGTCCTCCCTCAGCTGATGAATCAGTCCTCCTCCATGTTGAACACCACTTGGAGGAAGCACTGAGGGTAGCAAGGGCACAAAATGTACTCTGGGTGGGGGACTTCAATGTCCATCACCAAGAGTGGCTCGGTAGCACCACTACTGACCGAGCTGGCTGAGTCCTGAAGGACATAGCTGCCAGACTGGGCCTGCGGCAGGTGGTGAGCGAACCAACACGAGGGAAAAACTTACTTGACCTCATCCTCACCAATCTACATGTCGCAAATGCATCTGTCCATGACAGTATTGGTAGGAGTGACCACCGCACAGTCCTCGTGGAGATGAAATCCCGTCTTCGCACTGAGGACACCATCCAACGTGTTGTGTGGCACAACCACCGTGCTAAATGGGATAGATTCAGAACAGATCTAGCAGCTCAAAACTGGGCATCCATGAGGCGCTGTGGGCCATCAGCAGCAGCAGAATTGTATTCCAGCACAATCTGTAACCTCATGGCCCGGCATATTCCTCACTCTACCATTGCCAACAAGCCAGGGGATCAACCCTGGTTCAATGAGGAGTGTAGAAGAGCATGCCAGGAGCAGCAGCAGGCGTACCGAAAAATGAGGTGCCAACCTGGTGAAGCTACAACTCAGGACTACATGCATGCTAAACAGCGGAAGCAACATGCTATGGACAGAGCTAAGCGATTCCACAACCAACGGATCAGATCAAAGCTCTGCAGTCCTGCCACATCCAGTCGTGAATGGTGGTGGACAATTAAACAACTAACGGGAGGAGGAGGCTCTGCAAACATCCCCATTCTCAATGATGGCGGAGTCCAGCACGTGAGTGCAAAAGACAAGGCTGAAGCGTTTGCAACCATCTTCGGCCAGAAGTGCCGAGTGGATAATCCATCTCAGCCTCCTCCCGATATCCCCACCATCACGGAAGCCAGTCTTCGGCCAATTCGATTCACTCCACGTGATATCAAGAAACGGCTGAGTGCACTGGATACAGCAAAGGCTATGGGCCCCGACAACATCCCAGCTGTAGTGCTGAAGACTTGTGCTCCAGAACTAGCTGCGCCTCCAGCCAAGCTGTTCCAGTACAGCTACAACACTGGCATCCACCCGACAATGTGGATAATTGCCCAGGTATGTCCTGTCCACAAAAAGCAGGACAAATCCAATCCGGCCAATTACCGTCCCATCAGTCTACTCTCAATCATCAGCAAAGTGATGGAAGGTGTCGTCGACAGTGCTATCAAGCGGCACTTACTCACCAATAACCTGCTCACCGATGCTCAGTTTGGGTTCCGCCAGGACCACTCGGCTCCAGACCTCATTACAGCCTTGGTCGAAACATGGACAAAAGAGCTGAATTCCAGAGGTGAGGTGAGAGTGACTGCCCTTGACATCAAGGCAGCATTTGACCGAGTGTGGCACCAAGGAGCCCCAGTAAAATTGAAGTCAATGGGAGTCGGGGGAAAACTCTCCAGTGGCTGGAGTCATACCTAGCACAAAGGAAGATGGTAGTGGTTGTTGGAGGCCAATCATCTCAGCCCCAGGGCATTGCTGCAGGAGTTCCTCAGGGCAGTGTCCTAGGCCCAACCATCTTCAGCTGCTTCATCAAGACCTTCCCTCCATCATAAGGTCAGAAATGGGGATGTTCGCTGATGACTGCACAGTGTTCAGTTCCATTCGCAACCCCTCAGATAATGAAGCAGTCCGAGCCTGCATGCAGCAAGACCTGGACAACATCCAGGCTTGGGCTGATAAGTGGCAAGTAACATTTGCGCCAGAAAAGTGCCAGGCAATGACCATCTCCAACAAGAGAGAGTCTAACCACCTCCCCTTGACATTCAACGGCATTACCATCACCGAATCCCCCACCATCAACATCCTGGGGGTCACCATTGACCAGAAACTTAACTGGACCAGCCATATAAATACTGTGGCTATGAGAGCAGGTCAGAGGCTGGGTATTCTGCGGCGAGTGACTCACCTCCTGACTCCCCAAAACCTTTCCACCATCTACAAGGCACAAGTCAGGAGTGTGATGGAATACTCTCCACTTGCCTGGATGAGTGCAGCTCCAACAACACTCAAGAAGCTCGACACCATCCAAGATAAAGCAACCCGCTTGATTGGCACCCCATCCACCACCCTAAACATTCACTCCCTTCACCACCGGCGCACTGTGGCTGCAGTGTGCACCATCCACAGGATGCACTGCAGCAACTCGCCAAGGCTTCTTCGACAGCACCTCCCAAACCCACGACCTCTACCACCTGGAAGGACAAGGGCAGCAGGCGCATGGGAACAACACCATCTGCACGTTCCCCTCCAAGTCACACACCATCCCGACTTGGAAATATATCGCCGTTCCTTCATTGTCGCTGGGTCAAAATCCTGGAACTCCCTTCCTAACAGCACTGTGGGAGAACCGTCACCACACGGACTGCAGCGGTTCAAGAAGGCGGCTCACCACCACCTTCTCGAGGGCAATTAGGGATGGGCAATAAATGCCGGCCTTGCCAGCGATGCCCACATCCCGTGAACGAATAAAAAAAAAAGTGCCAAATTGGTGTCTATCACTTTAAATCAGCGTTGCACACTGATCGAACACATATTCGGCTTACTTTACATGTTGTTGGCATTCGTTATCGGCGCATATGCTAAACCCTTTACCAAAATGGGTCCGGTGCACGTGCATCCCAGACACCATCTTGGACTTTCAGGAGGCCGTGTTGCGCTGAAATAATGGGTGCTACATGGCCGAATTTCTAGCCCGTTAACTTTTCAGGTGAAGACCCTTTGTCAGAACTATTTGTTTTTGTTTCAGATTT
Organism: Heptranchias perlo; assembly: GCF_035084215.1. NCBI lineage: Eukaryota > Metazoa > Chordata > Chondrichthyes > Hexanchiformes > Hexanchidae > Heptranchias > Heptranchias perlo. The sequence continues at coordinate 27,034,714 of NC_090331.1, forward strand.
CCAGCATTTTTTTCTTTTGCATTTTATTATCCACATGGGGTTAAGTAGTTATAAAAAATAATATTCATCCAGATTATCAGCCCCAATGTCTCCTTAATGTATAATAAACTTCCACACTGCCTTCAACAGTATACTACCTGAGTAATTGTGCAATTTTCTAAATACTGGAAATAATATGTGACCTAGTATAGAGTTCAAATGACTTAATATGAAAGACATTGTTTGGTTTGTATGGAACTAATAATTTGCTCGATGGCTAATGACTATTATTTGATAGAATATATTAATTTTAAAAATGTCCCTACATTAATCCACCTTTGATATACTTAACTTTTCTACTTAAGGTGAGCTATGAAGATTAAAAATAGCCATTTTGATACAGTATTAAGTTTTTCTTGGTTTATATACAAAGTGTAATCTCCTTGACATAACATTGTAGCTGAATTCAGTTTTATATTTTTTCAGGTGCTGTAGAAAATAATCTGAAATTGTGACAAAACAAATCTTGCCTTAGTTTCCACCATGCGTGATCAAAACTGATGCATGTTCATTAAAAAATCTTCAGGAAGGTTTAGAAAAATAACAGACAGGAAATCTACAGCCAACATGTGCCCATTTGGGTGGAATGTTGAAGTCACTCCATCCAGCTGGCAGAACCATGTGAGCTGGACAGTTTTCAGAAAATCATGGAACTGGAAATGGAAAGAAAACAAGACATTATACAATATTTCTAAGCCTGCTTTTATTATGAGAGCATGTTGACCTGCACTGACTACTTGTCCACTTCTGTGTTCCAGATTTTCAGTATTTGAAAGTAGCTAACGTTTTTTTAACAAGATTTAGAAGCTGCACTTTAAAACACTTTAGAGAAACTGGGTTAAGCCTTATGTTTCAGACATGGAAAAAAATCATTCATTCAGTAGATGACAAATCAGCTTATAATTACAGAAAGTAGCATGTTGGAAACCAGATTGAGGGGGGTTAAGCTTCAAATGAAGGAAATGAGATTATTTATTTGCATTACAGTATGTGAGAGTCTGGTAAGCTAACTACTCTATAGGTATAGGGAAATACACATCTGACATGCTATAATTTATATGCCATACAAATTATTCTACCCTTCTGGTGTTTAGAAAATTTGTCCTTTTCTTAATCTGTTCATTTATTTGGACTTTGTACTTAGAAATTAATGTGCAGTCACCCAGGAGTTTAAGGCTTCATAATAGGGGACATTGTTTTATTTATGTTTTGTAATATCACTGTGTGTTACTTGAAGAGAAATTACAGGTTCCAAAGAATTTTTAATTAAAGCACTGAATATTTTTCACCAAACTTTAATGGCATTGTCTATTGCTGGCTGAAGTGACAAGTGAATAGTCTTTACTCCTTCCGTTTGCTGCTTTGGAGAGATCATTTGTAGCTTTTTGACACCAGATAACATTGTTATACTGCTTACCGTTGCTAATTGAAACATAGGAAATGGCTTTGATGTGGAATTTCTACCCATCATTTTGGGTCAAGTCACTTCCTATAACAAGTGGAAAAATTAGGAAACTAAATTATCAATCCAATACTTTTTTTTAAAACCAAAAGCTGTTTTTAAAAAAAAAATCATATTTTGGCTAGTCTTTAAACAGGATAGAGTTTTATATGATTAATTGTCTTACTTTTTGGAGGTAAGGCAGAAGTCAATTTTAATAATAACTGATTTCTGATGGCCGTCTCAGACAGTGAACTTTTCAGTTGTTGAGTGAGCGATTCAGCAAATGCCAAGTGGAACGTTCTGAAAATCCTCCTTAGTGTCATTTCATCCATAACCTGAAAAACTCTCCCAATATTTTTCGTTATGGAAAAAGTCTAATAGTGTGAAATCACATTGTGATGCATTGGCATTCATAGGTAATTTGTTTGTCTCTTGTTTTAATGGAGATGTAGAACTGTTGTGATTTCACCCAATAAGTGTGCATTCAGAAATGTTTTTGAAGTGAAGTTCATACATATTTTATATGGGTTCTCATTTTATGTTTAGTTAGGGATGAATACACCGTGGAAAGGCATAGCTCAATATATGTGTGTTGGGAAATGATCACTCAAACACTGAGCTGCAATGTAAACAGACTCTGATGGGAACTGCATGACAGAATGAAAAAGCCAAGCAAATACACACATGTGGAAGGTTTGACATTTGCTGAGTTATTTGCCATGGAAATAACTGTCAGTTATCCGGAAGTCTGAAAGGCTTTCAATATTTTAAAATTATTTTAAACAAATTTATTGTACATTTTGTATTACGTCTTGGAATCTATTTGTAAATCCAAGGTTATTCAGAAATAACCTACAAGAAAAATTATAAAAACATTGGTCTCAATTTCTTTGGGGGTTGCACCAAATCCCAAATGTAACTCCAGCGGAACCCACCAGAAAATGAAAGATACTTCCTTGTGCCAGGACCCGGACGATTTCCAAAATTTCCCAATGCCAGATAGCAAACCCTGGGGTGGAGCCGGTTCTGATGACTCCTGACGCTGAGGGTTCCCACTTCCCCGGCTCAGCAGGGACCTGCTGTATTAATGGAGGCCGGTACACCAAGTGAGATGAGAAGGGTGCAAGTGGGACCTGCCGGTTCCAGGTGAGGAGATTTGCCTGAAGCTCCGAAGGAAAGGTAGTTTTGAGAAAGAACAAAATTATTGGAGCTACCCCCTTGTACAGGGGGCTGAAGGGGGCACCATGAGGCAGGGGGGAGGGTGGCTGGGCAGGGAAGCACTGAATTTTCCAGCTGCATGGGGCAGATGAATGCCAGACATAGCGGCACAGGTGCTCTCAAGCCCCATATTAATTAGGTGGACTCCCTCTGACATCAGTATCCGGCAGGGTGAGCACTGGATTTTTGGGGCCATCGTTATTGTACAATATCATTAACTGTACATTAGTCCAAAAAGATACCCAGTTTTCAGCATTGATTCACTTGGTCGAAGTTTGAAAGATGTATATTAATAACATTTCAAAAACCTGTTTTTATTTTCTCTAATTTCAGAGAGTGCTGCAAAGAGAAAATTTGAGGAGAAGAAAGTTTTTCAAAAATTTGTTGAAAGGATACAACTGTGCATGGATGGGGTTTTGCATTTTCAAAGCTGCACTTCTGAAAGCAATCTTCTGTTTTCACAGCTGCCACACCTATTGCAGTTGCCTGTGGCTTTGTGGGAGGGTGGGGTGGCAAAGCTAGGTAAATCCAAGCTGAGCCAGTAAAAACTTGGATTTGGCCTCATTGAACCACTTGGCGCGGGGGCTGAAGATTTCCTCTACGTGTTACACTTCGTGTAAAATGTAAACACATTTATAAAGAATACATTAATCCTTTTGCTAATCATAGCACAAAGGACATTTTCCTCCTCCCTCCCTGAAATTCGGCTTGGCCTGGACTCCGGTTTTGAGTTCAGGTTGATCTCATGTGTTTTATAGATCATAAATATTAACTGACAACAACTGCGCTACCAGCAAATATCATTTATCCAACATTGCTGATGTATAATTCTGCTTTGATGCCTTTGGTACATTGAGTGCTTTGATGTTCTGTCAAAGCAAATTCCAGTTTCCATTCATAAGTAACTCCACTACTAAATATTTCTTCCCTATCAAAATAGTTTTATACTTCAACTCTGACAACACTATTCATAAATACATTATGCTGTGATTTTCCTTTTGTTGTAACAATGCTTTCTTGAATCTGAAGCTACCAAATCCTATTTTGTATACTGTGAATATTCAAGTTCTAGTTTAATGCCCAGTGGAAAAAAGATCCTATTTTACATGAAGTGACTCCTTTTTATGTATACATTGTGCTCTTCTTACAAACTTGTACAACGTTCCCTTCAAGTGTTTTAGATATTCATATCATTAAACATAAACATATTCTGTCACATAAAACCCCAGCTCCACTTTGTTCCTTCCGTTGTTATTTTAATTAATTTTGAACAGTTACAATGGAACCACTGTCACACTATAGGTTTTGACACCTGTCAGTATTGAAGCACTCTGGGTTTGGGAATTTATCAGGAGACATCTACAAGCATTCCTTTAGTTTTGCACAAGATTGGGGTCGATGTTGACATTTTGGAGTCCGGCCTGCCGTGTGCACTGGCCGGTCGCTCGTGCACCGAAGAGGCAGCTGCAATTTTTAGGTCCTGGCCTGATTTGCATCAAGCCGACAAGCTGCGTGACACCAAACAGGCATCCTGATGCAGCTCACTGGATTAAGGTTGGCCAATTTCAGGCCACCTTGGCTGGCAGCAAAGTCATTGCAGGGGAGGGCGGGGTCGCGATCGTGGAGGGGGAGGTCCCGGGGTAGCTGCAGCTCGGATTGTTCCCAGGGCAGCAGCAGCCCAGATTATTTTTGTCTCCTGCTCCTCCAGGTCCCACAATAATAATTTCAAACTTACCTTTGTTGGGCCTCTTTGGCTCTATCGCCTGTGGAACTGATCGGAGTGTGCATGGCTGATACCACCTGGTGCAACAAGTTAAAATTGCCCCTGATGTGCTCACTAAGTTCTTTTGCAAATAGCATCCATGTCATACCTGATATGTGGAGGTAAAATTGGTCTTAAAGTGAATGGACAGATAGTATATAATGTTCCATCGCTATAATAGTGTTATTTTTTTAACAGAGTATGTATGTTTGTATGTGTATGTTTGTATGTGTATCTGTATGTGTGTATATATATATATATATATATGTATATTTTGATAATTTGATGCTTGTGGGAGGAGCATATTGATACATATTTCTATGGTGTTGCTGACTTATTTCCATAGTTTGTAAAGGCAGTAATTGGTCTGTCAAGGTTATTTCTCACGTATAAGATGGACTTAGGTTGCTATCAATTATCTTCGAGATTGATTTATCTGGTAAGCACAGTCTTACGTTAAGTGGCATGACATGATGACAGTGCATCAGATATAAATTGGCAACATTGTTTGTGCTTTTATATCTACAAGCTATTCATTTAATTGTTTAATTACTCAATGCACCTAAAAGATACAATTTTGATTTCATGTTTTCACTGCAAATCGAGTCATTGATGAGACTGTTAATAAAAGACTGGTGTGTAGTGTGAGGTACAATATTTGCTGTCAAAATCTAGAAAGGTTGATGTATGGAAGTTCAGTTTATAAAAGATAGTGTCAGAAAAGATAGGTGGACATTATTAATGTGCAACTAACAGATCTCCTGTGATGTTACTCACTATGAGCCAGAAATTTAATAAGAACGGGGGTATTATGCCAAGTAATATTACCAGAAAGACTGACTCGTGGGGCTCGATTTTCGCACCCGCGATCGACTGCGTTGGTGGCAGGGGGGCTGCGAAAATCGGGGATTCCCGGGGCGGGTCGGGAGCCTGGCTCCAACCCGCCCCACTGACGCGCTGACATGCGCGCGCAGCCCCTGCATGTGGGACTCCCACCGGCAATTAAAGCCGACGGGGTGCCACTTAAAGTAATTGAACAGGTACTTCAGGTTGTTTACAGACCTGATTGACCTGTTATTTTAGCAGGGATGGGATTTTGCAACTGACTGGGACTGTTTCCCATACTGGGGGAAACACTCCCAGTTCAAATGGACGTGTTGTAGCCATCAGCCTGTGGCAGCTGCAAAGGTCCATTTGACACGTGGTGGGGGGAGACCCTCACTCATTGCAGGAGGCCACTCTGTCACTTGGGACAAAGTTTGGCCTCCACCACCCTCCTCCTAACAATAAAATTCACCAATTTGCACACTTACCCCGGTGTCCAGACACATTTACCGACCTTGCGGACCCCCTCAGATGTACATCTTCCGCATGGGGGCCGCCATAGCTGCAGTCATGACCTCCTCGGAGGGCGAACAACATCACTAGCCTCGCCGGCCATGCCGTCCACCTCTGATACGTGGAGCTCCACAACACAGTGCTGTGACACATACACCTGCACAGCAAGAGGGAGGGCAACTGCAGAGAGAGATGCGTCGCAGAGGGCACTACCCTTGCCACAGGGTCCACAGACCGAGGCTCAGCTTCCTGGACCTCTCTGAGCAGCAGTGCGCACGGAGGCTCAGAGTCACTTGACATGTAGTCGTGGACATCTGGAGCATCCTTCATGCTGAGCTGCTCCCAGCTGGCCAGAGCACCATCTTCTTACCTGTCGCTGTCAAAGTCACCACTGCCCTCAACAACTTCTCCTCCGCATTCTTCCAGGGTGCCACCGGGGACATCGCCGACGTCTCTCAGTCGTCTGCACAAAAGAGCCCTGCAAATACACCTACACCCACTCTGCAGTGACACAATGGGTGGCATCAGTTGTGGGTCCTCATTGTGATCTTCAGGAAAGGGCATTATTGCACAAACCAAACAAGATTCGCAAAGACGTGGCAGTAGTGGTGCCATTATAATATGTAATGTGAGTTGATCAGAAATTAAATAGAAGTAAAAACCATGACAAACCTTCAAACACCCTTGTGCATCCCCTTCATGCTCATGACACGTTTGCCTTACGCTTCCTACTGCACATATGTGATGCATGCCCTGTGGCTGCAGCACAGGTAGTGGCAGGTTGAGTGAGGCTGACTGTGAAAGAGATGCATGAGAGGGTGAGTGTGAGATAGAGCCATGAGATTGTATGAGGATTGGGTTGAGTGGTAGTGGTGGGATGAGTACTGGCGAGGTGAGTAAGTGCAGGTAAGATGAGGATGAGGTTTGAGTGGGTGTGAGGAGTGATGTGACAGAGGAGTGTTGGCAGTGCAGAAGGAGATGTGGGGTGGGGGCGGTGATGTGGCAGACAGAGTGTAGGGGAATGAGTAAGTGTACTCACTTTGGCTGACCTACTTAGGTCATTGCAGCGCCTCCTGCACTGTATGCAGGTGCGCGATATGTTGGTGGTGCAGGCGACCTCCTTTGCCACCTCGAGCCAGGCCTTCTTGATGGCAGAGGCAGGCCGCTTTCTCCCGCCCACCGGGGGGATGATCTCTGTCCTCCCCCTCCTCCTCACCCCATCCAATAAGAGCTGGAGTGAGGCATCATTAAATCTGGAAGCTGTCTTCCCCCTGGGCTGCTCCATGCTGTTATTTTTCCTATTTCTTGCAGCATCAGTCAGTGGAGGACTGCCCCTTTAAATAGAGCTCCTCCAGCTGACAGACCTTACTGCGCATGCGCAGTCCGCCCGCCACGCAGCTTAGCAGCGGGGAACCCGGAAGCACAGGTAAGTGGATCCAATTAGCCTGCGATTGCGCGCGGAACAGACTGATTTCACCGGGCGCGTTACCCACGCGCCCAATCTACCCCCCGCCGCGAACCCGCTGCCATGGTAATATCGGGCCCATGGAGTCTATGAGGCATAGTTTACCAGAAGAAAGGGTTCCAAATTGCCATTGGCCACTTTCAAACCATCAGGCCCCAGCCACCCACCATGTTCCGGCCCTTCAGTCTCTTTCCTCAGCTTCTTTCGTGTCCTTGGGTACACTCAACCCACCCACAACTTTCATTATCATTGGTTGGGTCCTGTCTTTATTTTCTTGCCTGGGAACATTTAAGTGTAAATTTTCTACCCCTTAAAGTAAGGTGCGGAATTTCTTAGCATGGACTCCCAGTGCGGAAGCAGAAAACTTAGTGCATTGATAGTGAGTTTGCTGACTTACACACTGTATAATAATAGAAATTCCCATAAGCAAACAAAAATTACCTCATAAAACACTCAAAAGTTCGTTGTTTATGCAATTTCCAAGTATTATACATAACAAAATTCCCTAAGCCTCAAAAATGCTTCAGAAGAAAAAGATTTCAACAGCAATAAATAGCTATCCATTGTCTATTAAAAAAAATCTTTATTTTATCACGTATTCTGATATTGAAAGGTGTCGTCTGCTGTTAACAAATTGAAATGAATGTGTAAGGTTTTATAGAGTGTAAAGTATAGATTCACTAAGAAGCTACCTGGTATGAGGAAATACAAATACTTGGAAAAATTGGGGCTGTTTTTATTAGAACAATGCAACTTACAGACTGATATGATAGAAGTGTTTAAAGTTATGATGGGGCAGGGGTAGGCAGAAGCAAACTATTCCAGTAGTTGAGGGGTCTAGAATGAGGGGCCATTGATAGAAGATATAAGAGAGCAAGAATAACTTCTTTACACAGAAAGTTTAGACTGTGGAATTGACTTTGAGAGTTATTGGTTGAGGCTACTATGTTGGCATTCAAAATTAGATTTAACAGGAGGATGAAGGAAAAGGGGTTGAAGGGTTATGGGAACAAGGTGGGGTAAATTTGATTAGGACTGTTTGCTCATGTAGAGGGTAAATGCCAACATGGAATGGCCTGTTTCCGCATTGTAATTTCTATGTACAACTCCCTCCCTGAATCACTCATCACTGGGTTCAACAGTAACTGAGAGCATTTTGAGGAATGCTATAATTTAAAAATGTATTGGGATTACTTTTGCTATGCTGCATGGATAACACCTCTTAAGAATATTTACCAGAGTCTGTAGTATATTTTTCTCTTTAATTTTCTAATTCTGCACTGTATTCTGTATGATCTAAGCACATTTCATTCCTTGACTTTCTTCACAATGCAGGCTTTACTGATGTCTACATATGTTACAGAATTAGTTCGCATTATTCATTTGTGAAGACTGAAATTAGGAATTAAATTCACACCTGTCACTTCCTGATGCACTATATGATTTTTCTCCCATTTATCCCTCAGTGCGTGGGTGTCCAAACTATGGCCTGCCTACCACATGTGGCCCCCAAACTCTAGCAACCCTTTGAAGCTGAGGCAACTCGGTTTTACTTGTGCTTATATTTCTTAATTACTGGTTTCTCACGTTTGAATGAAGGACCGTTCTTAGCGCATTTGCCTCAGTGGTTGACAAAGTCCTAAATCTGAACAGACGATATGTTAATAGTTGGAAGTTGAGACATGTAAATTAATGGGAACATGGATGTAAATTTTAATATGTGGCTGTAAAGAATGCATCTACAAAGTCACAAAGACAAAAAGTATGGCTTTACTTGTTTTTTACTTCTGTTAGCTGTGTATATAGATAAAAGAATGTCTTTGGATCCTTTTTGCTGTTATTTTCAATACACTTTTCTTGTTACTTATAACATCATGCAATTCATATTTCAGTTACGTTCAACTAACATTGTCTGATTCACAGGTCATATTACTCCTTATATATCTTTTAAAAATATTTTTGCTTTGCCTTTGTTTTTTTGACTACCTTATTCAGCCACTTTGATCATGGTTGTTCAATACTTCTCCCCTTCCTATAATGATAGAATTCTTTACCATAAGCCTTAAAAAGACCTTGAAAATCTTCAGTTTTGATTCTGTTCAATTATGTTAGTTCAGGTTTTATTCCACTTTCACTTCATTCTCCCTGGAGGCTTTTTAAGCCCCGAAATTAGCTGTTATGAAGTTTTATGTAATCATGTTGTAATTGATCTTCGCCTTAATTAACGTATCAATTCAAACTAGACATTTGAACTTGCGTTAACCTGCTTTCAGGTCACTAATCAATTCTAGTTGACTGCTAAATACTAAATCTAATATAATTTCTTCTCCCGTTCTTTGCTTCACATATTTGGGGTCATTTTACAAGCATGCACTGCCGGTGGAGAGCCTCACCCACTGGAAGCACACATCGGAGATTCAGGCAAGCACTGACCATGTCAGAAAATCAGCAGCGAATGTCTAAATCTTCCACTTGCAGCAATGTTCTTATAATGTCAATAAAGTCAAGATTTTCATTTGCTGTGTGTAACTCGAATTCCAAAAGTCAATTCTGAATGTTCCTTTTGCATTACTGTAAATGTGTACATTCACCAGATGGCAATGAAGACATTATTATTTCAGTTAAATCCTTTTCTTAGAATAGCTTTAAGGAATTGATACACCTTGCATTTTAGATGTTTTAGTTTTATTTTAATCTTGCATCTTTTTATCTTTTTTTATCAATATAGAGTCATAGAGTCATAGAGTCATACAGCACGGATAGAGGCCCTTCGGCCCATCGTGTCCGCGCCGGCCATCAGCCCTGTCTACTCTAATCCCATATTCCAGCATTTGGTCCGTAGCCTTGTATGCTATGGCATTTCAAGTGCTCATCCAAATGCTTCTTGAATGTTGTGAGGGTTCCTGCCTCCACAACCCTTTCAGGCAGTGAGTTCCAGACTCCAACCACCCTCTGGGTGAAAAAGTTCTTTCTCAAATCCCCTCTAAACCTCCCGCCTTTTACCTTGAATCTATGTCCCCTTGTTATAGAACCCTCAACGAAGGGAAAAAGCTCCTTAGTATCCATCCTATCTGTGCCCCTCATAATTTTGTACACCTCAATCATGTCCCCCCTCAGCCTCCTCTGCTCCAAGGAAAACAAACCCAATCTTCCCAGTCTCTCTTCATAGCTGAAGCGCTCCAGCCCTGGTAATATAATATATTCCTCCTCTGCACAACTCCCTGTATTAGGAAATTATTTAAATTCCAAGATGATTACTATAATTGCTCATTTTTATTATGAAAATCTTTCAACTGTACTGCAGTCTGAGTTAAACAAAGTTGATGGAAGCTTACAGTTTTCAAAATTAATATCTTTACAATCGTGTGTCTTGAATAGGTTTTCAACTGACTGTAACCCGACAAGTTGTGTACATATTCAACCTGCACTGGAAATTATATATTCTTCACCAGTTTCCCCAATTTTCCCCCTTCTGACCATAAACTTTCTTGCCACATGCCTCTACATTTGTGTAAAAATTAATTAAACTGAACCATAATTTTTTTTAAAAATTCACGCCTGCCTCTAACTATAAACTTTGTACGCACACTCAACCCAAAACATTGTATATTATCTGGTTTTGCCAAGTTTGACTCCTGCTAATTCCAGCAAAACTGTGTACACAGCTGCTCCTTTGTCATTCACCATTGTATCTAACCTTCTCACATATCCATCCTTATTTCACTACAATTTGATTGCATATTACAATAATTGAAAGATACAACATTCTTTATAACTGTCTGCAGTTAATTGCAACAAATTACTCAGAAATTCCATTCCAGTCAGCTACCATACAGTGAACACTGCTGCTATCAGTTTGTTGAAACAAATTTTACTTCACATTATTATCTTACCCCAATAAATTATGCATGACAGAGTGGACTTAAACTGTTTATCTGAAGCCCACACATTTAGGTGTGAGTTCTACAGTATCATTTGCTTGTCTGCCATAATCATAGTAATTAATTTCTTAATTAATGCAAATTCATATACTACCTGATCTGTATGCACAAAGGTATGTGCATCTCTGTAATACTTGGCATAAAATGCTTTCTCAAACAAATTGTGAAAATCATATTGAACCCTGATTTAGAAATTAATAAAAATGATTTTTCAATATGATTTAAAACTACAGTAAATGTGTTTGAGCTTGACATTTCAAAGCTACATTTGTTTTTGTGTTATATAAACTATTAGTTTTTCATGAACTAGTTGGAAAGTTAGTTTCAATTTGCAAACTGCCTCAGAGGGAGTCCAAAACTAGAGGTCATAAATATAAAACAGTCGCTAATAAATCCAGTAGGGAATTCAGGAGAAATTTCTTTACCCAAAGGGTGGTACGAATGTGGAACACGCTACCACAAGGAGTAGTTGAGGAAAATAGCATAGATACATTTAAGGGAAAACTAGATAAGCACATGAAGGAGCAAGGAATAGAGGGAATTCTTCTAGGGTTAAATGAAGTAGAGAGAGAGGAGGCTCGTGTGGAGCATATACGCTGGCATAGACAAGTTGGGCCGAATGGCCTGTTTCTAGTTTCGATGTAAGAGTGCCAGCCAAGTGTGAGATTCATAATTTACCAAAAGCACATTTTAACATTTAAAAACATTGAAATTCGAAGAATAGCACCAATATAAATATAAAAGTGAAACAGCTTCAGTAGAAAAAATGTCTTGAGATTCAATGGAATCAAATTCTTCATCAAAAATGTGACTATAAAATGTGTTCTAATCTCCAGTACCAAGTTCCATTTTAAATTAGCAGACTTCAATTGCACAATCCTATCGGTGTACTTAGACGTTTTCCTAGGGGAGAAAGATTGTGGGGATATAAATCATTTACAGGTATGATTCATTGGTATGCATGAAGTGTTCAGTTATTATTCAACATGCTCTTTTCACTGTTTTCTTTTACTTCTTAAATTAGACTTTTCTGCTGGCACTCATGCTCTTCATTTTCCTTCAAAAATAGGAGCAATTAGCAAAGTTACATTTCATTGAGCATAATTAGCTTCCTAATGAATATGCCCTGATTTTGTAAAAATGACAATAACAGTGTTTAAAGAATCATTCTCAACTGTTTTAATTAAAGTGTGCAATTGCAGGAAAAAACAAGTCTACGTGGTGGCACTCTATGTATTCAAGGTTTCGACAGTTATGCGCTTTTCTAAAAACGAAATCTTCCCAAATTATTTTTCTAAGGAGGCCATATCTTTGTGTGTATAACAACGAGAGTAATTTTTGTTAAAGTGTACAATTTTGCAGTCCCAATGCACAAAGCAACTGAAAGCAAAATATAAACAATCTTACAACACCAAGTTATAGTCCAACAATTTTATTTGAAAATCACAAGCTTTCGGAGGCTTCCTCCTTCGTCAGGTGAATGTCAGGAAATCCTTGAACCTTTCGCATTTATATTCAAAGAACAATACCTGGTGATTACAGATAATCATTCCAACTGCCCGTTGTCAAGGCAATCAAAGTGTTCAGACAGAGAGGTGTTACCTACAGGGCCACCGAATATACAAACAGCCAGAACACAAAACAGAGAGAGGGAGAAACATCCGAAAGGAACAGAAAGACAGAAAATGACCCGTTGAATTAAAAACAGATAACTTTTATTCGCTGGTGGGGTTACGTGTAGCGCGACATGAACCCAAGATCCCGGTTGAGGCCGTCCTCATGGGTGCGGAACTTGGCTATCAATTTCTGCTCGACGATTTTGCGTTGTCATGTGTCTCGAAGGCCTTTTGGATGTTTCTCCCTCTCTCTCTCGGGGCTCGAATTTAGCAGGCCTGCGGGTTCCCAGCGGGTGGTCCTCCGGGAGCGTCGAAAACGCGAACGGCGAAATTAGTGGGTTGCCCACACGATCGTAGCAGGCAACACACTAATAGGAATCAATTACCTGCTCCTCCGGGGTCCACGGCGCTGGCCTGCGCGTCGGTCGGGCTGCGCATGCGCAGTTCGATCTGTCAGCTGGAGGCTCTCTAGTTAAAGGGGCAGTCCTCCACTGACAAATGCTGCAACCAATAGAACAAATTGCAGCATGGAGCAGCCCAGGGGGAAGGCTGCTCCCAGTTTAATGATGCCTCACCCCAGGTATCATCAGATGGGGTGAGGAGGAGGGGGAGGACACAGATCTTCCCCCCGGCGGGCGGGAGGAAGCGGCCTGCCTCTGCCACCAGGAAGGCCTGGCTCGAGGTGGCAGAGGGGGTCACCTGTGCCACCAACATATCGCCCACCTGCATACAGTGCAGGAGGCGCTGCAATGACCGCAGTAGGTCCGCCACAGTGAGAACACGAAGTCTTTCCCCTACACTCCGTCTGCCACAACACTGCCCCCACCCCAAATCTCCTTCGGCACCGCCCACACTATTCTATCACATCACCCTTCATACCCACTCACACCCCGTCCTCATCTTACCTCCACCTACTCACTTCGCCAGTACTCATCCTGCCACTAACACGCAACCCAATCCTCATACAATCTCATGGCTCCATCCCATACTCACCCTCTCATGCATCTCCCTCACGGCCAGCCTCACTCAACCTGCCACCACCTGTGCTGCAGCCACAGGGCATGCATCACATATGTGCAGTAGGCAGCGTAAGGCAAACGTCTCGTCAGCATGAAGGGGGTGCACAAGGGTATCTGAGGGTTCGTCATAGGTGTTACCCATATTGAATTTCAGAGCAACAAACAGCACACATTATATTGACACCACCACTGCCATGTCTCCGCGAATCCTGTCCGTTGTGTCCAATAATGCCCGCTCCTGGGTATCACTATGAGGACCCACCACTGATGCCACCCATCGTGTTACTGCAGAGTAGGTGCAGGTGTATTTGCAGGGCTCGTCCGTGCAGATGACTGAGAGACATCGGCGGTGTAGCCGGCTGCACCCTGGAAGGATGCGGAGAAGAAGGTGTGGAGGGCAGTGGTGACTTTGCCAGCGACAGGTAAGCAGTTGGTGCTGGGGCCAGCCAGGAGCAGCTCGGCATGAAAGAGGCTGCAGATCTCCACGACTACATGTCGAGCGAATCTGCGCCTCCCTGTGCACTGCTGCTCGGAGAGGTCCGGGGAGCTGCGCCTCGGTCTGTGGACCCTGTGGCGAGGGTAGTGCCCTCTGCGACGCGTCTCTCTCTGCGGTAGCCCACCCTCCTGCTGTGCAGGTGGGCGTGCAACAACACCGTGTTGGGGGGATCCACGTCTCTGCGGCGGACGGCGTGGACTGCGAGGCTGCTGGTGCTGGTCATGCTCTTCGTCCTCCGAGGGTCTCCACACACCACCCAACTGGCAGGTGTTGGTCTGAGGGGTTGTGCAGGGTAGGTGGGTGGTTCCTCGGACTGGGGCTGCGATTTCGTGTCGGTCTGTCCTCTGGCTTGGCGGGGGGTGGTGGAGGGCAGGGGTTGCCCTATGTGACGCGGTGGCCTCCTGCGTGGTTGAGGGCTCTCACCCGTGGAGCGCACCTTGGCACCTGCCACAGGCTGCTGGCTGCAACACGCCTGGTTGGAGGGAGTCTGTTTCCCCCAGTGTGGGAAACTCACTGCCTTGAACCTAAAATCCCACACTTCCTCTTTTGACAGCTGCTTCAGCTCATTAACTGACCACAACGAGCAAGTTAAGTACTCTCAAGTGGAACCCCACTGGCTTTAATTGCCTGCGGGATTCCCACCAGCGGGGCTTGCGCGCGCAGCCCCGCACGTCAGCGCGGTACCCGGAAGTGGCCAGGATTTCGTCGCGATCCGGTCACGTGACCGGAGGTCGGGATTTTCGGGGCCACCCCGCTGGTAACCCGCCGGAAACCCGACCCTAAAATCGAGCCCCCTGTCTTTTGTTCTGGCCGTTTGTATATTCGGTGGTCCTGTAGGTGACACCTCTCTGTCTGAACACTTTGATTGCCTTGACAACGGGCAGTTGGAATGATTATCTGTAATCACCAGGTATTGTTCTCTGAATATAAACGCGAAAGGTTCAAGGATTTCCTGACATTCACCTGATGAAGGAGGAAGCCTCCGAAAGCTTGTGATTTTCAAATAAAATTGTTGGACTATAACTTGGTGTTGTAAGATTGTTTACATTTGTCAACCCCAGTCCATCACCGGCATCTCCACATGAAAGCAAAATAAGCTAATTATTTTCAGTGTTTTTCTTCTCATGACACTGTAACATCTTATAGACTACTGAACATTAATCTCAGTTAAATATCATACTTCAGGCTACTATCCTATGCTGTCATGTAGTTTTTTTGACCATTATGGTTTTTTAGACATTCTTCTAGTAAGTGGAAAGGTTTATTGTGTTGCATCTAAGGGTATAGTTGCTTGCAGGCAAAACTTTAGATTTCCTATTTGTTGTTTGATGTTTCTGGCTTGGCCAATTTTTGTATCTACTAAAACTGAGGAATTGTAATGTTTTTCACCTATATATATCTGGCACTCTTGGAAAGATTATGCACTTTTTGAAAAATGGTATCAAATAGAAAATCCTATTAGGATGATCTCTTCATAGTTTGAACCACTCCTATACAATTGATCCAGACCAGTCACAATCTTGATGCTCTGTTGGACCTGAGCTGAACTTTAAACCCACATCCTATCCATGATCAACACCACTTACTTCCACTTCTGCAATATTGCCTTCCTTTGCCCATGTCTCAGCCCCTCCACTGCTGAAACCTTTATACATGCTTTTGTCACCTCCAGACTTGACTATCCTAATGCTCTCCTCGTCAACCTCCCATCCTCCACCCTCCATAAACTACAATTTGTCCAAAACTCTGCCACCTGTATCCTGTCCTGAACTAAGTTATCCATTACCCCTGTCCTCACTGACCTATACGGGCTTTCTGTCCGCCTAGCAATCATTTCAAAATTCGATACCTTGCCTATAAATCCCTTCACAGACTTGCCCCCAGTTCGACAATCTCCTGAATGCTCCATTTCTCTGACAGTAGCCTTTTGTGCATCCTCCCCTCCCTTTGTCACATTATTGCTGACAGAACCTTGAGCTGTTTTGGTCCTACTCTTTAGAAATTCCCCATGAGACCATTCTGAATCTGCACCTCTTTCCCCACCTTTAAATACCTGTTCAAAACCCATCTCTTCGATCTAGTTTTCTACCTAATTTCTTTCTTCCTGGCTTGGCTTCTGTTTTCATTCTACATATTGATGAAGTACGATGAGATGTTTTTTATGTTAAAGACATTACATAATGCAAGTTATCACTGTCGCAAGATCACAAGTGAATTACGGATGAGAAAGACAATTCAGCCCATATTAGTTCATCAATAGAGAAGCATGTAATTGTTTCTTAAATTCATCCACGGTTTCCACCTCCACTGCTCTGCCCAGAAGTCCATTTCAAGTGTTGATTACTCTCCGTGAAAAACTTTCTCATTTCAATCCTAAACTTGCCTTTTTCTGGTTTGAACCTGCTTCTACCTAGCCTATATATACAATTTAATTTTTAAAAATATTCCAGTTTTACCTTTTCCACATCATTTACTATTTTTTATATTTGTCATTATCAATATATACCAATGTCTGAGACTTGATGGTGCATAGTGGAGGAAGGAGGTTTGTGGGATCTGAGCTCTCATGAAGCTTCCCAGATAGTAAAAACTCCATTGGCAGGGTAGGTGTCCACTTCAACCTATCATCCTTTCTGGTATGAGAAACAAATCATTATGTCTTGTCATGTCACGATTGCTGGGTAATAATTCAATCATTACTGGGGCTCCAGAGTCCTTTGAGGCTGTTCTACTACCGGAGGGTATTTCCCTGTATATACTTACTTCTAACCTTCAATTTAATGCATGACATTGGCTATTTGTAAATATATAGATAGCTTCAGTTACTGCGTTGATAAGTAGGGCTATATTGTTTGTGTTGTGTTATTTTACGTCTTTAAACCCCAATAAAGGCACATTTGTGTCACAGTGCTGTGTACAAAAATGAATGATCAAGTAGTTGAAATTCCTTTATGTGGGTTCCTGTATCAAGAAAAAACAGAAACACAGTAGTAGAGATTTATAACTCATTCAAGTGCAAGTAAGGAATTATCATGCCAGTTCAATATTGAGTGATTTACATTCCAATCTATGATGATGTAGGTGGATGTTGCCAACACATTTGACATATTTGATACGAAGGACCCGAAATGTCATGGTCTCTGCTCCACTTCGAGAAATGCGGTGGCATAGAGGGACTTGCAGTCGCTGAATGTTGAGGTCATTGAACTTGTCCCAAATCCTAAGGTTGGGGTCATTTTAATAACTGGAACTGGCAGCCCCTGCCTGCATAGATGCAACAGAGATGCCCACCCGAAAGAAGTACTGTAAAATCTGTGGCACCCTGCCACTCCAATGGACAAGGGGGGAGGGCAAGAGAGACCCTGAGCTGGCCAAAGATTGATTTTTTTTTTTTAAAAAGCTGCTTCTCCTATTGTAAACAACATGCACCATTGTGAGGTAGTAGATCCCCTCTGGGGATCCTTGATCCTTAACAAATTTGGCCTTGGGAATATCCAGCACAGAACCCATCCTGTTCTCAGCAGATGTGACTTCTGCTGGGCAGAATTCCTGGGTTAACCTGCAAATGCAATAAAGTATACCATCAAAGCTGGCTATGAAATTGGGATGGGCAGTTGGAAGACTTGCCTACCTCTGCCGATTGGGATTTCCAATACTTCTTCAATGGGGCAGAAACTTAAAGGATTCGGGTTCGTCCCCCAATTCTGGCTCCCACCTGAATGGAGCCCTCCTCTATCCCAGGAATTATGGCCTCAAAGTTTAGATAGAGATTATCTATCTTGAAAGCTTTCTGGTAACTATTTCATGCAGAGAACTGTAGATACATGTATAGAGTTGTATGTAAACAGTATTTTTAATAAAACACAAATTGGGGATGTAAATCCAGTTATGTTATTTTATAATCTCATCTCCCAAAGCATATTTTGCTAAACTTCGCTGATTTTGGTGACACTTCTATGAAGCAAAAAGTGCAAAATTTATTTTTAAACTGAAGAAAAATAACATATTGGATGAAGAACTTATAAAAAAAAACTGCAAATACTTTTATTTTTGAATGCAATTACAATGCTACTGCACACAGCGACTGGAGTAAGAGTTTCCCCAACAAGTTGGTTCAAATGTTTGCAGAGACTTTTCTGACAATTCCAAAGTGACCTCAACATTTTTTTTAAAAAGTGAATTATGTGCGTAGCTTTAAGTGACTAACGTTTTAAAATTCTGATTGCTAATTGACGTGTTGCTGCCATGCCCTGAGTTTTTACTGTAAACAAAATTCTCTTCTTTCTCATTGTCATTTGTGCTGAATTGGTTTTCCTTTGGAAAGGATACTTTGGTTAGTTTATTTCAACCTTTGTGTTTGTTCTGTATTTTTTTTGTTTAATTGGTGGATATTTTCTAATCAGGCATTAACATTTAACTCTAGTATTTGTATTCCTTTGATCTTAATTGTGCATTCTGCTCTCATAGACTATCTCTATTTCTGTGCCAAATCTAAGCAGAGAGGAGTTTGATCTCAGGTGGGATTTATCACAAATATTATCTGTTTCGCTACTTTTTTTTAAGCTATGCCCTTCTTTCATCCTTTCTGTTATAATGAGATATATTACTTAGGGAATGTAAATTCATTGCCATGATAGAGCAGGAAATAAATGAATATATGCAAATAAATACAAATTTTATTCAACTGACTTGGCACTTACACTGTTGGAAACACTTGAAGGAGCAAATCAAGGTCAAATTATTAGCAGCTTCTTGGGGAAAAGAAAAAGCCCAAAAACTTCAGAAACCAAACAGGATTTAACATTTAGATATGATCCATATGCGCAGTCCAAACTGAATTATCTCCTCTTCCAATCAGAATAATGTGTTATCCAGTATTGTTTTTACAATTAACTTGTTTGATTTTCCTTTCCTTTTTTCCTCCTTTTTCTACCAATATTATCCTCTTTCCTTCTGCAGATGTTGATTGCCTGCTGAGGTGTGGTTCCATTGGTGACAGTTGTCCTATGCTAACTCATCCAAATGGCCATTCTTCATATGTGACCCTAGACACTGTACATTGCAGTGTTATTCAACAATGTGAAGCATCACAGTCAAACCTTATTTAATCCTCACCTTATATGCACACTTCCAGCAGAGGTCATTGAATATGGATCAGGACCAGGAACCTTAGCAATTTTTTCCGATCCCTCCCCATGGGATACCTTCCTTATTGTTGCCTCAGCCCAACCCAATTAACTTAGCACAGATTGGTGATCAGATTTTCCCCGTATTAACTATGCATGGGTGGAAAATTGATCCCATTCCTAAAATCAAACTTTTTTGGAAGAACCAAATCCCCAAAATATAAAGGCATTACAGAAAGGATGATGAATGAAAAAACCTAAGTTAAAGAAAGGATTCCTTGCAGAAATAGAACCTCCACGTGTGGATAATATTCAAAGGAATGCACGGTCATTGTCCCAAGTAATATTGAGATGAAAGGGGAAACTTAAGGTGACGGCACCTATGCAGGAAAAATTTGGATTCAATATCAAACACAGGAGAAAAAGATCTAAATCTCCAAAGTTATCATCAAAACAGAAGTAATAATACAGAATAAAAGAAAGACTCCCCTGATGAATTTGCAAATATTGCCACCCAGAAAGAAGCAGAATTAAAAAAACTCCAGGAAAGAACAATCTTCAATCTGTTCATATGGATAGGTGTTGGATCATACACTTACAGTATGAAAAAGCAAACCAGGTCATTAACTGAAGAAAACTTAAAAAGGGAAGCAAGGGCAGGGGGAGTATATTTTGTTTGCAGAACTTCCCGAATGTTTACGTTAAAAAAAATTAAAAATTCCTTGCTGTTTTATTTTTAAAAGAAAATGCTTAGAATTTCTTGCCCGAATCAAGCTCCGCCATTTTGAGCTTGCTTTCACCCCAAACAACTCTAGTGGCACATCCTGCAGCGGCTTCATTCCATTTAACACAGGTAAAGTATGCAGAGAACCAACTAACAACATGTTTCCCCATAGTTGACTGGCTCCAAATGCACTCCCAGGCTGATCCAAAGTTATGACTTCTGTTAAAATGATAGGGGCCTCTCCAAAACACAGGCTGATTCTCCTCATCAGATGTCACCAAAATAACCATTAGAGACAGAGATCCAAAATGGATGATCTTAATCAAGGTAGGAAATTTATGCCTGGAATTTCCGCAGGGCTGTTCCCCATCGTTCATTGTTACTTCAGTGAAAGATCGCTGGAAACTCAGAGAAATGGCATAAACAGCCATTTACCCCATTTCTGCAAAGTTTCCAACAATCTTCCGTCAAAGCTACAGTGAGAGATGAGAAAATCTCATTGGAAATTCAACCCCACTCCCAATGTTTTTTTCCTGAAAAAGTAAGGAATATTTTTACAATTACATAACCTTTACTTAAGCATTGATGGAAAATTCCTGACTCATTTCCTTACCTTCAATAGAATAAATAGCTCCTCGGCATGGTTGCTCCAATCCCCTAGCTCACAAAAGTTCTAACTAGGCCAAAGAAGAGTTAGAAAGTGACATAAGAGGTGAGACAAATGAGATGAAGTGAAATATGAAAGTGATGAATGAGAAGTACTACATTGTGAGAGATAAGCTACTATTCTGGAGACTAGCACAATGCTATTTATGAAATAGCATATAAAACACCTACCACAAAATTGATGTACCAACCAATGAAGCATTGGCCAGTGAAATAGAAAGGTTGCAGTATAACTTTTTGAAAAGATTGAATTGTACTCCTTGGAACAATACTATGAAACATTTTTGTAATCTAAAGCTGGATTCTGAAAGGAAAGTCATTTTAAAGAAGCATTGCTCCTAAGTCACTTATAATTTCTGCAAACGTAGGTCTGTGCAGTGATGTGGCAATGTTATATATTCTGCCTGTTTGAGACAAATTTTAACTCGAGTTGAGGTTTTTTTAAAAAAATAAGAAGTACTGCAATGGCTCTAGTGTTACAAACATAGAGGCAGTTTTGTGCAAAATTACTCAGGTGACCAACATGGCAAATATTCCATCAAGCAAGAATCAGAAAATATCATTGGTTGATGCTAACAAAGAAAGAAATTAGGCACATTTAAGAGCAGAAAAAACACTTAGAAACTTGTTAATTAATCATAGAATCGTACAGCACAGAAGGAGGGGATTCGGCCCATCAGGCCTGTGCCTGTGCGGTTCATTTCAGAAACTATCCAATTAGTCTCACTCCCCTGTTCTTCACCCATAGCGCTGCAAATTTTTCCTTTTGAGGTATTTATCCAATTCCCTTTTGAAAGTTAATATTGAATCTGCTTCCATCACCCTTTCAGCCAATGCACTTCAGATCATAACAGCTCGATGCGTAAAGAAAATTGTCCTTATCAACCCCTCTAGTTCTTTTGCCAATTAGATTGTAAAATAGGTTGTTACTCATAACATTAAATGATTGCAAAAAGAAAAAAACACATAAGGGAAACAGATAAAAATTCAATAGAATAGAAGTAATGATTTTAAGAACGTCTACAATAAAATGAATTAAATGACCTGATCAGAACCTCATACTCAAATGGCTTATGTGTCGGAATCAATTTTGTACCAAGTAAAAGTTCCAATACCTGACAAAATGAGAAAGAACAAAGAATCAGACTCACAAAGCAACTCAAAAAATGACCTATAAATTGAAAAATTTAGACTTAAAGATGGCAGAACTAAAACAACTGACTGGCGTAGGATGCAGAAGATATAAAAGTAAATAGGAGGGGCATAATGAAGACAAAACCCAGTCTCTGATAAGCAAACTGCAACGAGGAGACAAGGAGGAATTTACTAGGGAAAGGACAAACATTTCACAAATACACAACTTGAAAACAATAGAAAAAGGCTCATTTCAATAGAACAGAAAAAAGGAAGGGAATAATGAGATTATTTGAATATCATAAAAAGTTTTGTTGAGCTGGTTTTGTCAGATCAAGTTACAACTATCAGAGATTTAATTTCTTCTGGTATTGCTTTGCTTAACATTTTTACCTGAAATTCCTTTGTGCATATCATCTTTCAGTAGTTTTTCACAGAAAATATTTGAAACGAAGAATTACTTCACATTTTTAAGCAAAGTATATCCTCAGGAGTAAAACTAGGTGAAAGGCAGTTAATATGCTAAAAGGGAATTGTTTTCTCCAGAGACCAAACAACAAGCAGATTGTTTGCTTGTCTAGGTAATTGAAGAACACCTCACACTCATTCTGTTGAAAAGTCCTTTAACGTCTGTGGTGTTTTGTGGTGTATTCTCTCCCCTCTCTGGCTCAGTTCAGAATATTCACTATGTCCAGTCCTCATATCACATCTTGGCAACTCAGTTTAAACTCTGAATGCTTCATCAATTGTTTCTTCCCCTCACCATGGGCTTGATTTTAAAAGTAAAAAAAACGTGTGGGTTGGGGGCAGGGCAGCATTGAAAATTGCCACCATTTCAGACCCATCTCCAACCCGCCCATTTCTGGTTTTCAAGGGGGCGGGACAAGGGGCGGGCGGCCAACCTGCTCTTAGGAGGCGGGCCGGGCCTTAAGACCTTTCAAGGAGACTTCAGGCCTCCATTTTTAACTAATTCCCCATTTCAATCCTGGTGGGCCGGGATTCCTGGGCCTTCTGTTTTATGCCTCGTAAAAGGAGGTGAGAAGGCATGAGACTATCAGGTAAGTGCCTCGAAAGGCACAGCTTGTGGGCCCGGAGTAGCAGGAGTGCTTCCCCCAGGCCCAACAAGCCTACCTGCACCGACCACCGCCCCCCCACCCCCACCCCCACCCCCACCCCCGATTGCGGACCCCCGACTCCCCGACCTCGATCCTCCCCCTCCGACCCTGATCCTCCGACTCCGACCCCAACCGTCCCACTCAACGATTGCGGACCCCCACGATGACCCCCAAACCCGCCCCCCAAACCCGCCCCCCCCCCATGACTCGCGACCCCCATGCCCACCTATGCCCACCCACGCCCCTTGACTGCACATGCATCCCCGTGCCCCCCCCCCTCCCCCATACAAACAAAGACTTACCTGCAGACTTAACTGAACATGTTCTCTCCCTGGCTGGTCTCCCGTCCGACTAAGACCAGCCTGTCAATCAGCCAGTCAGTCGGACCGGAAACTGACAAAAAAATAAAAGACGTCAAAATCATAAGGACGTCCGGGAAACCCGTACTAACCCAACCTCAAATTCACCCCCCCCACTGCCCCCTTCCTGGCTCTGTTTGAAAATTGAGCCCCATATCTCTCATTACCATCATCATCATTTTTGCACTCTTCATTCAATATGCAGATGGGCTCTGGCGTGACTTTCAGAAGAATATTGAAGAATCAGTTGTGAAAATACGAAAGGATATAAACTACGTGTTTTTGCAATTCATTTTTATGAAGAGCCAGAACCAAAAAATACTTGCTAAAGCACAGCAAATGGCTGGAGTTCATTGTACGTATTTTCCAAGGCTTCACTGAATGTCATTGGAAAGTTGATTACAGTAGACCCAAGGAACATTACCAAAATTAGAAGACTCCAAGGATATGCTGTTTGGGAAATCATTTTCTGCAGCTAGCTGGACATCTTGTAGTTAAACATTCTTTTCAGAATATTAGGGAAATCTTTGAAATGGGAGTAGTTTGAGAATTGGAAAGTAGCTAACCTCCCACCATTCTTCAAAAAGGGGCATGGGCATGGCCCAGGAAACTGAGTGTAACTTCGATTGTGAATAATCTATTCAAAGGTATACTAAAAGCAATGAAAAACTGAGATAGTTATCATGTGGTAAAAGGAAGTTAGCACATATTTATGGGTGGGAGTTCTTGTCTAACATTTTACTGGGGTTCTTTGAGGAATTGACGGACCTTGTTGACAATGGAAATTCTGCGGATGTGATATGTTTAGATTCCAGCAAAGCTTTTGATCCTCCCATATAAGCAATTCATCCACAAGGTTGGAAGGCATTGAATAGGAGGAAAGCTTCTCGGGTGGATTGAAAATTGGCTAACCAGATAAAGCAAAATGATGGTTATGAATGGAGCTGCATGGACAAGGCAAGGGATCACTAGGGATTGCTGCAGGGATCAGTGCTGAGATCATTGCTGCTCACAGTGTTTATAAATAATTTGAAGCTGAGGACAGAAACTAAGCTGTGTGAATTTACAGATGACACAAAATTGTGGTGTTTAAATAATCATGAACCGGCAAACCCGATACCAAGGGACCTAAATAAATTGGGATGTTGAGCCGATTAGGACAAATAACATTTTATGTAAGCAGATGCAAATGTAATGAGAATGGTGAAAAGAAACAGAAGAGTTGGAATACAAACTAAATGACTCCAGGCTACAACACAGGAGAGGGATTGGTGGGGGGTCGGGGGGGGGGGGGTTGGGTTGGTGGTTTGGCTGACAGTTGACTGAAACCTACAGTATTGTGTGCGGCAGCAGTAAAATAAGCTAACTGGATAATAGAATACATAATCGGAGGGATAGAGTACAAATCCCACAAGGTGATGATAAGTCTATGCAAGGCATTAGTATAGCCACACCTGGAGGTGTGTATATTATTCTGGTCACTGTACTACAGCAAGGATATCCTACCATTGGAGGCAGTGCAGAAAAGGACAACTGATAACTAGTTTAAGGTGTCCGAGCTATGAGGAGAGCATGAAGAGCCTGGGATTGTTTGTTCTGGTGAAGAGAAACCTCAGGGGAGATATTTATTCAAGTATTCAAGAGTTTTAAGGGGATTGCCACAAATTCTAGGAACAAAAAACATTAGCTAAAAAGAGAGAAAGTGAACAGGCAATTTAGATTTAATTACTTTATGCAGAGGATGGTGAACGTGGAATGGACTGCACAGGTAGACAGTGCAAGCTGATAGTGTGGAAATATTTAGGGGGGAATTGGATACATATTTGAGTGAGTGGAGAACTGAAAGGCATTTAAATTTTGGGACTAGCCAGATAGGGCTGCAGTCATACAATTTAAGGTTTCTTATGGTTATTTTAAACGATAATGCCTGTTTTAAATTGCATCCTTTTGCTTAACGCTTAACATGGGCAAATGCCTACGTTGGGCAAATGGCGCTAACTATTTTCCATTACCATTGAAGTCAGGGAGAATCATCCAGTGATGGAGACCCGGAGAAAATCCATGATTTTGCTTTTTGTAAACATCGTGCAGCAATTTAACCATTCACTTCTTATAGTGAGCAGATGGCGTTAACACCAACACACCCGCTATAAGTGTACTTTTCAACACTTTAGAAATGATCACTTTTCATAGTGAGGGCCCTGGCATTTCAATGTGTTTTTTTGCAAGCAGTGCATTTTAGTAAATGAAAAACAAATATGCTTAAATTTAACATAATCTTTGACTACTAACAAAGAGTTTGGCTTGACTAAAAATTGGCTCGTGAATGTCTATTTGTTATTACTTCATTGCCTTTGGTGACAGCAATGTAGTAGGTCACATTTGTTGCAGAGATCAAGTAATTCTTTTTTGCTCATTAGAGCAGTTTGTTTGAATGATTTCAACCATTATCTAGTTGGATGTCTGCAGTGGATTGGAATATTCAATATTACTGACTCAGTCTAAAAATGTGTGTAGTTATTGCCAGAAAATCATCTAAATTGCCTTTTAAATCCAACACACTGGACATTTGGGCCTAGATAAGAAGGCTTCTGATTGTATGAAGTTGGACACTTATTTTTATTTTTTAAACACCCCAATAAAAAAGCTTTTTCATTAATTGAGTCTGAGCTTTGTACAAACCCTCAAGGACCAGTTAGTAATAACAGTTTTAATATTTTGTCACCAAGCTGGGCACAAACACAAAGTTCTAAGTATTGGCACCTGACTTGTTTATAAGAATAACATATTCAGGAACTCTCAGTATTGCAGTGAAGGGTGAGCATCTCATAGTCTGCTTCATGTAAACAGTGTTTGAGTACTAATGAGCAACCCATCACTCCCCTTCCCCCCCTAAGATTAATTAACAACTACAAGATCTCTAGGTATCAGATAAAGTGAAACATTGGGGGCTTACCTTCCTCTCAAGTAGATGATTCCATGTACAGATGGGAGTATATACTTTTAGGTAGACCCCAATGGATTCACTTAACATAAGATTAGCCTACTTTCAGCAGCAGATAAAACAACAGAGAATAAATATTGATCGCTTTTAAGCAGACGAAAAATTGAAGGACAAAAAATGTAATACATTTCAATTATTGTTAGAGGGAGTTCCGTAAAATGAAGATTACTGCATTTAATTATTCAATGGCTATGACAAAATTAGAGGTAACTATAATAATAGGAACATAGGATCAATAATGAAAACAAAAGTAGACCACAAGAACAAATAATAACGGAGGAACGAGAGGCCAATTTTAAAGAGTTCAGGGCCTAGAAATTAATTAATGCCACGTCCATTTTATAGGCATAAAATGGGCGCCTAAACATCCAATTTGGTGGGCAGCATGCACCCGTATATTCCACGACAGAAGTGCACCACCCACCACGTGGCAAAGGCTGAAATGAGAAATAGGAGGAAGCCAAGGATAGATTTTTGCTGGATTCCAGAGGTAACGGTGCGGGAGCGGGAAGAGAAGCCATTGCAGGGCATATGCAAAGGGCCTAACACCTGTTTCAGATGCGAGCCCTTCTCAAACGGTCTGCAGCCTTTGACATGGTTGACCACACCATCCTCCTCCAATGCCTCTGCTCCGTCGTCCAGCTGGATGGGACTGAGCACGTCTGGTTCCATTCTTATCTGCCCAGTCGTAACCAGTGAATTACCTGCAATGGCTTCTCTTCCCACTCCCGCACAGTTACCTCTGGAGTCCTGCAAGGATCTATCGTTGGTCTCCTCCTATTTCTCATTTACATGTTGCTTCTCAGCGACATCATCTGAAAACACGACATCAGGTTCCACGTGTACACTGATGACACTCAGCTCTACCTCACCACCACCTCCCTCGACCTCTCCACCGTCTCTGATTTGTCACATTGTTTGCCGACATCTGGTACTGGATGAGCAAAAATTTCCTCCAATTAAATATTGGGAAGACCGACGGCATTGTCTTCGCTCCCCGCCACAAATTCTGTTCCCTGGCTACTGTCTGAGGCTGAACCAGATCGTTTGCAACTTTGGCGACTTATTTGACCCTGAGATGAGCTTCTGATCACATATCCGCTCTGTCACCAAGACCGCTTATTTCCACCTCCATAACATTGTTTGTCTCCGCCCCTGCCTCAGCTCATCTGTCGCCGAAACCCTCATCCATGTCTTTGTTACATCTAGATTTTACTATTCCTATGCTCTCTTCACCGGCCTTCTTTCTTCCACCCTCCATAAACATGAGCTCATCCAAAACTCTGCTGCCCATATCTTAACTCACATCAAGTCCCGTTCACCCGTCACCCCTGTGCTCACTGACCTACATTGGCTCCCGGTCCAGGAACGCCTCGATTTTAGAATTCTCATCCTTGTTTTCAAATCCCTCCATTGCCTCGCCCCCCCCCCCAACTCTATAATCTCCTCCAGCCCTAAAACCCTCTGTGATCTCTGCGCTCCTACAATTCTTGCCTCTTACGCATCCCCGATTTTCATCGCTCCACCGTTGGCGGCCGCGCCTTCAGCTGCCGAGGCCCTAAGCTCTGGAAATCCCTCCTTAAACTTCTCCGCCTCTCTACCTCTCTCTCCTCCTTTAAGAAGCTTCTTAAAACCTACCTCTTTGACCAAGCTTTTGGTCACCTGTCCCTAATAACTCCTTATGTGGCTCGGTGTCAAATTTTGTTTGATAACACTCCTGTGAAGTGCCTTGGGACATTTTACTACGTTAAAGGCTCTATATAAATACAAGTTGTTGTTGTTGTTGTTGTTGGATTATATATTTTTTGCATTAACAAAAAGTAACCCTTGATGTATAAGAACATAAGAAATAGGAGCAGGAGTAGGCCAATCGGCCCCTCGAGCCTGCTCCGTCATTCAATAAGATCATGGCTGATCTGATCCTAACCTCAAATCTAAATTCATGTCCAATTTCCTGCCCGATGTAAGAGTGGTAACCTGGTGCAGCTTTATTAATGCAGCTGAAAATGTGTTTACCACAAAAAATAAGAATTTTTAATTTGAGTGTCTAGTTCTCCACCTCTGAGTAACCTGATTTTAAATCACTGAAAGTGACTTGAAAACACCATACGGAACCATTTACTCGTGTCATTGGTGTACACTTGTGAGTTTCTTCGTAAATTAAATATTTTGTGATCTGTAAAAAATTTTAAAAGGTGCCCTCTAATGCCTGTGCGTCTAAGAAAATTAAAGCAATCGGAAGAGCCTTCCCTAACCAGCGCAATCGGTGGAAACCCGCAACGTCAACCCGGGGACGTGGCCAGTTTTGTGGGCGGTGCCTGTTCCGGGTGATTTGAATTTTAAACCATTGTAAAAGATCACAGAAAACCCAAAAATAAATGGTTTACGTTTAAAATTCCCCGATCTTTTACCCTGTTTCGGCCGATTGCACTGGAATCTGGGCTCAAACAAGCGGAAACTCTGCCCCAAGATTTTCAATCCTGTTTCCTTAAGTAAGCTAGTTTTGTTTGATTTTCAGTTGCAACACTGGGATAAAACATTGCTCTTAAAGCGAGGAAACTATTTGAATTTCAAGAATAAAATTAATGTATTATATATCCTGTAGAACTAAAATTTATACCGAATAGAATACTCCAACAACATTTTCAAATAACACTTCAATCCCAATCACATTCATCCCTCCATCCTGCATTCTCTTTCATTTTTATTTTCTTCTATTTTAGCCTTATTAGTGAAACATCAGATTCGGAAGGGACAATATTTAACCTAACCCGCTCATCGGGAAACTGATGGGATTGGGTGCAATGTTCGTTTTGCACCCAGCATGATTTTACTCTCCATTGAAGTCACTGAAGAGTAATATTGGGAGTAGTGTAAAAACGCAATTCCACCCGATCCTGTGGGTTTCCACCTGGTGAGTCAAATTAAAATCACCCCCATAAAATCTAAATTTTAGTTCTAAAACCTGAATTCTCATCCATATTCAGATGATTTATCTTTGTGTTTTCCAGGTGCATTTCTCAAAAGGAATTATTACAACTAATCTCTCACCATCTGTTAACGGATAACAATTTATCTTCTTTTCTAAAGTTCCAATTTGGGAGAAACACAGATTGAATATAAATGATAATTTTATTTTCAAAGATGGCTGAGAGAGAGAGATTGTAGCTGTAGGACCTTTATTTGATTCTTTTGTAACTGTGCTGTTCCCTTCTAGATTTTTCAAGATAAATGTGATTTGCTTTCTCGACTTAGGTATTTAACACAAAGAACCATCCAATCCAAAGATTTATCAGCGATTTTCAACAGTGGGCCACCTGTTTCTCGCCTGAAAAACAGACGGCCTGCAACTGAAAATTCCATTGATGCCCAAGTCCCGCCTGATACAATTTTCAGACAGGCCTGCAAATGGGAGAGCAGCCTGCCCACTTGAAACAGGTGGGAAACTGCTTAAATACGCAAATTAGCATCCTTTGCCGGTTGTGGGACACAGATTGCAATTCTAAGGTACAAATGGTCAGAGTGTGCACCGTGTGCTCTTTGCCCACTTGTACCAGGCGTTCAGCAGCCTAGCCAGCGGTCTTTAAAGGGACTACTGGTGGCCGTTCACAAAACGGCCCAGGAAACTTTGAATTTTTTTTTTGGTGGAGCTCGGAGGAGCAGGAGTGCAAATAAACTCCTGTCAATTCAAGCCCCCACCCCACCACCCCCCACCCACCACCCCGCCAGCTCATTATGGAGCTGGCCGATTCCCTACCGTCCCACAACCGGCGAACTGAAACGGGGCTCCCTCAGCTCAGCGGTGGCATGTAAATTAGGCCCAGGCTTGAAAATGGCTTACACCTCATCTGCAAAAACAGGTAGGCTATGTGGCTGGTCTGCTGACCTGGCTCCCATTTCGGGCAGAAGTCGAAGCTCACCCCCCAGTACTCATACCAAGCTCCAGTTCCCAAATTCCTTTTAATAGGATTCTATTTGGTTGAATAAAGATACTTAATTGCAACAAATAAAATTTAAAATGCTGTACAAAGTCAACATAATACCTGTAGTTGTAATTTGCCAAATTCATACCAACGGAAAAATGAAACATAATGCATGGAAAAAGAAAAGGTCAATGAGCCAGATTGTTCCACAGAGCACATCATAGAATCATAGAAAATTTACAGCAAAGAAGGAGGCCGTTCAGCCCATGGTGTCTGTGCCAGCTGAAAATGAGACACCCAGCCTAATCCCACTTTCCAGCGCCTAATCCGTAGCCTTGTAGGTTATGGCACTTCAGGTGCATATCCAAGTACTTTTTAAAATGAGTTGAGAGTTTCTGCCTCTACCATCCATTCAGGCAGTCAGTTCCAGACCCCCACCACCCTCTGGGTGAAAAAAATTCTCCTCAGCTCCCCTCTAATCCTTCTACCAATCACTTTAAATCTATGCCCCCTGGTTATTGACCTCTCTGCAAAGGGAAATAGGTCCTTCCTATCCATTCTATATCTAGGGCCCTTATTATTTTGTACTCCTCAATTAAATCACCCCTCAGCCTCCTCTGTTCCAAAGAAAACAACCCCAGCCTATTCAATCTTTCCTCATAGCTAAAATTCTCCAGTCCTGGCAACATCTTTGTAAATGTCCTCTGTACTTTCTCTAGTGCAATCACATCTTTCCTGTAATGTGGTGACCAGAACTTGTACGCAGTACTCAAGCTGTTGCCTAACTAGTGTTTTATACAGTTCTAGCATAACCTCCCTGCTCTTATATTCCATGCCTCAGCCCATAAAAGAAAGTATTCCATATGCCTTCTTAACCACCTTCTGCTACTTTCAGGGATTCCACCTGTCCTGCTACTTTCAGGGATCTGTGGACATGCACTCCAATGTCCCTCACTTCCTCTACACCTCTCAGTATCCTCCCATTTATTGTGTATTCCCCTGCCTTGTTTGCCCTCCCCAAATGCATTACCTCACACTTCTCCGGATTGAATTTCATTTGCCACTTTTCTGCCCTCTGACCAGTCCATTGATATCTTCCTGCAGTCTACAACTTTCCTCCTCACTATCAAACACACGGCCAATTTTTGTATCATTTGCAAACTTCTTAATCATGCCCCTTACATTTAAGTCCAAATCATTAATATATATCACAAAAGCAAGGGACCTAGTAATGAGCCCTGTGGAACCCCACTGGAAACAGCCTTCCAGTCACAAAAACACCCGTCGACCATTACCCTTTGCTTCCTGCCACTGAGCCAATTTTGGATCCAACTTGCCACTTTCCCTTGGATCCCATGGGCTTTTACTTTTTTGACCAGCCTGCTGTGTGGGACCTTGTCAAAAGCCTTGCTAAAATCCATGTAGACTACATCAAACGTACTACCCTCATCGACCCTCCTTGTTACCTCCTTAAAAAATTCAATCAAGTTAGTCAGACACGACCTTCCTTCAACAAATGCATGCTGACTGTCCTTGATTACTTCGTGACTTTCTAAATGATGGTTTATCCTGTCCCTCAGAATTGATTCCAATAATTTGCCCACCACCGAGGTTAGACTGATTGTGCTGTAATTACTTGGTCTATCGCTCTCTCCCTTTTTAAACAACGGCTCAACGTTAGCAGTCCTCCAATCCTCAGGCACCATGTCTGTATCCAGTGAGGATTGGAAAATAATGGTCAGAACCTCCGTTATTTCCTCCCTTGTTTCTTTTAACAGCCTGGATATATTTTATCTGGGCCTGGTGATTTATCTACTTTCAAAGATGCTAATCCCCTTAATACTTCCCCTCTCACTATGTTTATCTCATCCAAGATTTCACACTCCTCCTCCTTAAATACAATCTCTATCGTCCCTCTCTTTTGTGAAGATTGACGCAAAGTATTCATTAAGAACCATACCCACATCTTCCGCCTCCACCTTTTTGGTCTCTAATAGACCCTACTCTTTCCTTAGTTATCTTCTTGTTCTTAATGTATTTATAAAACATCTTTGGGTTTTCCTTGATTTTACTTGCCAATATTTTTTCATGCCCTCTCTTTGCTTTCCTAATTTCCTTTTTAATTTCACCCCTGCACTTTCTATACTCCTCTAGGCTTTCTGC
Organism: Heptranchias perlo; assembly: GCF_035084215.1. Classification (NCBI taxonomy): domain Eukaryota; kingdom Metazoa; phylum Chordata; class Chondrichthyes; order Hexanchiformes; family Hexanchidae; genus Heptranchias; species Heptranchias perlo. The sequence continues at coordinate 27,067,266 of NC_090331.1, forward strand.
AGTATTGAGTTCTCGGTGTCTTACACAAGCTTTCCTTTTTTGCCTTATCTTACCCTGTATGCTCCTTGACATCCAGGGGGTTCTAGATTTGGCAGTCCCACCCTTCTTCTTTGTGGGAAGATGTTTGCTCTGAACCCCTTGAATCTCCCCCTTGAATGCCTCCCACTGCTCTGACATTGATTTACCTTCAAGTAGCTGCTTCCAGTCCATTTTTGCTAAATCACTTCTCAGCTTAGTAAAATTGGCCTTTCCCCAGTTGAGAACTTTAACTCCAGTTCTATCTTTGTCCTTTTCCATAACTATGCTAAATCTAACTGAATTATGATCACTACCACCAAAATGCTCTCCAACTGCTACTCCTTCCACCTGCCCAGCTTCACTCCCTAAAACTAAATCCAGAACTGCCCCCTCTCTTGTTGGGCTTGCTACGTACTGGCTAAAAAATTCTCCTGAATGCAATTTAAGAATGTTGTGCCCTCTACACTCTTCACACTGTTTGTGTCCTAGTTAATATTAGGGTAGTTGAAATCCCCTATTATTATTGCCCTATTATTTCACTTCTCAGAAATTTGCCTACATATTTGCTCTTCTATCTCCCTCTGACTGGGGAAATATAGTACACTCCCAGTAGTGTGACTGCCCCTTTTTTGTTCCTTAGCTCAACCCATTTGGCCTCATTTGATGATCCTTTTAACATATCATCCCTCCTCACAGTAGTAATTGTTTCTTTAACCAAAATTGCCACCCACCTCGTTTTTTATCCTCCTCTCTATCTTGTCTGAAATCTCTGTAACCAGGAACGTTGAGCAACCATTCCTGCCCCTCTTTAAGCCATGTTTCTGTAATAGCTAAGATATTGTACTGCCACCTATCTACCTGTGCCCTCAGCTCATCTGCCTGATTCACTATACTCCTTGCACTGTAGTATATACCTTTAAGCACTGCCAAACTTCTTTGTTGTTTTTTTCTAACCTGTGTTTCTTCTGCATTCCAAACTCACTTACTAATTTTCTGCCTTCCATTTCCAGTTCTGATTCTGCCGCATTTGAATCTACACTCGGGTTCCCACCCCCTGCCAAGCTAGTTTAAACCCTCCCCAACAGCACTAGCAAACCTCCCCACAAGGATATTGGTCCCACCCCGTTGAGGTGCAACCCGTCCAGCTTGTACAAGTCCCACCTCCCCCAGAATCGGTCTCAATGCCCCAGGAATCTAAAGCCCTCCCTCCTGCACCATCTCTCCAGCCACACATTCATCTCCCCTATCTTCCTATTTCTTTACTCACTAGCGTGTGGCATCGGGAGTAATCTGGAGATTGCTACCCTTGAGGTCCTGCTTATTTAGTCTTTTCATAGCTCCTTATAATCTGCCTGCAGGACCTCATCCCTCTTTCTACCAATGTCATGGGTACCGATATGGACCACGACCTCTGGTTGTTCACCCTCCCCCCTCAGAATGCTCTGCAGTCGCTCAGTGACATCCTTGACCCTGGCACCAGGGAGGCAACATGCCATCCTGGAATTAGGTCTCCAGCCGCAGAAGCGCCTGTCTGCTCCCCTAACTATAGAATCCCCTGTCAGTATTGCTCTCCTGACCTTTCTCCTCCCCCCCCCTGTACAGCTGAGCTACCCACGGTGCTATGGACTTGGCTCTGGCTGCACTCCCCAGAGGAACCCTTTCCCCCACTAGTATTCAGAATTATTGGTTAGAGAGCGAGATGCCCTCAGGGAACTCCTGCACCACCTGCCTGGTCCTCCTAATCTGTTTGGCGGTCACCCAGTCTTTCTCTGCCTGCACTGTCTTAAGCTGTGGGGTGACCACCTCCTAAAACGTGCTATCCATGTAGCTCTCAACCTCGCGGATGCACAGCAGTGATGCCAGCTGCTGCTCAAGCTCCGAAACCCGGAGCTCGAGCTCCTCCAGCTGACGACACCTCCTGCACATGTGGTTGTCCAGGACATGGGAAGCATCCTGGAGCTCCCACATGGCAGAGCATGTGCATTCCACATCAAACCTATCCATTTATTTAATCTCCCGATGGAATGCTCTCATAAATATCCCTGATCTCCAAAAATAATCAGACACAGCTTCAGGTCATTGATTCATCTGAAAATCTGTCCAACACTGGTTAGTTAACCTCCACAGACAAAATTGCCACGCCCACCACAGTAGTACAGAAACTTTTACCTCCCGTGTTGTATTTGAGCCTCTCAATCTATCTCTGTAACCTTGAGCCCTATTCCTAACTGCATATTAATTCAACTCTTTCAAAAGGGTTAATCTCTCGCATCTTAATTGCATTTGCTAAAAGTCTGTTCCACCTCCTCACTAACTGAGGCGTGGAAGGGGCATGATCCAGATTCTTAAAGTACTGAGGGGTATAAATAATGTAGATATAAGCTCGCTGTTGCTGTTTGACTTGGACTGTGAGCACAAAGTGGCATAGACGATCAGGAAAGGAAAAGTAGATGGATGCTTTAAGTTCACAAAAAAAAAATGTCATTTGCATTTACAATCTCTGGTCATTTATTTTGTGTGTGTGTTTGTCTGCCTACATATGCATGTGAAATTGGGTGTGGAGGATCACCTATCTTTCTAAATCCCTTGCAGCAATATATCATCTGCATCTAATTTTCCTGTTTGTTTAGCGTGTATGTCTGTGTGGCGTGCATGTATTTATCTGTATTCCACCCAAGTTTCACTGGGGATGTTTCAGATCCTTGGTGATTTATGTGGTGGAGGATATGTACTTGGGCCCTGGTGGTTTAGAGAAGTGTTGACTCGACTTTCATTATCAATTGAAAACGGATATAGATTTGGAGTATTCAAATTTTGAGTTGCCCAAATGCATATCGTTGATTGTCAATCTCATTAACATGGGGCTCGATTTTCCTGGGAAATTGCGGGTGTGTTGGGGGCGGAGGGGCTCCGAAAATCGGGAAATCCCGTTCGGGTTCGGAGCCCAGCTCCAACCCGCCGACATCAGGGTTCCCCAATTAAATTGTAATTAAAGTCGGCGGGATGATAGTTAAAGTGCCAAATGTACTACATTGAGGTACTTAAGGCACTTTATGTGTGACGGATTACGTGTTTAGAACGATTTTTAACTTACCTGGGCAGCTTTCCCACGGCTTCTGATTTACGCCTGGTGAACCGGATCAGGAAAAAAGAAATGAAATAAATTACATAAAAAACCATTGCATGAAGTTAAAACACAAAATCAACCAACCTTTCCACCCTGCTCTGATGTCCAATGTCTCCCTTTCCGATCTCCCCTTCTTCATCCCCCCGATGTCCCCCAGATCTCCCCTCCTTCAGCCCCTCCCCCGATGTCCCCCAGATCTCCCCTCCTTCACCCCCCCCCCGATTTCCCCCAGATCTCCCCTCCTTCACCCCCCCTGATGTCCCCCAGATCTCCCCTCCTTCACCCCCCCCCGATGTCCCCCAGATCTCCCCTCCTTCACCCCCCCTGATGTCCCCCAGACCTCCCCTCCTTCTCCCCCCTGATGTCCCCCAGATCTCCCCTTCTTCACCCCCCCGATCTTCCCCTCCAACCCCCAATCTTTCCCTCTCTCCCCGCCCCCCCACCCCGATCTTCCATTCCAGCACTCTCTTGTTCCCACCCCCCCTCCTCACGTTGCAGCTCCCGACAGCAGCCAGCCTTTCAATCAGGCTGGCTGCCGGGCGCAAAACCCGGAGAGCACGTTAATCACCATCAATTACGATGCGATCGCGTCAGAAACGCTAAGATTTGTTTATTCGGGTGTGCCGCGCGCACCTTCACCCCCCCGCTACCAACCCACCACCATTTCAAAATTGAGCCCATAATGTTCTTTTACATATTTTATAAGAATGTTAAAAATAAAATTGTAGGAATAAATCCTTAAAAGCATTGGATTGTTAAAACATGTTTCATTTATAGCTGAAAATTGATTTATCTTATGTTGCAGTCGGAAAATGTAATCTGATTAATTGGACATCCATTTTATTTTTCCAATTTAACTTGGATAGACTTATTAGAAATATCAAAATTTGAAAAAAGTTCACTACTAAGCTGTAAAATAATGAGAATATATGTGTAATAAAGTTCAAGAAGCTTTTCAAATATTTACGCTCTTGTGGTAGGGTATTCATGAAATGAATTTAGTTTGCTTAAATCTGAAATTGATTAAACTTAAGTATTAAACTTAACTGGAGTGTCAAGATTTGTTAAACATAAGAACTCATGAAAATGATGGGCAGGAAAAGACTCAATGATCCATCAAGCCTGCCCCACACTTGTGATGCCTGGGGCATGATGACTAGACGTGACTACACACCGCGCTTCCCCTGCCCCCCTCCCCGCCCAAGCCATGTAATCTCCTGGGAGGGGGGCGAAAAATCTGGAAAATTACTTTCCGACCACCTCAGGTGATCCAAACCAGTCCAGGAGATCGCACTGACCATGCATATGTTAACTGTTAATCCACTTATCTTCTTTATTATGCGATCTCTGCCCCAGCGGAGAATCGGTCCAGCACCCTCTTGAAGGCATGCAGAGAGTCAGCACTCACCGCAAAATGGGTTGTTGCTTGAAATGTATTAAAAATCCACATTTATCATTGTTTGCTTGACCATTTAAAGATGATTGGTGTATAATGACACGAGTCATATATAAATCGTGGAGAAATAAAACATTTAGTAAAATATTACTTGCATTATATATATTTTTCAAGTGCACCAGTTGTTCTGTGGTTATGCTTTCAGTCGCATTGATTAGATGAATGAAAGGGAGACTATTTAATCATTACTAAAAACCCAGTATTATAAGATACTGCTAAGAATGTGACTATGTGGAAATGAGGGACTTTAAAGCACTGATGCGTATTAATCAAATGTTGATTACACTTCTTGTTTAAGAAGCAGTTCTCTCTAGGACATATTACATTAATATAGAAAATAGTTTCTATTTTTGAAATAATGCATGCTTGCTAGATTTTATTTAAGTGAAACCTGCTGTTCCTGTCTGTTAGCTGTTAGTGGGTTCAAGCACCTCTTGCCTATTTAGAGCCAGAAATAAACGCCACAATTTTGCTGACATGTTGTTTCAAGACTCTGAATGATATCCTGCTTTTGCATAATTAACGCTTAGAACTTTTAGTGTCAAGAGACTATTATGTTGAATGTACTTGACATTTTTAACATCCATTCCATGACTAATGGCAATCATAATGCTTCAGGAATAGCCTCAATTTTTAATGTCCAAGAAAATTCACAAAAAGGAGTGATTTACACCCCTTTAATATTTATTTATTTCCTTTTTGACTATGATGTATATATATTTACATATAGTTGAGAAATGGCATACGTTTAATGTTTGCTTAAATGAATCTCATACATTCGAGCATCAGCATCATTTGTATCTAAAGTAGATCAGGTTATAAGGTCCACAGGAAGGAAAGGGAAACTAGTAGAGGGGAGGAGTAGCCTTACTGATTAAAGATGAAATTACTTCAATGATAAGAGAGGAAGGAAAGAGAGGTAAGCAGGCAGTGGAGACTTTATGGGTGGAATTAAGATATAGAAAAGGACTTAAGACTGTAGTGGGAGTTGTGTATAGGCCCCCTGGCAGCAGCTGTGAAGTGGCAGAATGTATAAATGCAGAGATTAGACAAGCATGTAACAAAGGCAGAGTGGTTTTAATGGGGGATTTTAACTTTCATATAGATTGGGATAAGCAGTGGAGCTTGTGACAGAAAGGTAGCAAATTTCTTGAGTGTGTTCAGGACAGCTTTCTGCAACAATAGGTCCTAGAACCAACAAGGCAGCCAAAAAACAGCCATGGATGTTAGGCTAACTGGTCTACAATTCCCTGATTTCCCTCTCTCGCCTTTCTTAAATAATGGTGTGACATGTGCAATTTTCCAATATAAGGGAACGATTCCTGAATCGAAAGAACCTTGGAGATTATAGTTAGGGCATCTGCATTGTTCTCACCTACTTCTTTTAAATCCCTGGGATGGAAACCATCTGATCCAGGGGATTTGTCATACTTTAGTGCCATTATTTTCTTCATTTCGTTAACTTGCTTACGTTAATTTTGGTGCGTCCCCGTCCCCGATTTATGGCAGGTGCATGTCACTCATATTAATATTCAGAATTTACTGTAGCATATTTCTTCAGATCTTCCATCTTGCAGATGCTTCCCAAGGTCTGGTTGACTTCCTTTGCAATATCTTGTCATGCCTGGTGAACCACAATTCACTCTGTCATATAGATGATGTTACAATGTTCCCTCACTTCTTGGATCAGAGCATCAAGAGCTTGGTCATTAAAATGGCCCTTTTTTCTGCCTCATTACTGCAACACAATTGCACAAAAACATAGAAACATAGAAAATAGGAGTAAGAGTGGGCCATTCAGCCCTTCGGGTCTGCTCTGCCATTCAAAATGATCATGGCTGATCGTCTAACTCAGTACCCTGTTCCTGCTTCCCCCCTGACGAAGGGGGAAGCCTCCGAAAGCTTGTGAATTGAAAATAAAATTGCTGGACTATAACTTGGTGTTGTAAAATTGTTTACAAACATCTAATGAAGGTAAGGGACAAAAGAGGTAAGGGACAAGATAAAACTAAAAGAAAAAGCAGGCAAAAATGCAAAAAATAGCACAGATCCAGGCGACTGGGAGAGATACAAAGAACAGCAAAGGATGACAACAAATAGTAAGAGCTACAAAAAGGGACTAAGAAAAGAAACTGGCAAGGGATATCAAAATCAACGCCAACATTTTTTACAATTATATTAGGAAAAAGAGGGTGGTCAAGAGCAATGTGGGCCCCTTAAAAACTGATAATGGTGATATTGTAAATGAAAATAAGGAAATGGTGGACATGTTAAATAATTACTCTACGTCAGTATTTACAGTGGAGGAAGAGGATAGCATGCCAAGCATTCCAAGAAAACTAATTTTGAATCGGGGACGGGGACGCACCAAAATTAACGTAAGCAAGTTAACGAAATGAAGAAAATAATGGCACTAAAGTATGACAAATCCCCTGGATCAGATGGTTTCCATCCCAGGGATTTAAAAGAAGTAGGTGAGAACAATGCAGATGCCCTAACTATAATCTCCAAGGTTCTTTCGATTCAGGAATCGTTCCCTTATATTGGAAAATTGCACATGTCACACCATTATTTAAGAAAGGCGAGAGAGGGAAATCAGGGAATTGTAGACCAGTTAGCCTAACATCTGTTGTCAGGACATTCTTTCAAGTCCATTTATGGCAGGTGCATGTCACTCATATTAATATTCAGAATTTACTGTAGCATATTTCTTCAGATCTTCCATCTTGCAGATGCTTCCCAAGGTCTGGTTGACTTCCTTTGCAATATCTTGTCATGCCTGGTGAACCACAATTCACTCTGTCATATAGATGATGTTACAATGTTCCCTCACTTCTTGGATCAGAGCATCAAGTGCTTGGTCATTAAAATGGCCCTTTTTTCTGCCTCATTACTGCAACACAATTGCACAAAATTGCTCAGAAGGTTAACATGCACAATTTCAATGTCTTAAGTGGCTGCTTGCCACTTTAAACAAGTACTGGACAGGATTACTGCAGCTAATGTTTCATTGGAACCACCACTGTGTGATTGGTATAGTACATATAAACTCACACGAATTAGAGAGAGTAAAACTGTGAGTTCAGGAGTACACTTTGTATCATTGAAACAACATAAGGAATGCTTAATTAACCATTGGTATTTCATTTCTAGGCTGTGGTGTGTGAAATAAACATGTTTTATTACATTTTCTGCAAGATACAGTGGAATCTGAATGTGATCTCATAATTTGTAGTGATCAGTCACATTTAACAATAATAATGTTATGTTCTTATAATCTGCTTTCCAAACAACAATCCTTTTGGGATCTTGCTATGTGTTGATGTAACCATTATACATATGACTATAGAATATAACCTAGGTAGCAGATGTACTGCATCTTTAATAATTGAAAACATCAAAAACAGTTCCGTGTGATGTTTAAAAAAAATACATTTTTCTCCTCCTCCACTAGGTACTGGACACCTGGAATTTACATGTCCTGTGAATCATTTTGACTGCATTGGGACGAGAAGATGTATTCACATGAGCAAACTCTGCAATGGCATAAATGACTGTCTGGATGGACTTGATGAAGGATCTCATTGTCGAGGTAAGGCTACAAAAAAATTTTGTTGCACCTTTTGAGACCAAATTTTGTATCTGACTAATGTAATCAACAAGGTTTAAACAAATGAATTTAAGATACTGTGCAATTATTTTAATTGGCCTTGTGAACTAAATGCTGCAGTTTGTATTATATAAAGTCATTTCACAGTATCATAGTTGGTACTGCACAGGAGGAGGCCGTTCGGCCCATCGTGCCTGTGCCGTCTCTTTGAAAGAGCTATCCAATTAGCCCCATTCCCCTACTATTTACCCATAGCCCTGTAAATTTTCCCCTTCAAGTATTTATCCAATTCCCTTTTGAAAGTTAATATTGAATCTCTTTCCACCACCCTTTCAGGCAATGCATTCCAGATCATTACAACTCGGTGCGTAAAAAAAATGTTTCCTCATATTGCCTCTGGCTCTTTTGTCAATCACCTTAAATCTGTGCCCTTATGCCACTGGAAACTGTTTCTCCTAATTTACTCTATCAAAGCCATACATGATTTTGAACACCTCGATCAAATATCCTCTTAATCTTCTCTGTTCTTAGGAGAACAACCCCAGCTTCTCCAGTCTCTCATAACTGAAGTCTCTCATCCCTGCCACCATTCCAGTAAATCTCTTCTGCATCCTCTCTAAGGCCTTGACATCCTTCCTAAAGTATGGTGTACAGACTCTACGCCTCTATTAATAAAGCCGAGGATTCCATATGCTTTTTCAACAGACTTCTAAACTTGCCCTGCCACCATCAAAGATGTACGTATGTGCACACCCAGATCTTTCTATTCCTGCACCACCTTTAAAATTATACCATTTAGTTTATATTGCCTCTCCTCATTCTTCCTACCAAAATGCATCACTTCATATTTCTCTGCATTAAATTTCATCTGCCATGTGTCTGCCCATTTCATCAGTCTGTTACTATCCTCCACATTGTTTACTACATTTCTGAGTTTCGTGTCATCTGCAAATTTTGAAATTATACCCTCTATACCCAAGTCCAGGTCATTAAAATATATCAAAAAGAGCAGTGGTCCCTGGGGAACACCACTGTATGCTTCCCTCCAGTCTGAAAAACAACTGTTCAACACTACAGAATGTGGCCAGAGCCTCGGCAATTTCTACCCTTATTTCCCTCAGTAACCTAGGATGCATCCCACCTGGACCGAGTGACTTTTCTACTTTAAGTACTGCCAATCTTTTAAGTACCTCCTCTTTATCTATTTTTATCCTATCCAATATCGCTACTACCTCCTCCCTTACTGCTACAATGGCAGCATCCTCTTCTCTAGTGAAGACGGATGTAAAGTATTCATTTAATACCTCAGCCATGTCCACTGCCTCCACAAGAAGATCTTTTTTGTCCCAAATCATTCCCACGCTTCCTTTGACTATCCTTTTAATATTTCTATGTTTATAAATATCTTTTGGGTTCCCTTTTACATTAGCCACTAATCTATTCTGATATTCTCTGTTTGCCCCTCTTGTTCCCTTTTTTAGAACTCCTCTGTACTTGATGTATTCAGCCGGGTTCTCTACTGTATAATGAACCTTACATTCGTCATAGGCCTTTTATTCTGTTTCATTTTAATCTCAATGTCTTTAGTCATCCAGGGAGTTCTAGCTTTGGATACCCTTCCTTTCCCCCTCATAGGGATGATTCTACTCTGTACCCGAACCAACTCCTCCTTGAAGGCCTCCCATTGTTGAATTACTGTTTTGCCTACCAATTTTTGATTCCAATCCACCTGGGAAGGATCCCTTTTTAACTCACTGAAATTTGCACTCTTCCAGTTAAGCATTTTCACATTTGATTGTTCCTTGTCCTTTTCCATAACTATTCTAAACCTAATGATATTATGATCACTGTACCCCAAATGCTCCCCCACTGAAACATGCTCCACCTGCCCCATTCTTTTCCCAGAACTAGATCCAGCACTGTTTCCTTCCTGGTTGGGCTGGAAACACACTGTTTCAAAAAGTTCTCTTGAACACATTTCAGGAATTCCTTCCCCTCTTTGCCCTTTACACTGTTAGTGTCCCAGTCTATATTGGGATATAGTCCCGCATTATCACTACTCTATAGTTCTTGCATCTTCCAGTAATTTGTCGATAAATGTTCTCCTTCCCTTTATTTGGTGGCCTGTAGTATATGCCCAGTAGCATAAAAGCTCCTTTGTTGTTCCTTAATTCTAACCAAATAGATTCTATCTTTGACCCCTCAATTACATCATCCCTTTCCAGTGCTGTAGTAGTTTTTTTGATCAATACTGCTACCTCCGCCCCCGCCCCCCCCCCCTTTCTTTCCTTCCCGATATTTCCTCAATACCTTGCAGCCATGAATATTAAGTACCCAATCCTCCCCTTCTTTGAGCCAGGTCTCAATTCTTGCCACTAGATCATAGTCCCATGTGGCGACTTGAGCCTGCAGCTCACCAACCTTATTTACCACACTACATGCGTTTACGCACCCTAAACTCATCTTAGATTGCCTCCCATTTTCCCCCGTCTGATCCCTCCTACTTCTGAATTATTCTTTACTCTAGTGCTACTTGTCCCTCCCAGTCCTCCGCACCTTGTTTCTCCTCTCTAATGTTTCATCCTGGTGCCCATCCCCCTGCCAAATTAGTTTAAACCCTCCCCCACAGTATTGCTATATATTTCAACCTGCTGTGTATTTCCAGCATGTTCTGGTTTTATGTCAGATTTCCACCACTTGCAACTTTTTTCTAGTGTTTGGCTTTGTAATGCACTTGCAGGAACGTACTATTTTGATCAGTGCGGTTCCTGCGAGATGGATGTAATTAGAGTGAACGCACAGTTGGTGGGCCAATCACCTTGTTTTTCCTCTCTAATGTTTACAATTGAACTTATGAACATTTTTAGGTCTCTCAACAGCTGCACTCCATATTTGGTTCTGCTGATACAAATATCTTCAACTTTAATAATAGGAAACACAAGAGGATATTCTTGATGTCAGGGAACCAGTAGAAATTATTCTTCCTGCCCAGACACTGGAAAGATTTAAGCCACTGATTTAACCCTGCTGGGAACAGGACGGGCAGGTGGTTAAAATAGTAGTCAAGTACCTAAAGCTGTATTCCTGACACACTCCCACCCACCATGAACCCCTAATGGTTTCAGCAAAGCTGGTGGAAGGCTGCTGTTCCTCATGTTGGGACCCTTGAGATGCTCGAGGCCAGTGACTTTTGGGTGCTTAAGTCTATAAGGGTGCAGCTGTAAACTACTGTTCCTTGGCTGCTGCCAGCCCAGCTGACTTGCTGGTACTATGGTGGATACAGGTTGTGGGAGTGGCGAAGCAGCAGATATAAGAACATAAGAACATAAGAAATTGGAGCAGGAGTAGGCCAATCGGCCCCTCGAGCCTGCTCCGCCATTCAATAAGATCATGGCTGATCTGATCCCAACCACAAATCTAAAGAACACAAGAAGTAGGAGCAGGACCCGGCCACACAGCCCCTGGGCCCTCTGCGCCACCCACAGGGCATTGACCGATCCGAACTCAGCTTCATGTCCAATTTCCTGCCCGCTCCCCATAACCCCTAATTCCCTTTACTTCTAGAAAACTGTCTATTTCTGTTTTAAATTTATCTAATGATGTAGCTTCCACAGCTTCCTGGGGCAGCAAATTCCACAGACCTACCACCCTCTGAGTGAAGAAGTTTCTCCTCATCTCAGTTTTGAAAGAGCAGCCCCTTATTCTAAGATTATGCCCCCTAGTTCTAGTTTCACCCATCTTTGGGAACATCCTTACTGCATCCACCCGATCAAGCCCCTTCACAATCTTATATGTTTCAATAAGATCGCCTCTCATTCTTCTGAACTCCAATGAGTAAAGTCCCAATCTACTCAACCTCTCCTCATATGTCCGCCCCCTCATCCCCGGGATTAACCGAGTGAACCTTCTTTGTACTGCCTCGAGAGCAAGTATGTCTTTTCTTAAGTATGGAGACCAAAACTGTATGCAGTATTCCAGGTGCGGTCTCACCAATACTTTATATAACTGCAGCAATACCTCCCTGTTTTTATATTCTATCCCCCTAGCAATAAAAGCCAACATTCCGTTGGCTTTCTTGATCACCTGCTGCACCTGCATACCAACTTTTTGATTTTCTTGCACTAGGACCCCCAGATCCCTTTGTACTGCAGTACTTTCCAGTCTCTCGCCATGAAGAAAATAACTTGCTCTCTGATTTTTCCTGCCAAAGTGCATAACCTCACATTTTCCAATATTATATTGCATCTGCCAAATCTCCGCCCACTCACCCAGCCTGTCTATATCCCCTTGAAGGTTTTTTATGTCCTCCTCACTCTCTACTTTCCCTCCCATCTTTGTATCATCTGCTGACATCCTGAGAGGACAACACGTACTGCTCCCATTGTGCCATTGCCATTCCCGTGGGACTGGGGCTTATCGCTTCCACTTATCTGTGGGAGAGTGGACTGCAGAAGATGATTCCTTGAAAGCCCCTATCTATTTGGTTCACCAATCTGTACAAGGTGGACGCTTGCCTCTCCAAACTGAAGCCCAGAGCCTGCTTGGCAGCTGTTTGAGCTTCCACAAATGCTGCAAAGGCAAGCCACACTGACTTCTTTATGAGGGCCTGGCTGCAGCATTCCTGGAGGTGACCACACTCTCCAGGGTAGACTGCAGGGTACTGATGCCATGCGAGATGGCACCACATAGGCTGGAAGCAGACACCTTCCACACTTTCAGCTACGGTGCTGAAACTTCTTGCAGACCTTCCAACGCTTCATACAACTGCTTGTGTGAGGCAAGCAGTTTTCTTTTCATGGCCTGGCCCTTGAAGTCCTCACCTCTGTCCTGCTTAGCAGAGCTAGGAGAGGACCTTGTTTTATGCAAGCCCTACCACCAGTACCTGCTGTTGCTCACTCATGCTTGGCATTTCACCACATACAGACCCCTCTGGCTCACTCTCTGACTCTTGCAGAGTGCCAATGTCTGTACTGGTGATGGGGAGGGATGGAACATGTGATGGTGCATCCCCAGGAGGATTGTTCTCCTCCGAGGTGTCTTCTGCAGGAGTTTCTTGCTGCTGAGGAAGACCTAGAGGAAAGGGACAAGAGTTAGGATGGCACTGAAGAGATGAACATTAACAGGTTGACAGTCTTGAGAATGTAGCTTAAAGTTGTGAAGCTTGCTGAATATTTGCTGAGGTGAATGAAAGGTTACAAGTAATATGTAGACACTGTGTCAGGTAAGCCTCCAGCCTCACCTTGCCAAATGCTCATGGCTCTACCCAGGCCACTAATCTCCAAGGTTTCGTGCTCTGCTCTGCTATAATATTGGGTTCTCCTCCTCCCCTTCTTGGTTCTCTTCCTGGCATTATGTGTTGTCTTGTCTTGCAGAAAGTTAGGGTGAGAGTTAGTGGCTGTTGAAAAGGTAAATGTAGATTTATAAAGCTTTGCATATAGTGCATTTTGATAGGTGGAAAAGAAGTAAGATGGAATGAGGATGGCTAAAGTATGTAGAATGTAAAGTGAGGGAGGAGTGCTGGGTGTAATTGGTGGTTGTGCAAGTGCTCGGATGTGAGAAAAGAATGGTGTCAGTATGTGGTGTGAAGAGAGCAAAGGAAGAGGTGAGTGTGTTTGGAATGAGAGAGGTGCTATAATGTCCCCTTGTGATTGTTTGCTGAAGGATGTGATGGAGGGGACAGAATTGTTGAGAGTGGTGAGGGAGGGGATGAAAGGAGTGTTGTCAGGAGTTGTTGAGAGAGGTAAAGAATTGCATTCACCCTTGCTGCTCTTGTGAGGTCATTGAACCTCTTCCTATATTGAATCCAGGTCCTGGGGGTGATACTGCTGGCACTAACTCTGGCAGCCACCTCTCTCCAGGCCTGCTGGATTGTGGCCGTGGGGAAGCTTCTGCGGGTAGTGGGGAACAATACCTCCCTCCTTGCCCTGACCTCCGAAAATTGCATGCATCGTATGGTTGGGCTGCTCGATTCCAGGCGCAATCAGTTGGGAAGTCTATTCATGATATTGAAATGAGGCCCAGGGTTAAAATTGCCCGGGCCTCACAGTTGTAATGACACGGGGGTATCCTGCTTGTCCTACCATCTGCCCAAGTTAAAATCAGTGTTTTAGAGTGTAATGCCAGACAAGAAAGAACTTGCATTGATATCGAGCTTTTCATGTCAAGATGTCCCAAATTTCATAGCCAGTTAATTATTTTTGAAGTGTAGTCACCATTGTTATGTAGGCAAACAAAGCAGTTAGTTTTCACACATTAAGGTTCCACAAATAGCAATGAGATAAATGCCTAGACAATCTGTTTTGGTGGTGTTGGTTGCAGGAGAACTCACCTGCTCTCCTTTGAATAGTGCCACGGGATCTTTTATGTCCAGCGGAGCAGGCAAATAGAACATTGGTTTAACATCCTTTTCACAACAGCACCTCCAACATTGCAGCATTTCCTCAGTACTACACTGAAGCCTAGATTATGTGCTCAAGTACCTGGAGTGGGAATTGAACTATTGATCTTCTGATTCAGAGATGAGAGTGCTTACCACTAAGCTGAGCTGACACTTCCAGTTTCATAGTAGCTATAACATGCTTTCTTGAAACAGATTGCCCCAGATTTTGCTGTAGCAGGGCATCTAACGGTGCCTGCCTGTTAGGCCTGTTCATGTACATTCAGGCTTGAAAAATTTTTGAGTTGCAAGTTGCTGGAAGTGTGAGCTGATAACGGCGCAGTGAAGGAAACAGGGCTGGGACCTGAGTGAACAGGGCAATCAGCTGTATATCTCCTTAAACAATCAGATTGAAAGATTGAGAAACAAACAGCGGAAGGACTGAGAAGGAAGTGTAAATTCGAGGAGGTGAATTCAATGTCAAATCAGGTAGAGACAGAGAAATAAAGGGAGGGAAAGAAAGATTGGATTAGGAGAGTGAGAGAAAAGAAACAGAAAGGAAAAGTTTTTAAAAAAAATTAAATTTAAAGTTTGACATTTTTAAAACCCCAACAATTAATACCTGAAGGAATAAGATTCCACATTTGCAATAGTTAATTTTCAGTGCCAGAGAGGTTGATTGGCTGTAATTAACAATTATCACATCGTTAAAAGATTACTTATGTTTGTTATGACAAGACTTAACTTTCTGTGGTGAGTTTAGTTTATATCCACCGTGCAAATACAGCAACTTCACGACATTCAATGCATTTCAATGGTGAGGCAGAGAGTGAGATGCCGTTATCGCGCAGCTAACGGTGGAGTGGCACATCTCGGACAGCAACTTTTGGGTATTGGCAATTAGCCGCTTATCTGCTCCTCATCTGAAGTTGCTGTACCATTTACGCATAAATAACTGCAAGCGCCATTAGCCTCACCGTTATTTTGACAACAATATTATAAAAAGGATATAGAGGTACTGGAGAAGGTGCAAAAAAGATTTACTCGGATGATACCAGAACTGAGAGGTTATACCTATCAGGAAAGATTGAGCAGGCTGGGGCTGTTTTCTCTAGAAAAGAGAAAACTATGGGGTGACCTGATAGAGGTCTTTAAGATTAGAGTAAATGCAGAGAAGATGTTTTCACTTGCAGGGGAGACCAGAACAAGGGGCCATAAATATAAGATAGTCACTAATAAATCCAATAGGGAATTCAGGAGAAACTTTTTCATCTAGAGAGCAGTTAGAATGTGGAACTCGCTACCATAAGGAGTAGTTTAGACGACTGGCATAGATGCATTTAAGGGGAAGCTAGATAAACACATGAGGGAGAAAGGAATAGAAGGGTACGATAGGGTTAGATGAAGTAGGGAGGGAGGAGGCAAGTGTGAAGCATAAACACCGGCACGGACCAGTTGGGCCGAATGGCCTGTTTCTGTGCTGTACATTCTATGTAATTCTATGTAAAATCTGGCCCATTATGAAGCTATCTAAACAATATATAAAGTTATTCTTTTACAGGTCTTCTGATGTGATGCAAACATAATTAGATTTACTGATGTCAGCAAAGATTACATACACTGGAGCAGAGATAATTATATAACATTTTGACCAAGTAGGATATGGTAAACTTTATAGCATCTAATTTTATTCTTTTTGTTGCAAACATCTTGATGTATTTGACAAGCATTGCTTTACTGTGGATTTCCATTCTGTCATCTGTAAAAGAAAACACTTTGATGTTTTCTTTGGCTGTAATGTCAGTAAGTTTGGTTCATAGGAAATACTGTCTAAACCAGTACTTAAATGGTTCTCCCAGACTCTGAAGTTTGCTTGTCTTTGATTTACCATTTTGCAGTTCAAAACTTTGTAATTTTAAGGAAGAAAGTAAAAAACCCTTTGAGGTTGCTCATGGTCACATCGTTGTTATTCAGGCTGCTTCCCAATATTCTTTATTTGTACTGTTTGCAAAAGTCAACTTCCTATGAAGCGGATCTTGATCTTATGCATGAAATACATAGGGCAGCAGAAATAGTATGGGATA